>NC_060130.1:571449252-571759585 GCF_021461395.2 Schistocerca americana | reverse complement strand
TGTGTGAAATCTATGGCCAGTTTGCATTGTTGTCTGCCATTGTAGTGTTGGGCAGTTGGATGTTAACAGCGCGTAGCGCTGTGCAGTTTGAGGTGAGCCGCCAGCAGTGGTGGATGTGGGGAGAGAGATGGCGGAGTTTTGAAATTTGTAAGACTGGATGTCATGAACTGCTATATATATTATGACTATTAAGGTAAATACATTGTTTGTTCTCTATTAAAATCTTTCATTTGCTAACTATGCCTATCAGTAGTTAGTGCCTTCCGTAGTTTGAATCTTTTATTTAGCTGGCAGTAGTGGCGCTCGCTGTATTGGAGTAGTTCGAGTAACGAAGATTTTTATGAGGTAAGTGATTTGTGAAAGCTATATGTTAATGTCAGTCAGGGCCATTCTTTTGTAGGGATTACTGAAAGTCAGATTGCGTTGCGCTAAAAAATACTGTGTGTCGGTTTAAGCACAGTCATGTAAAAAGTAAAGGTGTACACGACATTTCACATGTAAAACCGTTTATTGAAAAATGATCTGTTTTTTTTTTTAACTTAGTCTTTGCTATAAATATTTTCACTTTACATTACTAGTATGCTTTGTCAGACTTAGAATCTGTTAACATGCAACAATGTCTGAAGTTAAATATCCAGTCAAGAACCAAGAGAACTTATTTAAACAGAAATTACCACTGCATTGTGATAGTGAACAGAGGACACAGTGTTACTGTGTGTGTACATTCTTGCTTGTTAGTTGCACGATTACGTAACGACTATAAGGCTTACATACTTAGAACATATACTGCTAATGAGATTTTAATGCAACATTTTGGTTTACTTAAAAAGACATTTCTTATTTAAAGTAGTTTTTGTGAGATTAAAGATGACTTAGTATTTGGTTTCTTTCACAGCTACACGATTATATCACGACGTTACTAATCTGCGACACAATTTACATTGTTGCTTTTGCGGTGTTTCTGTTTTATATCTGCACAGTTTTTCTGAATTATTCTGGAAAGTAAAACATGTTTTAGTAGTAACTTTTGTGGTATAGCTACAATGAGACAGCCTTTTTCGTAGCACAACAATACGTTACATTATAGTACTTTCTTGATCACGGTAAGGTACATAATTACTACGATATCTATACGCAAAGCATTTCACTTTCGTTTATGATGAGGTAAGTACATTGACTTCAGCAGAACTTTGCTTACAGAGAACGATAACTACGACACTTCCACAGAATTATCTTACAGCAAGACGCACATTTAGCGCTACAGGACACGCATTTGAGTGATTAATTTCGTACTTAAACTATTTATTTTTCAAGATTTTTGAATTACAAAGAAAGTTTTCCGTGATACATTTCATTCCATTGCTGTAATCTGTAACACCTGAGGGTATAATTACATTAATCCTCAGGGGGGACACGCCTACTTTGTGTAACATGTGTTTGGCAAGCACAAGGAGCCCTTGCTAATATGGTATTTGCTTATACAACTTTACACATAGGTACCATATTTCTCTAACACACAAATTACACAGCTATCTGATCATTTAACTGAGAGATAAACATTTTTTTTACTACATCAGTGACACATGTTTACGCAATTACACAGTTGGGTAACTTCACACTTATGAAATTGTATTTTGTCTGTCCTTTGTGAACTTTTCATATTTATTCAGAACCATTGTGATACTATGAGAGCTTTGAATGATATATTTGGTATGGGGTCACGATTTTTAAAGTACGTTTGAGGCAGATGACTCTTTTGACATGAGCAGAGAATTTTTTTTTAGGTTTTGAAATTATTGAAAGAAGCTGCAACGATTCTGAGATGTGATTGATCTGTTATTATATTATTATTACGATGACTATGTGTATTATGCTGTTGCGGTATGTTTATGATCAATAAGCTGATGCTATATGAGTTATTTTATTATGCTACATATCTGTTATGATGAAATATTGTAGAAGTGTCGACAAATAAGGTAAGGAATAATGAGTAGTGGTTAGGGACTCTGGTTTGTGAAAAAGGTTGTTGGAAACCAAGAATCGTACCTTAAGAGTTATGAAATGTATGTAAATGCGTGAATGTATTACAATACCGACGAAAATTTTTTTGGACACTGTTATATCAATAGGATTTTGTTTCTACAGATTTGTAACGCAAATTCTTGACCTGTGAAATATTTTTATATGAGACTGTCCCTGTAGCGGAAACTGCTGTCGTAAATATTTCGGTAAGAAAGTTAAGCGACCACCTACATGTAATGCGTCGTGGGCACCCAGCTGTGCGACAGACACCTGGAAAAAAGCCATTAGTGTGTGCCTTTCAGAGGCACAGGTGGAGAAGAAAAAAATGGTTCAAATGGCTCTGAGCACTATGGGACTTAACATCTGTGGTCATCAGTCCCCTAGAACTTAGAACTACTTAAACCTAACTGACCTAAGGGCATCATACACATCCATGCCCAAGGCAGGATTTGAACCTGTGACCGTAGCAGTCGCGCGGTTCCGGACTGAGCGCCTAGAACAGCAGTTTATGTTTTCTTATTGGCAACGATACGTAGCGCTCTGTATGAAAATCACTGGCTGTGCTGTGTGCAGTCTGTGGCCAGTTTGCATTGTTGTCTGCCATTGTAGTGTTGGGCAGTTGGATGTTAAGAGCGCGTAGCGCTGTGCAGTTGGAGGTGAGCCACCAGCAGTGGTGGATGTGGGGAGAGAGATGGCGGAGTTTGGAAATTTGTAAGACTGGATGTCATGTACTGCTATATATATTGTGACTATTAAGGTAAATACATTGTTTGTTCTCTATTAAAATCTTTAATTTGCAAACTATGCCTATCAGTAGTTAGTGTCTTCCGTAGTTTGAATCTTTTATTTAGCTGGCAGTAGTGGCGCTCGCTGTATTGCAGTAGTTCGAGTAACGATGATTTTTGTCAGGTAAGTGATTTGTGAAAGGTGTAGGTTAATGTTAGTCAGGGCCATTCTTTTGTAGGGATTATTGAAAGTCAGATTTCGTTGCGCTATAAAATATTGTGCGTCAGTTTAAGCACAGTCATGTATAATTGTTCTATGGGGACGTCACTCCACACAACGTTTTTCCACTGTTCAATCGTCCAATGTTTTCGCTCCGTATACCAAGCGAGGCGTCGTTTGGCATTTACCGCCGCGTTGTGCGGCTTACGAATAGCCGCTCGACCATGAAATCCGTTTTCTCGCCTCCCCCTAACTGTCATAGTACTTGCAGTGGAACCTGATGCAGTTTGGAATTCCTGCGTGATGGTCTGGATAGATGTCTGACTACTACACATTACGACTCTCTTCAACAGTCGGCGGTCTTTGTCAGTCGACAGACGAGGTCGGCCTGTACGCTTTTGTGTTGTACGTGTCCCTTCACGCTTCCACTTAGCTATCACATCGGAAACAGTGGACCTAGGATGTTTAGGAGTGTGGAAACCTCGCGTACAGACGTATGACTCAAGTCACACTCAGTCACCTGTCCACGTTCGATGTCCGTGAGTTCCGTGTAGCGCCCCATTCTGCTTTGTCACGATGTCTAAAGATTACTGAGGTCGCTGATATGCAGCACTTGTCAGTAGGTGGCAGCACAATGCACCTACTATGAAAAACATGTTTTTGGTAATTTCCGGTTACTTTTGATCACACAGTGATTGTATATGCCTGTCGCGTCCATAGCCATGTGGTCAGTGTGTCTAACTACTAAACGGAAAACCTGAGTTCGATTCCTGATACTGCCAGCGACATTTTTGTGGTGGGAGTACTGGGATGGGGTGTACAGAGCTTCTTAATGCTAATTGAGGGGTTAAATGAATGAGAAGTAGCAGCTCCAAGGTCTGGAAGAAGGACAACTGCCGAAAGAATGGTGTGCTGTCCCCATGACCCACTACACCGAATCCGAGTGAAGTTATTCGCACAGAATGCCACGGGGACCTGATATTACTGAATTGTCCGTCAGAGGCGATACGTGGAGTTGGTTGTGAAAGACTCCAAGAGGTTTTGGTTAAACGTAACGCCGCATAGCGCAAGCAGTGAATGAAACAACCCCAGATATGCTCGCAAAAGTGTTAGCTAAGTCTGACTGTTAACTATGCGTAATTATTCAGGCTTCGCTGACATTCTAGAGTTGAGTGTACTGCCAGATACCATTCTCTCTCTTGCACGACATTTCGGTGATGTGACTCGTCCACCTTCATCAGACGCTACCTGAGACTGATCATCGGATGTAGTGTGTCCGTAATTTGTACCCTCTGCCTTCCCGCCCCGTCTCGTCCCGGCAGGCGCTTCGTCTGTTGTCAGTACCGCATGACGATCCTAATGCCATCCATGCCTGAAAGCACCGTACTGGAATGTTCTAATTTGCTGTCCAAACCGATTAATCGCCTTCTGTTACCTGACCGTTCCCATATGGCTCGCCTTTGGACGTTGTGTTGCCAGTCCGTTCCTCCTGGCAGCATGTTCGTGGTTTCTGTGCTGATGAGTTCTTCTTCGTTGCGTTTTTAGTAGATGCAGTGCATGAGCCCACGCACTACTCAATTCTCAGTTGGTAGGCCATGCCCCGGTTGATAAGGTTCTCGGTCAGTTGAATCTCTATCGACTCCTTCACTTCACTATCCAAGTATCTGGGCACTATCGTCTCTTCACACCTCATATAGTAATTAAGTTCCAAGTAGAGTTCCGCGATGGCTGACTTGGTTGTTTGTCACGGAGACATGTCGTGCTGATGTTCTTACTTTTTTTTATGAATAAGAGGTGGAGCCCCTCCACTCCCACACTGGCATGATGGCCAACACAAAAGCTCTACTGCCATCACTGCATAAGGGTTAGTTTTCGCAGGATGTGGCCACTGCGATGTTTGTGTATGTCTGGTTAAAGTAAACCATTAATAAGCAGTCACCTGGAGATAGATTTCTAGCCGTGTGATTCCAACAGTTCCTGCAGTTTTTCTAGTATTATACATTTTACACACATGAAAACGGTTCGCAGCACATTCGTATTACGACAGAATCGTCTGTTTTCTATGGGCGGTTTTTCACAGAACTCCTGAGCAACGTCTGTACGAGGAGGAACGTCAAGTTACTAGCGGTCCGGCTTGAATCCGTCGTAGCATACCACTAATGGCATCATCAAGCCAGCCCTTGTTGTAATTGTACTAGTTTTCAATGACGACTCTGCATCAATCGCGTTTAGTACATGGTCGTTTTCGACGACCGAAAGCAGATCGTTTCAGTAGATGTGTAATGCTGGAATGGGAACAGGGAAATGGCTGGCTGAGTGAGGACAGCGACTAACAAAGGCTGGGGCCGGGAGGGTTAGCGGACCGTAGGATGCATTGTTCGATTGGGTCCATTTCCGTGGAACACCCAAGTCACTTGGTGCTGGGGATCCTACTATGCTGAGGGAACCTGTTCACGAGAACAGTACGACAAGCAAGCGAGTTATCATCCATCAAGATCAGCAAAATTTTGGTGATATGATCCCAATATTGGTTGCAGAATCGTCCCTGTACCGCAGAGCGAGGATATTGCCCTCAACAATCACTAAAGTTGCACGATGGCTTCAAGTAAAGCACCCCAGAACATAACTGCATCACCACCAAGTTGCACATCTGGGATACAGTTTTGGAGGCGTTCGATGTCACTGGGTTGCCTCAAAACACGTTGTCTGGGATTATCTGGGTACAAACAGATCCTAGATTAGTTTTAGATGATCCATCATTGAAATGGGCGCTGAACGTCAGATGGTTATAACCTCGCAGAAATAAGGAATACCAACATCCGCACGTCTTACAAAATATACTACTTTCGCTATCAGTTTCGAGACTATATAAGTGTTACCTTCAGTCGCCAATGCAAACTGAGTGGCGATATTGAACCCTCGGTGCATTAGCACAGGTAGCATGTACGTTCACTGGTCTCATGGATTTCTATTTACACGATGTATGCGCACAATATTACAAACGCTTGTGTAATGTAGACATTTTGATCAATTTCCCACCGAATCTGATCAAATTTTTATGCACACCCTACCTTAACATGCTGTTTCTTTCAATGAAGTTTCGTATGTCAGCTGTGCATCGATGTTATAAGGTGCTATCGAGAAACTTACTTTCTACGTCTAAAGACATAGACATCGACAGCACTCACATTTTACATGGAAGACTGTACAAGACACACACCACAGAAGATTCCAAGTGGAAGCTGACTGCACAGGTTATGTATGGATTTGTACACTGTGAGATGACTGTCGCTGCACTGCCGCAGATTAGCTGGCAAGCACTATCGCAGTCTGCCATGTTCAGAAATATCGCAAGAGAGCTGAATTTTACGTAATTTAGGGTCATGTTCAAAAGTATCCTTAACAATTTGAATGTTGCCTAAATTGACACTATGTTCGAAGAAACCAAACCGACTTGTTAACGTTTTATTAACGCTCCATCATTTAACACACACTCTAAGCCGAAGTAATTATTCCGTAGAGACGGAAATCGGTAAATGTTACGTACATGCACAGACAAACGGATGACTACAATTTTAGAAAAACAGTGGGTCGATTATTCAAGAGAAAGAGATTCACAAGCTGCGCTAGTTAATAACGTGTTGGTCCACCTCTGTCCCCTATGCAAGCAGTTATTCGGCTTTGTCACTGATTGACAGATTTGTAGGTCGTCTTCGTGATGGCTATCGTACCAAATTCTGTCCAATTGGAGCGACAGATCGTTAAGATCCCGAGCTTGTAGGAGGGCCGTCATTGCTGGTCATCAGGGCTCTGTCCGAAGTGGGAATCGTGGAAATCATCACTGAAGGCAGTTCTACGCAAGTCAATGAGATTCCAGGCCGCATATGTGCGTGGGGACGACCAGGACTGTGGTGGGATATCAACCTGATCCAGACCACAGCTCCTGGTTATCGGGTCAGTCGTATAGCTGGCGGCAATAGGATTGGAATTTACTTATTTATTTATTCTTCTTAATTACAGCCTATTATCTAAAAAGGTAAAATAGTCCAGGAAATGCAATTTTTATGACCTATTTTAGCTTTTCTGATAATAGGATGTAATTATGAAGAATGAATGATTGAATAAATAAGTAAATAGGCAAATAAATAAATATCAACCTGGCTGTCGCCTGCCATACGACCCGATAACCAGGAGTCAGGGTCTGCGTGACATTTCTTTTTATAGCAGGACAACTTCAGTTGTTATTCGCAGCACATTTGGAGCAGACTGGTACATCGATGATATTCTACGCCCTGTTTCGTTGCCCATCATGGGCTTACATTTCAGCAAGATAATGCCCGTGAGCACACGGCGAGAGTTTCTATTGCTTTTCTTCGTGCTTTCCGAACCATACGTTGTCCAGCAAGGCACCTCGATCTCTCCTGAAGCGAGAAAGTTTGGAGCGTTGTGTGTGTGTGTGTGTGTGTGTGTGTGTGTGTGTGTGTGTGTGTGTGTGTGTGAAATCTTATGGGACTTAAATGCTAAGGTCATCAGTCCCTAAGCTTACACACTACTTAACCTAAATTATCCTAAGGACAAAACTCACACACCTATGCCCGAGGGATGAACCTCCGCCGGAACCAGCCGCACAGTCCATGACTGCAGCGCCCTAGACGGAGCGTTATGGATAGGGCCCTCCAACCAGATCGGGGTTTTGACGATTTAATGTGCCAGTTATTCAGAATTAGGCAGGATATCCCTCAGGGGAACATTCTACAACTCTGTCAATTAATGCCAAGCTGAACAACTGCTTGCATAGGGGCCAGAGGTGGACCAATACGTTATTGACTTCCTTAATTTGTGAAGCTTCTTCCCTTGAATGACTCATCTAACTTTTCTGAACGTCCAATCATTTCTGTTACTGTGCATGTAAATCAGTCTACTGATTTCCGATATATTCGGATAATTCCTTCATGGTGCATCTTATTTTTTGCCTCAGAGCGTCATTAACACCCATATCATGGATGTGGTTTGATTATATAAATGGCACTCGGTAAAATAATACCTGACGTTTCTATAAACAATCGCGTTTAGTTACATAACGCACGATTTTTGTCTAAACATTTTAGTTGTCTTTGTGTAATAGGACACACATGCCAATTCCTTGGCACTGGCAAGTCTGAACTCACTGACTAAGACTTTTTGCTTCTTTGAACAAGCCACAACTTGTCCAGCTTGTGTGAGGAAAACACACATGCATTTTTTGTGGTGTCGACATTGTAAGGCGTGCTTCGAGACGGCAGTAGTTTTGACTCATTAACTAAGGGAAAAGAGCAAGGAAGACAATAGCAGAAGTAAGTCACTTGATGCTGCTGTCCTCTGAGCGTATATCATCCAGAAGCTTTTTGGTGTCGAAAATGGTGGTTTGCAGGTAGTTAACTAATCTAAGTAGTGCTATATAACCATAAATAATGAGTGAGCCATCTCCGAAGGATGTTAGGATCAAATATGATAGTGTAGAATGGGACTGCGTGGATCCAGAAAGTTAAAGTCGAAAATCTTCTGTCGTAATAGTGAGTCGTGATGGTTTAATTGACATAACGAAGTGCTGCTTTAACATCATAATTCAATAAACATGGCTGGTTATCATCAGTGGTTAATGCTTTAACAGAAGAGTGTTCGCACACTTTTGCTCTCCGCATCATGACTCCTGATTCATTCTCAGATGCATACATTTTAAATCATCGACCAACATATTTAGTTCAAATGGTTCAAATGGCTCTGAACACTATGGGACTTAACATCTGAGGTCATCAGTCCCTTATAACTTAGAACTACTTAAACCTAACTAACCTAAGGCATCACACACATCCATGCCCGAGGCAGAATTCGAACCTGCGACCGTAGCGGTCGCGCGGTTACAAACTGAAGCGCCTAGAACTGCTCGGCTACCGCGGCCGGCCAACATTTTTAGTAACAGGTTTACCATTCAACTCGTCTGTCATTAATTGAACCTCCTTTTTATTTAGAAGGGGAATGCCGTCTCTGTTCAAAAAAATGGTTCAAATGGCTCTGAGCACTATGGGACTTAACATCTATGGTCATCAGTCCCCTAGAACTTAGAACTACTTAAACCTAACTAACCTAAGGACATCACACAACACCCAGCCATCACGAGGCAGAGAAATTCCCCGACCCCGCCGGGAATCGAACCCGGGAACCCGGACGTGGGAAGCGAGAACGCCACCGCACGACCACGAGATGCAGGCGCCGTCTCTGTTGTTTCAGGGAAAGCCGAAGTACCAAACCATCTGCTGTTCTCGTAAGAAAGATTTACATGCTTTGCTGGAAACTTATTTAGTGTATATTTATAATGAAAGTCAATAAGATGGATCTATCAGCTTTAGAAAACAGCCATGCCTTCTGCTATCAGCGTATCAAACACTACATATGTCTGTTTAAAAATAACGTCCCTTTGAACATTACTGTCAGCAAACAATGCATCTACTCTCTACCTACCTTCCCACGATGTCGCTAGTTGTCTCTAATCTGTCGTAGATTTTGCACAGTTTTAACAAATATACTATCAATGATAAGTCTGAAACAAAATTATTCTTTTGAGCTAAATTTGATAATCATTTCATACTGGATGACATACTGAGCACTACTCGGTGGGGTCATTGTTGTGTGCATGAAAATTGATTTAGCAGTAGCTTATTGTAATTTGAAAACACATTTTGCATGATGCAGTACATATTTGCACTATATATTTCTTTTTCTGTACAGTGTCTTTCCCATTCAATTAAACAAATTTTTGGGTTTCTGCGTGGGCTCACATGTTATTCAACCCAAGTTCCATGTAGTTTCCACAGATAAGCAGCACATGCTACGTCCATCAGCGCAAGATGATAAACGTTTTATACTTCCAGGTAAGTGATCTGGGCTCTGATGGCAATGATGACTGATTTTATTGTGTACGAATGAAAATGTAAAATAAGATTAGTTCTATAAGGTAAAGTTAAATGAGGTTTCTGTGTATGTGTGAAAATGTAAAACATTGAATGTTATATGTAAATGATTTACTGTGCAAAAATAAAACGTAATAATTCTACCATTTTATGTCATCTGAAACTTCCTTCAGATTATTAGGAAGCGGGTTATTACTCTCACACATTATAATGTTGATCATTCTCGGCTCGAGGTAATCTGTGTGAAATGATACTACACACAGTTAAAGGTTTGCATTAAAATGGTATAGCATGAAAACCTTTAAATTTACGGTGAGGCTAAAGCGATCTTCATGGCATCACATATTCAAGGCCGTGTATGATCTCAGAGGGAGGCGTTGTCCTCTCGGCAGTAGTTGAGTCGTAAGTGTCCAAAAAATTGCTATGACTGTCCTACTCCAGTCATATCTATTAGATAATGAGTGACCCCTGAGTTTGAGTGATATTCTGGTTGCATCGGACGATGAACGTCAATGTGTTGTAACTTGCCGAAACGTGTCTACTTTTATTTAGTGTATGAATATTACAATTTAGTTAAAATGTGGGAAACATACGCGGCAATATTTAAGAGAGAGTGTGATTTTTCGAGAAGTTTTCGACAAATATCAGCTTTGAGGAGTTACTGAAGTCAGATTGTAGTTAGAAGAAAAATTACCTTGGCACAATTTAGTGTTCCAACCTTGTTCTATTTGCAGCCGGGTATTCGTTATTTTATGACTAGTCGTTTTATCATTATAACATCAAACGCCAGACGTTGAGATGAGCTTACTGTTGTAGCTATTCTGGCGGAGAAAGCTCTGGTGTAAAGCTTGAACTTTTGTTTGTTGCGTCGTATGCCACTGCTAATAAATACTCCCTATGTTTTTCAATTAAAAGTTTGTAGAGCAACTGCGTCAGTAGCTGCAGTAATGTGAGGCTGCGGTGAAGCGTAGTTGTCATACCAGCGAGAGGCCACTGTTGTAATACTCGATAAGCACGTATTCAGCAGCGAAAAATGGCAACTTTGTATTCGCATTACAGTGCAGTAATGCCACGTTGAACTGTTGCGAGCAAAGGGCATTAATGTGGGAAACTGCAAGTGGACGCTCGATACACAAGTAGCTATCAATAAATGAACAATGGAATGTATTGTACATTTCAAGATTATATGAAAAGTCGGTTAGCTAAAATAAAGGTTGCAGGAAAGAATGATGAATGAAATAAAATCGCTTTGGCTGCTGAATGAAGTCTCGTCGCTGCCACTGCAGTCGTCAACTTGGGTCAGCAATGGTTGTATTGCTTTCTTAAGACAGTGGGCTCTTTGTAACACGTTCCAAGTTTGAATTCTTCCAGAATTCTTCCCGACGCTTTGGGAAACATATTCCAGAGTGGAGAGGCTAATCTGCAAAGTGTCGTTTCTCTTTAATTTATTTTTCTCCTTTGCTACTTTATTCTTGACAAATGCTCAAATAGTTTCAATGGCGTTGAATTCGCCGTGCGCCACATAAGTTTTATTTCCTTGTCCATTGAGCACGAGACACTTTCCAATACGTATTCTTGTGACCTGAATTGCAGCCACGCGTGATCCAATAGGCCAGCTTTACTAAACTGCTCATATAATCTAGCATTAAATAAAATCCCAACATTATCTCCTTCCTCATCGAATAACAGTATCATTTCTCCATTACATACATGGATTACGTGTTAAAGGATTTATCATCCTGTTATATGGAGCTTGATCTAAATCAGTCACTCATCGATTTGGTAAGTTTTCGGGAACACTCCTAAACCACTCTTCGTAGTGTCTGGCAATCATCTCAGAATGTTTAGCTGCATCTCCTTTTTGCCCGGTAAAAGATATTCCAACATTTGACACTCACACACCTTCATTCCCAATATGGCACATTACAGTCCTTTTTTCCAGAACCGGACAGCTGTTTGACTTCCTGCTTTCCTGACATTCCAATCTTAATCACTTCCTCTGTAATAGTCGTATACCTTTTCTGATGCGTACGATATTTTTTGTTCCTGCCATCCACATTTTCTGTGATGAATAACACCATGCCAACTCTCCTCAGTGTTGTAGACAGTCCATCCAGCGTTCCGCAGGTGTTATATTTCTCGCAAGAACGCGTCTCTTTTCCCTGACACACGATTATTTTCCATCAGCACAGGTTTTTTGGTGACCTTTTTGTATCTGAAGCACAGTTTTGGAATAGTACGCCAAACGGTTATTTCACCCATATCAGGAAAGTCTTCGACTACAGTCTTCTCTTTTCCGATAGGGCTGGTACTGATGGAAACTGCTTTTCCTCATCTAGTGCACATTTCTGTCGCCAGTCATGAATCTTTTTTATTTAAACAAGACACCAAGTTTTCCCATATTCTCTTTCAATTCGCTTTACTGTACTTTTACTAATACCGAGACATTCAGAAGTTACTGGCTATGATACTGAACTGTTCACGCTCTACTCTTTTTCGGCCTCCAAGTAAGCACGTTCACTAATAACCACAGGACTTTCACAGCTCCGTGAGTGATGCATGATTTCTCACAAGTAGAAGACAACTATTATTTTCCAAGGATTGTCTCACAGGAGTACACAACAATGAAGGGAGCACAATTGCCGGCAGCTGTAACCGAGCGATTCTGGGCGCTTCAGCCCGGAACTGCGCTGCTGCTACGGTCGCAGGCTGAAATCCTGCCTCTGGCACGGATGTGTGTGATGTCCTTAGGTTACTTAGGTTTAAATAGTTCTAAATCTACTGGACTAATGACCTCAGATGTTAAGTCCCATAGTGATTAGAGCCATTTGAATCATTTTTGGAGCACAATTGTTTCCTGTCTGACGGGAAGCCTTGCTATAAATAATACAACAATGAACAATGAAGAGGAAATACTGTTCGGAGTTCTGGCAGTATAGCATACGCGACGAAGCGGCACGTAGAGACACAAAAGCAAACAGATTAAACATGTGATATAAGCGCTTTATGAAACTTAATGAGTATAAAAACATAAAGGCTGTGAAAGGTCACAACAGAGCTAGCACTTTGCGTTTTGTGAATACGTATCACCGTTTGGCGGACTGCTGTACTCTACATCCACCATTGTTAGAACAAAACGGATAATGGAACAGCAACTATAATTCGCCTGTAAGTAGAGAATGGTTGTATCTTTAAACTGTGCTAAGAAAATGTTTCTCCTTACTATGGTCCAACTTCTATGACTCCTCAAAGTTGACAATCGCCAAAAGATGCTCGGAAAAGCACTCTTTCTCTTAAATATTAGGTTCTGTGTCACCCACATTTTAACTAAAATGTAACATGCGCATAGCAGATAAAAGTAGATATCTACAAAATTTTGGCAGGGTACAAGATATAGATATTCTTCATGCAAGGAGCCAAAATGTGGGCAAAAATTCAGGGGTCAATCATTATGAAATGCATAGTAAAGCCTAACGGAATATGCACCTGTTTCTTTGTAAGTCGCATTGTTTTCCACGCAACCTAAACTCGGCAGCAGTGGGAGAGCTTCAATCAGCAATTGGGCAACGGCAGCCTAGAACGTGCGCAAACAGAGCCCAATCAGTTTGCTGTGATTACTATATCCTAAACTAGTACACAATAGCCGACATACATTCTCTAATTAACAACATGGAGACGCTAGACAGACTGGGGCAGTGGGGTCAACACATACCAAGTGGTCCAAGAAAAAAATAGTTGGTTGCTTGATCATCTGAGAAAAATTTTATATTTGTTGGGTGAATTCCCCCAAATACTTTTTCTTAAATTTTAGTGTTTATTATTTTGAAATGGCGGCCATATTTGTTCCAGGACGCATGCTTTTTTTTCGTATTTGCAAGCATCTACATTTTTTACAATTATTCAGTAGTGTACTGTCCTAAGCCTTTCAGATAAAATGCATTTAGTTCAACACACTGTGGGCTACAATTTATTATCATTATAACTTAGGTGAATGTATTGGCTCTGAGCACTATGGGACTCAACTGCTGAGGTCATTAGTCCCCTAGAACTTAGAACTAGTTAAACCTAACTAACCTAAGGACATCACAAACATCCGTGCCCGAGGCAGGATTCGAACCTGCGACCGTAGCGGTCTTGCGGTTCCAGACTGCAGCGCCTTTAACCGCACGGCCACTTTGGCCGGCGGTGAATGTATTATTTAATATATTTTTAATAGTTCAAAGTTATTGGCCACAAATTAAAAAAACTCAAGTTTTGAACAATAGTTTTCCAAAGAAAGATTAATTTCTCAGCTTTAATATATTTTCTGCTATTACACTGTATAGTATAGTTACTTTTTATATAGTATCAATGGTGAGCAGCTTACACTTAAGAAAATACACTATTTTAAAAAACGGATTTTTTTTATTTTTCCGTTTTGTGGCCTTTTTTTGGCGGACCAGATAAAAATCTGAACATTTCCTAGTTAATAGACCCTTATGATCTCAAACTTCAGTATAAATTTCAACTGTGAGATTCAATTGTAAGTTATGGAAAAAAATTAGAAACGCGAGTCAAAAAAACGTTTATTTAACATCTGCGATATCTAGGCTTATGAAATAAAGTACATCAGTTACAGTATATAATTTAATCATATCTATGGCTACTTACTTTATTATTGAAAATAATCCTACTAATTACGTTATATTGTTTAATTGTTATCTGTTTTAGTGCATCGCTCATTGAACATTTGAGATATTTGTTCACTTAGTTTGGGTGTTAGATTATATTTTCGCCCAGACACAGTTGTAAATTCCATGGGCGACAGCTTCCTTAGTACATTTTTAAGTGGCATCCAAACTGGATCCTCCTCGATTTTTTAAAAAGATGTCCTTGGTCCAGGAGGATGGTAAAGTACAACATGTACATTTTGGTTTTGACAGTAAATATTATCAACTTCGACAATCCACCACTGTTCATCGTAAACACAAGCCACTATGTTTTTATTTTGAAGAACCAGTTTGACAAGTTTTCCACACTGACGAAGTTCACTATCAGACGAAGTTGATGTGATCTTACACTAAGTTTTGTGAATGGGGTACAAAACAATGAAAAGATCGAGTACCTTTAATCTTCTGACAAGTGTTGTACCTTTCCTTCAAGACACTGTCATAGACTTCTCGTATTTTATCACACTGTACAAAAACATATGAAATTCCTTTGATTTGTTTTTTACAGAACTCAAACATTTCTTGAGGCGTTATGATATGATTGTCATCGGTCCGCTGCAGACCTGTTTTTGCGACAGCTCGCTTTGTTGTACCCCCGACACCATCACAAGTGCTCTTGCCATGGCATGAAGTGAAGAAGTGCCACTCTCCATAAAACCCAAAATTATGTTCATGAAACCAGATGTTAATAATGTTTTTTGTTTTTACATTGACTTGCTGCCCCATCCGATAAGTAAATCTTTTTTTTATGGAAGGGTGGTGCTGTTTAATGTAGATCGTTGATTTTAGTTGAAAAATGTGAATTGCTGTAGTGTTCTGTTCAAGGTAGTCACTTATGACACATAAGCTGTGGCTCATTAGTTTATCTTCATCTTTATAATAGAATACAAATGGATGAACTTTGGCCTGTTTGTTTACCCAGTGGTGCCCTTGTACTTCATCTTGAACAACAAAGGAATAATTTCCGAAAATTCAGCTACAACTAAGCATTCGTCAGCTGACAAGGTTTGCTCTTTGTCGTTCAAACATTTACTTTGAGCTTTTGCAATAAAATGATGCATTTTCAGATTTTCAAGGTTAGCCACCAACACTTCAAAAAACTCTTCTGGTGATTTTATGACTCACCATTTCAGTTCTGTCTTGTGTTGCCCATTGTTTGTATTTTATATTGGCAGGCATCAAATTGTCTTTTTCGGATTCTTCATTAGGACATTGTTTTTATAAAACACAGATCTGAAGATGGTCATTATAGACCGAAGCCGGTAATCTGGAAACAGAAAGTTTGTGACCATAGTCGTAAATTAAAGGAAATTTAGATCCATGTACTCTCGTAGACATTCGTAGGTCTCACCGCTGGACTGGTGGCTGACGGACTGCCTTACCTTTGATTAAAAATGAGGAGCACTAATAAGGTCTTGAACCGTTCTTGATTTGCTACATCTCTGTTTTTACACGTAAGGAACAACTGAACCACGGCTCGTACTTGGTGCAACCAGGTCCCACATGCCGCAGTGGCTCTGATTTTCTGCTGCTGTTAAGACTTTGGTGTCTGCTCGGTTGCAGCATTTGGCAGGCGTCTAGGTGCCTTAGAGCTGGTAGTTGCCGTATCAGCGGGTATCCCCTGATGTAACTGCATTTGGCCAGCTGAGATCTGATTCGCTTCCATGCCCTCTTGCAACAGTTGTGGTAACGGTGTTACATTACTCAGCCACACCAAAAACTAGTTGTGGCGCTGCAAGCGACATAAGTGATCGATCACAATTTGAAAAGAATATTTGTGTCATCATCTACAACAGTAGAAGACAAAAATGACTTATATGACCCTGTATTAAAGCTACATTGGCTGCGAAAAAAGCTCAATATACATCAACAAAAATTTTTGATCATTTGATCACTAACTTACAATGTTTACCAAGTAGCAAAACAAGTTTCAAATCTAACCTAAACTCACTCCATTTGGATAACTCCTATTCCACAGACGAATTTTTAGGTAAAAGCTGGTATCCTGTGTGTAAATAAATACAAAGAAATCAATCTAATTAAATTTAATTATGTAAACTGACTCTGACTCGATCCATATCATTTCGATAAAATCATCGTTCGGATGATCTATGGAATACGTAACTAACAAATTAACTTTTAGCCAGTGTTAATCGCTGTTTTCATTTTAAATTGCCCCTTACTTCTCCAAGCTTAATGCTCATCCGCTTGTAATCCGATTCTGTAGTCACGCACACTACGTGGCTAGACATTTCACATATTGACTCTCTGATGTGATTACTGAGTTTGGAATGTTCCTTGTTTTTGTCCAGCACATTCGCTAACCTAAATCCCATCTAACCTACGATTCTTCCTATAAACAAGTTTCCAAGTCTCAAGCATCTGCTTCTGAATTTCATAAATAAATCTTCACACCATTCTCATTCTCTATACTCTTAAAATAAATCAGTATTAGCATATAATTTCTCGAGATTTAACCACACCATCATGTTTTGAACTTCAATATAGAAAGCATGTGCATTGCTCATTTACACTGAACTCGATTTTCTACATCACATATTTGCACCAATCATTGCAGAGCAGCAAACAGCCACCAAAGATGCCAAAGTGGAGGGAAATAAATAGTTTCGGTCACCGTGATGGTTAGACCACTGTAAGCAGGATCTTCTCTGTCTCTTCATAGAAAATTGAAAGGCTCCGTCGTGGTCTGATTCGACGCCCACGCTTGATAGTGAAGTACAGACTGATGCTCCGATACCGCATTGACCGTCGCCCTTAGTGTAGAGCCTTGTCGACGGTTCCACGCTGAAAATCTCACCCACGTAGAACATGGCCACAAGGGAGTCATACCGCAGTGCTCGTGACAATCGAACGCATTTCGCATCGTGGCCGTGTCAACGTCCACGCTCAATAGTAGCTCCGGTGCTCTTCACCGCGCGGTCCACGTGCTGCCAACATAAACCTTTATTATGGTACACGCTGCATAAAGTTTCTGCTCTGAAAACCGCATTTACAAATGTGATTTTAGAATCATACAACCGAATGTGGAAGTTGCCTACTTTCTCTCGTTATACGTAACTTTTTCTTATACTGTACCGAATTCTGCAGTTTACTGTCTTGTACGAAGGCGTTGTTTTTCCTTCTGTAAGCCATCGCTTATGAAGAAATCGTTTTTCATATACTTTACTTCTGACACAGCTATAACAACCAAATCTGAGTGTTGTGTGATGTCCTCAGGTTAGTTAGGTTTAAGTAGTTCTAAGTTCTAGGGGACTGATGACCATAGCTGTTAAGTCCCATAGTGCTCAGAGCCATTTTTTTTTTATAACAACGAAAACATTACAACTTCTAGCACCACCATTTTTATAACACTGTCCAGTCATCAATAGCATCTTAAATTTGAAATGGAGACAATTACGGAACATTTAATTTTATGTTAGGTGTTACTTATAACATGCTTGTAATAATAAATGTAATTTAAAATATTTAAGATATCAGGTTAAATGTTAGGGAAGGCCTGGTGGCTCTAGTCTTCCCATGCTAAGTAAATGAATCAATTAATTTCTGTTATTATTTGTAACGAGTTTGAATGTATCGGTCTAACCGACGTGAAATTATTTAATTCACGTTCATTGGTATTGCGACCATCCTTAAGGATTATTGCTGGCTTACACTGAGGTGAGGTGAAAAAGTCATCGGATACTTCCTGATAACGTGTGGGACCTTCTTTATCCCGGCGTGGAACGGACTCAACAAATCGTTGGAAGTTCCCTGGAGATACGAGGGTAGGAACTTTACCAATGGCAACTACACTCCTGGAAATTGAAATAAGAACACCGTGAATTCATTGTCCCAGGAAGGGGAACCTTTATTGACACATTCCTGGGGTCAGATACATCACATGATCACACTGACAGAACCACAGGCACATAGACACAGGCAACAGAGCATGCACAATGTCGGCACTAGTACAGTGTATATCCACCTCTCGCAGCAATGCAGGCTGCTATTCTCCCATGGAGACGATCGTAGAGATGCTGGATGTAGTCCTGTGGAACGGCTTGCCATGCCATTTCCACCTGGCGCCCCAGTTGGACCAGCGTTCGTGCTGGACGTGCAGACCGCGTGAGACGACGCTTCATCCAGTCCCAAACATGCTCAATGGGGGACAGATCCGGACATCTTGCTGGCCAGGGTAGTTGACTTACACCTTCTAGAGCACGTTGGGTGGCACGGGATACATGCGGACGTGCATTGTCCTGTTGGAACAGCAAGTTCCCTTGCCGGTCTAGGAATGGTAGAACGATGGGTTCGATGACGGTTTGGATGTACCGTGCACTATTTATTGTCCCCTCGACGATCACCAGTGGTGTACGGCCAGTGTGGAAGATCGCTCCCCACACCATGATGCCGGGTGTTGGCCCTGTGTGCCTCGGTCGTATGCAGTCCTGATTGTGGCGTTAACCTGCACGGCGCCAAACACGCATACGACCATCATTGGCACCAAGGCAGAAGCGACTCTCATCGCTGAAGACGACACGTCTCCATTCGTCCCTCCATTCACGCCTATGGCGACACCACTGGAGGCGGGCTGCACGATGTTGGGGCGTGAGCGGAAGACGGCCTAACGGTGTGCGGGACCGTAGCCCAGCTTCATGGAGACGGTTGCGAATGGTCCTCGCCGATACCCCAGGAGCAACAGTGTCCCTAATTTGGTGGGAAGTGGCGGTGCGGTCCCCTACGGCACTGCGTAGGATCCTACGGTCTCGGCGTGCATCCGTGCGTCGCTGCGGTCCGATCCCAGGTCGACGGGCACGTGCACCTTCCGCCGACCACTGGCGACAACATCGATGTACTGTGGAGACCTCACGCCCCACGTGTTGAGCAATTCGGCGGTACGTCCACCCGGCCTCCCACATGCCCACTATACGCCCTCGCTCAAAGTCCGTCAACTGCACATACGGTTCACGTCCACGCTGTCGCGGCATGCTACCAGTGTTAAAGACTGCGATGGAGCTCCGTATGCCACGGCAAACTGGCTGACACTGACTGCGGCGGTGCACAAATGCTGCGCAGCTAGCGCCATTCGACGGCCAACACCGCGGTTCCTGGTGTGTCCGCTGTGCCGTGCGTGTGATCATTGCTTGTACAGCCCTCTCGCAGTGTCCGGAGCAAGTATGGTGGGTCTGACACACCGGTGTCAATGTGTTCTTTTATCCATTTCCAGGAGTGTATTTATTTACAGCTCGTACAAAATAGATACGTGTCTCAGAGTTTTACTGATCTTAAAAGTACTCACCAACGCCAGCGACGTGGAAGTACTAGGATACTCATAGCAATGCCCGTTGTGTTGACAGTTCGAGCGGCGCGATCTATAGCTCAACGAATTTGTAGCAGTTCTGAAGCGAATGCTTTAAAGTGTTTCCTTCCGTTCAGATATCGAGTTGAACTTACAAGGGCTTAAGTCGGGGGAGGGCAGTAGGTGGTATACCACTTTGTAGCCCCATCAGTCAAACAAACCAGTAACAACTGGCACTTTACTTACTTGAGCATTGTCCTGCAAAATGATGGTCAGGTCCTGCAGAAAGTGTCATCACTTCTGTCCCTATGCTGTTCATTTTTGGAACGCGACCTACGACCGGATTCGGCAGTGTTAGTGGTAGGAGGTTGCCGGATGCTTTCTCTCTCGTCACCCCTCCCCCCCCCTACTTCCCCCCCCCTTTCATCCAGGATGGAATTTGTGTAACCCAACGTTCTGTCTTTAGTGTTACCCCGTGTGGAACTGTTTGAAAGTTTCCGAAATGTTTGTGCATCGTGCAACTGAATCTGAGCAGGATACCAGCCCGTTGACGTCTTGTCGAATGTAAGAAACCGCCTACAACCACATCCAGGCTGCCCTGCACACTGGCCATCGTCGCTAATCCACCAGGCGGATTCGATCTCGGATCGGTGCGTCTTCTCGAATCCAGAGTGTCTTCAGCAATGACACGTATTTTTATTTTCAGGAGGTGGTTAACCTCAGCTCATATATATTTGAAAAGTGTTACATTACCTAATGAGCTACTGATAAAATTCTTTATTTACACTACTAGTTTCGGTGGATTGATCGTTATCAGGTTCCTATATACGAAACGAAATAATACATAAGTAATATTATAGGCTAAAACGGCCACGAATCTTTTAGCTGTTGTAAATGTTAACGACAACACACACGTAATAAAATGTCACGTACACACGTCAAGGTAAACACAGCTTTATGTTAGGTGAAATATAAGATCATTATGGTCAAATGATAAAACCATGAATTAAACACTGAAAATAAGGGTACATCATAACACAGTGATGTGACTTAATACGAAAACCATATCTCATAAAAACATAAGTGGTTCATATTTGTACAGAGCTACTTGTTATCATACCGTAGGCAGTGTAATCGATGTTAACGCTGTGAACGGATTCATACCACATAGAGCTGACTGCACAGCTGCCCACTGTTTACTGGTAGAATCAAAGATGGTCATAGAGGTTTTCATATATCGATAGTGACCGGTATCTTACTATCTTACTATTAGGAAGCTGTGTGTCCTTTGCTACGATAGGTACGCGTCATAGTTATAACAGATGTTCTACATGTTTCATCTAGTAATGACTTACACGGCAACTTACGTCACTGTGTACAAGTGAAAAGTAGTTAGGCTTAGACGCTTATTGTGTCTGAATTTCTGTTGAGACGGTAATTCTAGAACCAGAGTTTGTGTAGGTTTTTATATGTCTGTGCCAAAGTCTGTGTATGTTTGTATATGTTATACAAACATACAACATGAACGACTAGTGAACTTACATTAGTTGTACACTGCATACAACAGATGGAAGCAGTATTATATATACTGCTTCCATCTGTTGTATGAGAGGTCCCATTGTATATCAAATGGGACTATAACTTGTTTCACACTAGAGCCTATGAGTGCACATAAATCGTTACTTCTATGCAATTTAATTTTGTCACTTTTGTCACCGCAAATGTGATAGTAACATGCGTATGTTGCTATTAGATGCAACGTACAGAACATTTGACTGATGACTGTCATGTATACTTACGGCAGCATATGACACACTGCTTGCTGATAGTAAGATACCAGCCACTATCGGTAAGCCCGCTCGGTTAGTCGTGCTGGCTTACGCACTACTTTCCGGGCTGTAAGGCGTGCCGGTCCCGGGCACGAATCCTCCCGGCAGATTAGTGTCGAGGTCCGGTGTGGCGGCCGGTCTGTGAATGGTTTATAAGGCGGTTTTCCATCTACTTCGGCGAATGCGCGCTGGTTCCCCTTATTCCGCCTCAGTTACACTATGTCGGCGATTGCCGCTTTAACACTGTCTCCACGTACGCGTACACCATGATTACTCTACCACTCAAACATTGGGGTTGCACTCGTCTGGTGTGAGACGTTCCCAGGAGGGTCCACTGGGGGCCGAACCGCACAGTAAACCTGGATTCGGTGTGGGGCGGCGGTAGGGTGAGGGGACTGCTGTAGCCTGTTGTGGGGTTGTGAACCACTGAGGAAATACAGCAGGGACAAAGCCTCCCTGTCGTTTCTAGGTCCCCATTTCGATACAATACAATACACTATCGGTATGTGAAGACCTCTGTGACCATCTTTGGTTCCAGCAGCAAACAATGATCAGCTGTGCTTCTCGCTCTATATTGTATGAATCTGTGGACGGCGCTAATTACAGTTATAAAAAAGAATGAGTGCACTACCTAGCACAGATTTTACACACAGGTTGACAATATGATTTATACCACCATATGATAACAAGTAGCTCTGTACAAACGTGAATCATTTACAGAAATGTACATATTTCAGTGGTGTCTGCTCTGTCTGATATATCCGGCTGGTGTAGAAATTTATATGATGTAGAGAGTGGGAATAGGAAGGCAAGGCATGGGGGGAATTAATCATTTCCTGCAGCTCAGAGCATTGTGGTAATGTAATAGTGAGAGTTGAAAACTTACGCCAGACAGGGACTCGAAACCGGATATACCCCTGCTCAGAAGGGATTGCCTTAACCGCTTCGGCCATCCGGACACGGTTCATGACCGACTCAAATTTCCAACTTATTGCACGCTGCAATGCGTCCCACTAGTCCATCAACCCCCTATTCGAAAATTATTGTTTTCGGTAGCAGTTCGCATGCTATTAGTTCATCTGGACCGAAACGAAGTCAAGGAGCCGTCGTCCGACGGAACAGATGACATTGAGATATATAAATTTCTTAATAGCAATTAGACAGTACTACAACATCTTTCAGACGTATGTTTGCACAATCCTATGAATGTCTTGTGTTAAGTGCAATGATGTGACTACGTTTATATGTTTGCTTTATGTTAGTGATGTATAAAAATATTTAGTGTGGCGTAGCACTGTCGATATCCTTCTTCCCTCTTTGTCCTATGCTCCCTGCTTGGCTTATAAAGGAATCCTTACCTGCGTAAGAAACAGTCACAAAAATAGATAATCACTCAACAATTATTGGAGTGCTCTGCAGAAAGTGCTGTGTTTCTGTATACAGGCTTGGAGAAAAGCAAGTGCTGTATCATATGTGAGATACAGAGGCGAGTGAGTGTGCTGGGTCTTACTCCAGTTCACGTCACGTCACTTCACGCGTTAAGCGTCTGCACGTAGAGCGCAAGTATTGCACCACAATTAAGTATAAAATTAAATGTCAAAATTTACGTTTAAAACTTTGTTAAAATATATTTTAGTACAATAATGTTTCAAATATCAAGTCTTTATGTACCTAAACTTCATAATTTCCGTAAAAATGCAGTTTTCAGAGAAAAATAAGTGGCGCTAAATAATAAACCTTGAAAGCTAGAATTTGGTCAGAATATGCCTATAGAGCTCATAAATAGGCAAGTTTGAAAGCTAAAGAGCAATAATTACGACCGGAATCCACTTCTTTAGGAAAAGTGGAAGGCGCTGAATATTGGATTTAGAAACGTAAAAATTTGTTTTATGCCTCAGTTCATCCTAAAAATCATAACTGAGAGACCACGTTAATCTACCTCTTATAGTTTTTGAGTAAATAACAAAAAACCAATTTTGTAACTAAAGTATTCCCATTTATAGTTGATTAAGTACCTGTAATTTTAAGAGTAGAGAATTTTGGTTAAAGCAGATGATAAAACATACCAAATAATAGAGCTGTACCAAATTTTAGAGTTGTGGTATTAATAACAGCCAATACAAGTTCTAGTAAAAGTATGGTTCAGAGGTAACGATCCATCGTTATTTCGACTATAAAAATTCTAGAAGGCAAAGTTTTCATTCAAGCGAGTTGAAACTTTTCTTTGCTTTCAAACAACATATCCAAATACATGTAATATTAAGAAGTTTCTGAATTAAATTATAACTATATTTTTAAAGATTATGTGTCTGAGAAAGCGGTCGTTCTGAGGCTGCTGCAGTATGCAGAAGGCATATAACAACTGATGTTGTTATATAATTACAGCCCGAGAGGGAGTAGGAAGGTTCACTTCGCACTCAGCCACTGTAAGATCAACGTCTGTTAAACGTCAAATCGCGCTCTGCTCGGATGACATCAGTGCCGGACTGTGACAAATCGCGTATTTGCGGTAAAAACGGATAGTGAACTCGCGAGGACTGTACACCGTCCTAGATCGCTTAGAATTCGCCAAAGTAGCTGTTAGTGTGCCGTCCGTGAGAATTACAATTCCGCGTGGCAAGTGGTGACTATCATTTCCACTTTTGGGGCGAGCATTAACTTTGAACATTTATTGCAAACATTCAATTGAGTATTATTAGTCAGGGAGAAAGACAATCTGGTAGGAACGTACCGTAGAGGTCGCCTCTGAACTGCTAGTTGTGCTGTTTATGATTGAAAGATTTACTTACAATTGGACATAGTGAATTTCCAAGTTTTGTAAGTGAGAAACTTTACTCAATATATATATCAATAGGAACTTTATACTTTCATTTCATATCATAGTTCTGGTCCCGCAAAGTAGAAGGAGAATAAAAACTTTTCTTTCAGTGGGTTGAACCAGAATGTGGCCGTGTAGACTGGACACTGAGGTCAGTATGTTCCCCTTCGCTTTCTGGCTGACCATTAAATTAGTTGCCAGGGTCACGTGAGAAGGGCCGCTTACAATTACCGACGTCAACTACTATTATTATTTAACCCGCCGCCTCGCCGGCTGATTAACTTACGCTGTCCAACTCAAACATTTCCTGAGCTGTTTATGATATTGTACTCCATAATTTACTGGGATGAGTAAATCTTCACTTAACGACATAAAGTATCTTTTCACAGCTATATTAATTACAGAGATACCGGTATCAGCTTAGTTTTTTTAATGTTAAAATTGAAATCTCTGCTGCTGGAATTGTAGGCCTAAAAGAGACGAATTCAGCGGTGTATAACTCCTCGAAATCTGAGTACTAGTTTTGGAGCAAGTACAATATTTAGAACTTTGAATTTATCGATTTGAACATGATGATCGATCACTGTCTTACGCGGATGTTAGTCATGTGAGGCTTCAGAACATCTGAGCGGTCACCATTAAAATTTCTTTACGAGCAGAAACAGTGTTGAGCATCAGTGGACTAATTTAAAGAATAATGTACAATACGCTTTAGACAGGTACATGCCGAGCAAAGTTTTGAAGGATGGGAAAGACTCGCCGTGGTTAAACAGTCGTGTTACAAAGATGTTACGGAACCAAAGAGAGCTTAACTGGAAATTAAACGTAGCTAAAGCGTCACAGACAAACAAAAACTGAAGCCAAATGTACCGTGAGGTTAGCCATGCGTGATGTGTCTAATAAATTTGAAAGTGAAATTCTGTTTAACTATTTGTCAGAAAATCCTAAGAAGTTTTGGTCTTACGTTAAATCAGTAAGCGGATCGATGTCATCTGTCACATACTCTGTGACCGCGCTGGTATCGAATTGGAGAATGACGCAGATACTGCTGAAGTATTAAATGCCTTTTTTTCAAAACTGTAGTAGCTGACGAAGATCGTACTGTAGCGCCATCGTTAAATCGACACACAACCGGGATAGGAAAACAACTTAATTCAGGAAAGGTGAGTGATCTTGGTAGACTGACTACACGATTCTACATACAGTATGCGAAAGAAGTTCAACCTTCCCTAGCTGCAGTCTATCGTATTTCGATGGAGGAAGAAAGTGATCCAAGTGATAGGGAAAATTCGTAGTCCATTGGCGTTTTCAAGAAGGGTTGTCGGACAGATACAAGGAACTACGTGTATTTATCGTAGGTGTCGGAATGCTGTACAATTTTTGAATGGGTTTCATTATCGCCTATTATGATGCTTCAGGAGAC
Organism: Schistocerca americana; assembly: GCF_021461395.2. NCBI lineage: Eukaryota > Metazoa > Arthropoda > Insecta > Orthoptera > Acrididae > Schistocerca > Schistocerca americana. Next base: position 571,733,593 of record NC_060130.1, on the reverse strand, counting down.
CGACGATACTCCCTGTTGGAATCAACACGGATTCGACAAACAATGACCATGTGGGGCCCATGTCTGTCTGTGTGTTCACGAGACCCAGAATTACCAGCTCCCATGCAGATGCAGTGTTCCTTGACTTCCGAATGGCGTGCACTACTTGCTCGCTGTCACGTAATGAACAAATTACGAGCATACGTAATATAAGTCAGCTCTGTGATTGTATTGATAAGTTTTCTTCAAACTGACCACAGTATATCGTTCTCAACGGAGGCGTGCAAGTAACTTCGGACGTACCCTAATGGAGTGTTACAGGACCATTACTTTTCACTATACCTATAAATGACCTAGTGGGTAACGTCGGATATTGTTGTAGACAGACATTTGCAACGCTACAGGTTTTTAACAAATTGGTGGAAGATCTGTAGATCGACGCTTGGTGCAGGGATCGACCACTGACCCTCAAAGTTAATAAATATAAAATACTGCTCATAACAGCAGTCTTACCACACTTGTAGCGGAAGAGCATCAGCGACCAACTGGACCATGCTTTGTATATTTAAACCAATCATATGCTATTACGCCACGCGCCGCGCTCGTCCTTGAATAGTACGCCGAAAGCAAAACCTCATAGAATTGTCTCACGGCATTCTCTTGAGCGTGTCACAGACAGCGATGCTCTCAGAAGTCGACCGCTCGGTGTAGAATATATCTTTGAAGCGAGTCTGCGATTTAAGAACTCTTGAAAGAAAATCAGTCTCTAAGTTGTGAATATGGTAGACAACTTTCCGGTCTCACACTAACACACACAATCACACACACAAAATTTCTTACCAAAGTGTTACCGGCTTTTCAAGAAGAAGTATCTGTGGAAACGCGTAGATGTATGTGATACCACTACAATTGGTGCCAGCCTCACTTCTCGTTTGTGACTAGGTGTGCATGCACCCAGCTCTTTCCTTGTTGGATAGGATATGAAGGTGTTGGTCTGCTCTGATACCCGTGGACTTTTTTCAAAGATGAATTCTTGGTCCAGGTTCCGCCGACCTAACAGGAGTTAAGACATCGCAATGTTGCAGTATGTGCAATGATGCCGAAAGAAGAGTGCCAGCGACTAAAATCGTGTATAGCTGTATACGGTGAGAATTTCTAACACTTTATGATATACATGGAATATTAAGGAAGAGTTTACGACAACATATCTATCGTGACTTTGTTTTTGTTGGGGTTGCTGATGTAATTCCACAGTGTGCGTATGTTCCTTGATATTAGACTCATGACGCGAAGTTGTTATTTAACAATCTTTAAGCCTCAGTTTCCTGTTTTACAAATCTATTACATGTTTAGCGTGTATCTTTCTTTCTACGCTCTGGTATATACGAGAGAAGAACTGTTACCGCAGTTACCTGTGGATTCATTCTTAGATTCCACGTCCTTTTTTGTCTTCTAGTTGCTGTGTCAGTCAAAGCATATGTAGCCAATGGTGATTCTTATAAGTTTTAAATTAAATTTCTTCTCCACTATTCCGCTTTTGCTGATAAATTCTCTTAGCTGTGTCAAGACGGAACGCCCCATCAGTCTCACGGAACAGTTCCGTATAACAACACAAACTTCGATATAAGAGAGCAGTCGATTCTGTGTTCAGAACAGACTAATCCTATGTTCTAAATAGCGTAAATTCCCTGAAATTAGTAATCAGGTTTTGAAGAATGGAACGTGGAATCTTTTAGAGCTACAATACCAGTTGCAGAAATTACTACAGCTCTGTTTGAAAAAGCAGCTTTGATAAAGATATCTTTGCAATTAATAATGTTAAGAAAAGAGACTGCACACCATTTAGTGGCGAATTTTTCGCAGTTCATTTGGATAAAAACGGAATTACGATATCTTAAGCGGTTGAGTAAAAACCTTGGATGAGCGTCTTAAGTGAATCACCCTATATACGATTAATATCGCCATAACTATTTATTACACAGCAAGCTGCAGCACGCCGGAGGCTTTGGCGGTGGTTCTGCTACGCTCTTAATTCACCACCCTCAGTGACTACTTATTTCCGAATATTTCGCTGATGCATCTTCCAAAAGATGCAAGAAATGAAAGAAATCTTGATGTTAATAACATCAAAAAATACTATAATAAAATCAAGACTTACAACTATGTATCAGACCATCATGTCTTGAACAGAGTAAATCATGCCAAAGCTGTTCGTAGTTTTCAGCTACGCAGTTTCTTCGATTCCCCGTATCAAATGAAATGCGAACTTCAAATTTAGATCTAGATCAGTAATTGGTATAATGTTAGAGACTTGTAAGGTAGTCTCACAGCAATCCAAAGAGAAAATACATTAAACAAATTAGAAACTGTATACAGTGTCATAAACACACAATTTATTCAGGTCGTTAATGGCAGAAGAGAATGAAAAAATCATGCATATAGGAAAATCAAAAGTGAAAATAGTGACGTTGCTCTTACGTTGGACGCAAATGAGGCACTCACATTTCAATCTCCGTTGTAAATCAATGAAGATGCGTTGACATTAATTTATATATACAGGGTGGTCCATTGATCGTGACCGGGCAAAATATCTCACGAAATAAGCGTCAAACGAAAAAACTACAAAGATCGAAACTTGTCTAGCTTGAAGGAGGAAACTAGATGGCGCTATAGTTGGCCCGCTAGATGGCGCCGCCATAGGTCAAACGGATATCAACAGCGTTTTTTAAAAATATGAACCCCCATTTTTCATTACATATTCGTGTAGTACGTAAAGGAATATGATTGTTTTAGTTGAACCACTGTTTTCGCTTTGTGATAGATGGCGCTGTAATAGTCACAAACATATGTTTCACAATTTTAGATGAATAGTTGGTAAGAGGTAGGTTTTTTAAATTAAAATACAGAACGTAGGAACGTTTGAACATTTTATTTCGGTTGTTACAATGTGATACATGTATCTTTGTGAACATATCATTTCTGAGAACGTATGCTGTTACAGCGTGATTACCTGTAAATACCACATTAATGCAATAAATGCTCAAAATGATGTCCGTCAACTTCAATGCATTTGGCAATACGTGTAACGATATTCCTCTAACAGCGAGTAGTTCACCTTCCGTAATGTTCGCACATGCATTGACAATGCGCTGACGCATGTTGTCAGACGTTGTCGATGGATCACGATAGCAAATATCATTCAACTTTCCCCACAGAAACAAATCCGGGGACGTCAGATCCAGTGAACGTGCGGGCCATGGTATGGTCTTTCGACGACCAATCCACCTGTCATGATATATGCTATTCAATACCACTTCAACCGCACGCGAGGTATGAGCCGGACATCCATCATGTTGGAAGTACATGGCCGTTCTGTCATGCTGTGAAACATCTTGTAGTAACATCGGTAGAACATTACGTAGGAAATCAGCATCCATTGCACCATTTAGATTGCCATCGATAAAATGGGGGCCAATTATCCTTCCTCCCATAATGCCGCACCATACTTTAGCCCGCCAAGTTCGCTGATGTTTCACTTGTCGCAGTCATCGTGGATATTCCGTTGTCCAATAGTGTATATTATGCCGGTTTACGTTACCGCTGTTGGTGAATGACGCTTCGTCGTTAAATAGAACGCGTGCAGAAAATCTGTCATCGTCCCGTGATTTCTCTTGTGCCCAGTGACAGAACTGTACAGGACGTTCAAAGTCGTCGCCATGCAATTCCTGGTGCATAGAAATATGGTACGGGTGCAATCGATGTTGATGTAGCATTCTCAACTCCGACGTTTTTGAGATTCCCGATTCTCGCGCAATTTGTCTGCTACCGATGTGCGGATTAACCACGACAGCAGCTAAAACACCTACTTGGGCGTCATCATTTGTTGCAGGTCGTGGTTGATGTTTCACATGTGGCTGAACACTTCCTCTTTCCTTAAATAACGTAACTATCCGGCGAACGATCCAGACACATGGATGATGTCGTCCAAATGGTTCAAATGGCTCTGAGCATTATGCGACTTAACTTCTGAGGTTATCAGTTGCCTAGAACTTAGAACTAATTAAACCTAAGTAACCTAAGGACATCAGACACATCCATGCCCGAGGCAGGATTCGAACCTGCGACCCTAGCGGTCGCTCGGCTCCAGACCATAGCGCCTAAAACCGTACGGCCACTCCGGCCGGTGATGTCGTCCAGGATACCGAGCAGCATACATAGCACACGCCCGTTGAGCATTTTGATCACAATAGCAATACATCAACACGATATCGACCTTTTCGGCAATTGGTAAACGGTCTATTTTAGCACGGGTAATGTATCACGAAGCAAATGCCGTCCGCACTGGCGGAATGTGAAACGTATCCTTTGAACAATTGTACACGACGTGCCCGTCGACCTGGGACCGGACCGCAGCGACGCACGGATGCACGCCAAGACCGTAGGATCCTACGCAGTGCCGTAGGGGACCGCACCGCCACTTCCCACCAAATTAGGGACACTGTTGCTCCTGGGGTATCGGCGAGGACCATTCGCAACCGTCTCCATGAAGCTGGGCTACGGTCCCGCACACCGTTAGGCCGTCTTCCGCTCACGCCCCAACATCGTGCAGCCCGCCTCCAGTGGTGTCGCGACAGGCGTGAATGGAGGGACGAATGGAGACGTGTCGTCTTCAGCGATGAGAGTCGCTTCTGCCTTGGTGCCAATGATGGTCGTATGGGTGTTTGGCGCCGTGCAGGTGAGCGCCACAATCAGGACTGCATACGACCGAAGCACACAGGGCCAACACCCGGCATCATGGTGTGGGGAGCGATCTCCTACACTGGCCGTACACCACTGGTGATCGTCGAGGGGACACTGAATAGTGCACGGTACATCCAATCCGTCATCGAACCCATCGTTCTACCATTCCTAGACCGGCAAGGGAACTTGCTGTTCCAACAGGACAATGCACGTCCGCATGTATCCCGTGCCACCCAACGTGCTCTAGAAGGTGTACGTCAACTACCCTGGCCAGCAAGATCTCCGGATCTGTCCCCCATTGAGCATGTTTGGGACTGGATGAAGCGTCGTCTCACGCGGTCTGCACGTCCAGCACGAACGCTGGTCCAACTGAGGCGCCAGGTGGAAATGACATGGCAAGCCGTTCCACAGGACTACATCCAGCATCTCTACGATCGTCTCCATGGGAGAATAGCAGCCTGCATTGCTGCGAAAGGTGGATATACACTGTACTAGTGCCGACATTGTGCATGCTCTGTTGCCTGTGTCTATGTGCCTGTGGTTCTGTCAGTGTGATCATGTGATGTATCTGACCCCAGGAATGTGTCAATAAAGTTTCCCCTTCCTGGGACAATGAATTCACGGAGTTCTTATTTCAATTTCCAGGAGTGTATATAGCAGTTCATGACATCCAGTCTTACAAATTTCAAAACTCCGCCATCTCTCTTCCCACATCCACCACTGCTAGCGGCTTACCTCCAACTGCGCAACGCTATGCGCTGTTCACATCCAGCTGCCCAACACTACAATGGCAGACAACAATGCAAACGAGCCACAAACTGCACACAGCACAGCCAGTGATTTTCATACAGAGCGCTACGTGGCGTTAATAATATAAAAACCTGAACAGCCTACTTACATAGCCCCCATGCTCCCCACAAAAAATTTTACAAATTGTTTTGGGCAGTGGCCAATAATGATTTGATAAAATTTTTCGTAATTACAATAACAAAGATATCAAATGCACACACTTATTCATACAATGTTGGTCAAAAGCTAAAATTTTCTCACAGTCCATAAAGACAGTCCTGATCATTCATCACAGTAAAATTGCAGCGTTTTTCTCAAAGTCTGAGCAGTAAAAGAAAATGCACACGGAAGTAGTGGATTTCCATGCAGTATTGAAGAAGTAGTGTTGTCCTTCCAACGGAAAGACAGTGCTGACTATCGACATGCAGACAGGTAATCGGCCACAACAGAGCAAACGCACGACAGAGTCATTCAAAGTTTTGAAGACTATTGGTAGGTAGGTCATCACAGAGCAGACCCACTGTAGTCCTGGTAGAGATTGTGGTATTGATGGGCCACCAGAGGTGCAGACCCACTGCAGTCCTTGTAGAAATAATGGTACTAGTGAGTCAGCAAAGGTGTAGACCCACTGTAGTCCTTCCAGAAATAATGGTATTGGTGGGTCATCAAAGATACAGACCCACTGTAGTCCTTGCAGAGATGGCCAGCAGCCATCTGTTGTGACTGTGCAGGTGCACAGTCACCATTGAAGAGTGTTGCGGATAATATAGCAAGTCCATAACCACCACTTGTGCACTCACAAAGTTTTTGGAATTGTCCTTAGAACCAGCAATGCTGTTATCCAGTCCCTTGCAGAATTATTAACACACGTGCAAACACTAACAGTCCCTACTTCTCACATATTGTCCATATACTATGACCAAAGAAACGTGTACAGTGAAATGGAACTTACAAGTTAATAATATGATGAACTGGTGTCAATTACAATTTTATGACATAAGAATTCAATTACAAAGGAACAAAATTCATCATTAAAGAACATAACAGTACAGATAACTCTGTAGTAGTACAGGCTCTACAAAAGAATAGAAATAAACAGATACATCAGCGTTACAGGAATTATTACATGAGTACATATATAAAAGATCAGAATAACTTTCGAAACATCAACTTCACACATGAGCATTAAAAGAGAACAGAATACATAATGTCTAAACATCTTTACAAAGAAAATAACATATTATCAGAAAAATTCTACAACATAACTCTTATTAGCTAAACACATAAAGACAGGAAAAACACAAATATACAAGAGTACACAAACACATAGGGGGATAGCACAATGGAAAAGACAGGGTTCGTTTTCAGTGTAAAATTTGGTACTGCAGTCCAACCCAAAACTTCATTCCATATATCGTCCCTCTTATTTCAACATGTGCTCCAGCCAAAAAAAAACTTCTATCCAAGCATGCATTCTGTATGCTGTTCACATCCTCTTTCAAAAATAGTTTTTCTCCACTGTGCACTACTTTTTTGGCCAAACCATTTTCTTATAGCTTCTCAATGCGTTTCTTCCAATTCATCATAGTTAGTTTCCTATATAGTCTACCTCCTCTTAAGCTAACTTAAATCTACTGAGCTCAGATGTATATACCAAGGGACGAGGCAATGCAGCGACACATAACAAATTAACACAAACAGCAATGAAAAAAATAGAAATTGTCAAAGCAAGCTGCAGTAAATCTAAATTTCCAAGCAATGCAACATTACAACTAATATGAGACAATGTGCAGCAACAAGAAAAATAAATCAGTAGTAAAATTAGGTTAACAGAGTAATACAAAGTGAAATTTAGTAGCACTATGCGTGCCAAACAGCAGCAGCAAATGCAATAACTTATATCTAAACATGACAAAGCTCAATCAGAAAAAATATTACACTAAAGATGGCCATGTCTAATACCTATGTCACATCTTAATACTAGAGTGATGCATCACGAGAAGTTACTGTAGCAGACAAGTTACCAAATCGCTTAAAAAATTATTTATGCATTTCCTGGGAAGGGAAATGTCTATTAGTGCTCCCTTTTCTAAGAAAGTACATCATAAATGTATTCTCTCCTGGGTCTGTAGACAGAAAATAGTGATATTAGTACATCTATTAAATTTTATAATAACCAATGCTGCAGTGCAGCTAGAAACAAGATATTAAACAAAATAGGCAAAGCAAGGTGTGAAACGTCATTCACTAGCCATATGGCATTTCATAATGCAGTAAACAATCTTTCAACTAGCAAGACAATAGACATGAAATGTTTCTCATTATTTCATTTCAGTAAATATCATAAATTAAGAACTCTACAGTGTAATCATGTTTTCAAGTTTGACGGTGTCGTATTTATGATGCTTTCTACAAAGGAATGTCAATAGCGAGGATAATGGCCTCTTTTTTTTTTCTCCACCTGTGCCTCTGAAAGGCACACACTAATGGCTTTTTTCCAGGTGTCTGTCACGCAGCTGGGTGCCCACGTCGCATTACGTGAAGGTGGTCACTTAACTTTCTTACCGAAATATTTACGACAGGAGTTTCCGCTACAGTGACAGTCTCATATAAAAATATTTCACAGGTCAAGAATTTGCGTTACAAATCTGTAGAAGCAAAATCCTATTGATATAACAGTGTCCTAAAAATTTTCGTTGGCATTGTAATACATTGACGCATTTACATACATTTCATAACTCTTAAAGTACGATTCTTGGTTTCCAACAACCTTTTTCTCAAACCAGAGTCCCTAACCACTACTCATTATTCCTTACATTATTGGTCAACACTTCTTCAATATTTCATCATAACAGATACGTAGCATAATCAAATATCTCATATAGCATCAGCTTATTGATCATAAACATACCACAACAGCATAATACACATAGTCATCATAATAATATCATAACACCTCAGTCAAATCTCAAAAACGTCATAGCTTTCTGCAATAATGTCAAAACCTAAATAAAAAACCTCTGCTCATTTCAGCAGTGTCATCTACCTCCAAGATACTTTAAAAATCATGGCCCCATACGAAACACATTATTCAGAGCTCTCATTGTATCACAATGGTTCCGAAAAAATACGAACAGTTCACAAAGTACAGACGAAATACAATTTCATAAGTGTGAAGTTATCCATCTGTGTAATTGTGTAAACATGTGTCATTGATGTAGTAAGAAAATGTTTATTTCTCTGTTACATGATCAGATAGTTGTGAAATATGTGTGTTAGAGAAATATGGTACCGATGTGTAAAGTTGTATAAGCAAATACCATATTAGCTAGGGCTCCTTGTGCTTGCCAAACACATGGTACACAAAATAAGCGTGTATCCCCCTGAGGATTAATGTAATTATACCTTCAGGTGTTACAGATTACAGCAATGGAATGAAATGTATCACGGAAAACCTTTGTATCATTGTACTTCAAATATCTTTAAAAATAAATGTTTTAAATACAAAATTAATCACTCAAATACGTGTAGTGTAGCGCGAAACTGTGCGTCTTGTTGTAAGATAATCTCTGTGGAAGTGTCGTAGTTATCGTCCTCCAAAAGCTAAGTTCCGCAAAAGTCAATGTACTTACCTCATGATAAACAAAAGTGAAATGCTTTCCGTATAGATATCTTAGTTATTACGCTTATTGCCGTGATGAAGAAAGTACTGTGCTGTAACGTATTGTTGTGCTACGGAAAAGGCTGTCTCATTGTAGCTATAGCACAAAAGTTACTACTAAAACATGTTTTACTTTCCAGAATAATTCAGAACAACTGTGCAGATATGAAACAGGAACACTGCAAAAGCAACATTGTAAATTGTCACTCATTAGTAGCGTCGTGATAAAATTGTGTAGCTGTCACATAAACTAACCACTGTGTGATCTGGTATCTCACAGAAAGTACTTTAAATCCAGAATGTATTTTCAAGTAAACCAAAATGGTGCATTAAAATCTCATTAGCAGTACCAGTATGTGTTCTAAGTAAGTAAGCCTTATAGTCGTTACGTAATCGTACAACTAACAAGCAAGAATGTACACACACAATAACACTGTGACGTCTGTTCACTATAACAATGAATTAGTAATTTCTGTTTAAATAAGTTTGCTTGGTTCTTGATTGGTTATTTAACTTCAAACATTGTTGCATGGTAACAGTTTCTAAGTCTGACAATGCATACTAGAAATGTGAAGTGAAAAGTTTTATGGCAAAGACAAAGTTAAAAAGTAGATTATCTTTCAATAAACGGTTTTACATGTGAAATGTGGTGTAAACCTTCACTCTTCCTAGTACGCAGAGTTTACAACTTCAAAGCAATTATCATGTGGTATACGTTGGTAAGGGATGCTAAAATTTTTCTCAAGGATAGCGTCTGTTATTTTTCCCTGAGCCAGCCGGCACACATGGCTGCCTGCGGTGCGAGTCATTGTCAGTCTCTTTGTTGGCGTGCATCGTTATTGGGATTAGGAGACCTAACTTCTACTAATTCACCTTGACGAGAGGGCCCTGCCCTGTTTGAAGCTCGCCAGTTGTGATGGAATTCAGGTCTGTTGTTTTGTCGGTAGTTTACATAGTTTCTTGTTTGTCGGTCATGTGGTGAAGAATTTCTCCCAGAATTATCACTGCATGGTGGACCGTTGCGTCTGAAGTTATTCTGTCTCCCGTGATAATAATAGTTCTGGTTGCCATATTGTGTCATATTCATTACTACGGAAATGCGATCTTTCTCTGTAACTATTACTCTGCCAGTGGTTGTCATATGGGAGGCGTCTGTTTTGTTCACGATTTGCGTTGTAAGAATAGCCTTATCGTGTCCAGTTATTATTTCTTTCATCGTGGAATTGCGACGGATGTGACCTGTAATTGTTGTGTTCCTGTTTTCGCATTCCGCGATTATCAGTGTCAATTTGTAATTCTTGTAAGAGTCCCTGAAAAGCTTCAATGTCGTCTTTGCAACGTCCTGCCAAAATAATATGTCATAAATGTTCAGGTAATTTGATTAAGTAAATGCGGATGAGCTCTGAGGGGCTGTATGGGTTTGACAGTTACTGATTCTTGTGCAACATGTCTTCAAAATATTTCACATGACTGTAAAATTCAGATTGTTCGAAATGTTTTATCATTATGATGCTATGTTTTACTCGGTCTTGTGTAGCTTGAGACCAATATGCTGAGAGGAAGGAATAGTAAAATTCTCCTTCACTGTGACAATCGTGAATGACCGATCGCATTCTTACAGCTGGTTCATTCTCTAAATAGCCACACATAAATTCTAATCTGTGCTCTAATGACCAGTTGGGAGGAAAACAGTGAGAGAATTGATGGAGCCACGCTTGTGGATGAATGTCGTTGCCAGAATTCTTAAATGTTTTAAATTTACATGTAGTAATGAACAGCTTATAGTCAAAATCATCATGTCGGCGAGTCGCATATCGGTCATTGTTACGTCGTTTCGGCGGTTCCATTTCAAAATTCGGTGCACATTGCAAATTTCTTTCATAATTTCCGAAATGCGCTGTGTTATTATTTTGTGGCTGTTCCGTATTTCTATGCCCCTCTTCCCGTATTGGGGCGCGAGTGGCCTCTGAAATACGTAATTCTTGTATTACCTGTGTCAGCTGATCTTGCCCTTCCCGGATTTCTCTTTGGTGTTGCGTATTAATTTGATTCTGATTTTGTTTGAATTTCCTAATTTGTTCACACTCTTCTGTGTCATTAAAGACTACCGGTTTTGTGTCATTCAGATTATCATCTACCTTCGTAGATAAATTATTTAGCTGATCCGAAAGTTCAACTACTTTCTCTGATAATGAACAACTTTCCTCCATGTGTCTTTCTGAACCAATTTGCAAAGTATCTACTGTGTCCTTTAAGTTTTCCTGAGTTTTTGCAAGTTGCGTAACCGAATCGGTAGATGCAACTGAGTCAATTTTAGCTTGCAAGGTCTCATGATTTTCATGAAGAATAGTTTGCAGTTCTTTTATGGCTGCTTCGTGATTCTGTAATGCGTTTTCATGACGCGAAAAAATAGGTTGGAAATGCTCAAAAATTTGTGTTTTTGCGTCATTACAGACTTTTTGACATTTGGATTCGATTTTATGGAACTCAGTAGTTAAATCTTCACGTGTTTGTTCAAGCGTGGTGTGAAGATTTTGTTCCATTGCGTCTAACTGTTGCTGTGTTTGTCTCTGGTGTTGTTCCATTGTGTCTAACTTTTGAAGATTTTGTCCCATTTGTTTCTGATTTCGTTCAAGCGTCGTGTCTAACTTTTGTAGCCTTTGTCCCATGTGTTGCATTAACTGTAATAACTATGCACTGGTGTCTGAAACATGTTCCTCAGTGCTTTTCGGCAGTGAAGTTGCACCGGCAACATTCACGTTTTGACAAGCAGAAAATGTGTCTTGACTTATTTGAGAAAACGGTGAGGACCCAAATCCTGAGTCTACAGTATTTGCAAGATTGTGTCCTCTCATTTCGGATTCCTGAGGCGAACTGTTGCTGACCTATCGATCGATAATGCTTCCCTGTTCACTAATTGTTTCACTGTCTACACCATTATTTGCCGACCGCTCCATTTCCCTAAATTACCAAATTACTACTTTGAACATTAGTTAATTCATTACCCGGTGGCGCTAATTCACTGCTTTCATCTTCACTGTCATTTCTCAGTTTACTTTGGAGCCTCGTATTACGTTTTTCACACGCCATTATTGTCACAATAACACAGAAAAACACAATTGGAAGAGTAAAATAAGAAAACACATTAACATAGCACTGAAAATAATATCTAGTTAACTGCAAGCGCAGCTGCGAAATACTTGGTGCTAATCTACATGCATGCCACAACAACAATGAAAGACTGCAACTACAAAGGAGATTCTCTCTACAATTATGCGCTAGCAATAAACAATAGCTACACTAATTACACAAACTACAAGAAAAAAATCAGAAAATTCCAGTGATGTATCCTCGGCTAAGGGTCGACATATGAAACGTCCCCTTAGAAAAATTATACATGACTGTGTTTAAACTGACACACAATCTTTTTAGCGCAACGCAATCTGACTTTCAAAAATCATTACAAAAGAATGGCCCTGACTAACATTAACCTGTACCTTTCACAAATCACTTACCTCACAAAAATCTTCGTTACTGGCACTACTGCAATACAGCGAGTGCCACTACTGCCAGCTAAATAAAAGATTCAAACTACGGAAGGCACTAACTACTGATAGGCATAGTTAGCAAATGAAAGATTTTAATAGAGAACAAACAATGTATTTACCTAAGCCATGTCTCCGCAATATCCTTTCTTTCAGGAGTGCTAGTTCTGCATGGTTCGCAGAAGAGCTTCTGTAAAGTTTGGAAGGTAGGAGACAGGATACTGGCAGAAGTACAGGTGCGAGTAACGGGCGTGAGTCGTGCTTCGGTAGCTCAGATGGTAGAGCACTTGCCCGCGAAAGGCAAAGGTCCCGAGTTCGAGTCTCGGTCGGGAACACACTTTTAATCTGCCAGGAAGTTTCATATCAGCGCAAACTCCGCTGCAGAGTGAAAATCTCATTCCAGTTACAGTTTTAATCGTCGTTTTTTTGTGCCCGAATTTCCAGTAACGGCAAGCGCATTGCTGTAGAGCTGACTGGTCCCTGTGGTGTCGTTTGGATTTCACGAGTGACCTGCATGATCAGCTTAAAGAGTTTGTCTCGCAATGTGAATGCTCTGGAGGGAACGGTCCTCCTTTTTCCAGCTCCGGAACAGAACATACGTAACAAGAATTGTTCAACGACATGAAGGCGTGGTGTTGCGGTGGGTACGGATTGCTGCGGATTGTTCATAGTGGCAAGGTGTTTGGATACAGAGGAGGTGCTGGCGTCCATCGGGGTGTGGCCGCTGGGAGGGCGACATAGCGCCGCTGCACTGTATACATGTGCGGCGGAGCCAACAGAGCTGGGAAAGCTCGTTCATCACGTAAGGGTGGAGGAGACTGCACAGCTTCGGCATACGGAGCATGTGAGACAGCCGTCTCGGCTTCCACGAAACCGAAAACGTGACAAGAAGCGACTTCATTTTGACATAAAACGTGGTCGGCGGCCGGCCGCCACAGACCCTGACCGAGCCGATCGCGCAATGGGACAAAATAACATGGAAACACTGACAGAGTTCTAAGTCCAGCTCTCTGCACAATCTGACAACACCATAGGCTGCAGAAGGTCCTGGTAGAAGTCTTGCCTTCTGTTCGAGATGTTATGAAACTTCAATGCCTATGGTCTAGCGGTATTTCCTAATCACTCCAGACAAATTCCGGGATGGTTCCTTTGCAGTTTCGCTTTATGCGTCCAGCGGGAAAGGTGCTAGTTTACCGTCTCACCGCAGAATCACGCACGCCTGGACAGATTTTCTTCAGTGTTGTTTGTTTCTTCGTGTGTGTCACATCGTCGTTTGATGTGCTCCGGGAAAAAGTAAAGTAAACTTCAGTTATGGCGAATCTAAGCGTACCGTTCAACCCGGATCTTTGGAGATTCATGACTGGCTTGTTGATACAATTCGCATAACACCTAATCATCTTCTTAAAACTGAAGAAACTGCAAAAAGGTAGGAATTCAGGAAGATAGGACCTGGATAAACTGAAAAAAACCCAGAGGTTGTACAGAGTTTCAGAAGCAGCATTAGGAAACGATTGACAAGAACAGGGAAAAGGAATACAGTGGAAGAAAAATGTGTAGCTTTGAGAGATGAAATAGTGAAGGCAGCAGATGGTCAGGTAGGTAAAAACACGAGGGCTATTAGAAATCCTAGAGTAACAGAAGAAATACTGAATTTAATTAATGGAAGGATAAAATATAAAAATACAGTAAATGAAGCAGGCAAAAAGGAATACAAACGTCTCAAAGATGAGATCAACAGGCAGGGCGAAACGGCTAAGCGGGAATTGCTAGAGGACAAATGTAAGGCTGTAGAAGCATATATCACTAGGGGTAAGAAACATGCTGTCTACACAAAAATTAAAGAGACGTTTGGAGAAAAGAGAACCACCTGTATGAATATCGAGGGCTGATATGGTAAAGCAAAGAAGGGAAAGCCGAGACGTGGAAGGTGTATAGAGAGGGTCTATACAACGGCTTTGTACTTGAGAGCAATATTATGGAAATGGAAGAGGACGTAGATGAAGATGAGGTTGGAGATATGATACTGCGTAAAGAATTTGACAGAGCACTGAAGGCGAGTTTGAATGCCCTTTCCCGACAATGTTAAATGTAATGACTTGGCTTCCCTTGTATTTCAGGAATCACTGTAGCCGTTGACATGAAACTTTTACAGGACGCTAAACTATATGTTCTGAGTCTACTGAAGTACAATAATTGCATTTCAGCCACTACTTTCGGAAATACAATTTTTTAGTTACACTGTTAAGATTTTGTGTACTTTTTTATACGTTAACCTAAATAGTTTTAATTATACATAACATTATGTTCTTATTTTAGTTCAGTAGACTCAGGATATGTATGTTATTACTCCCTGAAAATTTGAATATTCTGCTTGAAGTGGTTTCTGAGATTTAGGAAAAAATGCAACAGAAAATGTAAATTTTCAGAAACAGCTTCTAAAGTTTCAAAAGATTGTAACTCACCTAATATATGCGTAATTTTTTATTTTTAGTCACTCAGAAGCACCCTGCGCCATACTGTATATCACCCTCTTGATCTTTTTCCAAGTTTTTTTCTTCTTTTCTTCTTTCTGGCCTCCTTAGTGGCCAATTGTACCGCATACTGTTCTTTATCAATGCAAACCTTTTCCATCCGTTCAAGTTCTCTGATGCAGTTTGCTCCAGGATTAACTCCCATATGCTGTAGCACTTTCACCCTACCAATGTTGCCATCATTAAAAGCAATAATGACGTCACTGACCTCCACTTTAGTATCTTCATTCCAATAAAAACATTTTTGATAATCGAGTCCATAAATGATTATTGAACGACTCATTGGGATTTTGAGTCTGGCCAGGCAGACACTTCTTCAGTAATTCAGGATTGATTTGCCAGGTCTCTGTAAATAGGTTTTATGATATCCATGACTGCTGCTGGGATGGAATGTTTATGGCTGTGTGAACTGTTTGAGTGTTGGGTATTGCGGTAATTGCACCATGAATAGGTCCAGGAGGCCGAAGTTGGTGTATTGGTTTTTTATCAGTTGACAGTCTGTGGAAGAATGTAGTCCATACTACCTTCTTCATTTTCCACAAATCCTCAGTTTTATTTCTAGTGACCATCCCATAATACTGCTGTAGTTCATCAATCATTTTGTCTGCCAGCCTGCCTCTTATGGTTTTACCATCAGAAAGTTCCTGGCCTATCAAACTTTGTTTAAATTTCCTCAACCTGTTGGTTCAAATCGCTCTTAGCACTATGGAACTTCTGAGGTCATCAGTCCCCTAGAACATAGAACTACTTAAACCTAACTAACCTAAGGACATCCCAGGTAGGATTCGAACCTGCGACCGTAGCGGCCGCGTGGCTCCAGACTGTAGCGCCTAGAACCGCTCGGCCACTCCGATCAGCCCTCAACCTGTTGCCTATGCTCTTCTGGACATGACCAACACATTCCAGTTTTGTTATAATCTTCTCACCATAAGGCTGAGCTGCTACTACACTGTTACATACTTTTGAGTCTCCATCACCTACGAACTTAGTGTAACACACTCCCCTTTCGTTCACTGATCGACTAAAAATTTCAATAGCTGGAGAGGCCTAAATACCACCGCTTGTTCCTTCATAATTTCTGTCACAGTTACGCCCTCCTTCATTCCCTGATTTACACTTATAGTAATGTTAGGTTCAAATCTGGAAATCTATTACCTTTCCAGTATCCACACTGGTCACCGTAGCTACAGAATTCTTAGAACTGTAGCTGCACTTCTGCCAAGTGCCAGCAAAAGCTACTGGTATGTCAGTCATATCATCATTTATATCAACAGCTTCGTTTGCAGCACCCTTCATTGACTCACATGCAACAGATTCCACAGCAGCTCCAATAAATTCTGCATACTTCTCGATTTTACAGGTGGCATATTTATCACGGCACACATTGTTTCTACTGCAGTGTGTCCTTTGCCAAAAGCTCTCAATCCATAAAACCACCTAAGATTTACTTCAAAATAATTATTTCTACACTTCTCAGAATTCCAAAATGAATGAGTATATTTACTACTGGCACAATTAATGATATGTTTCCTGGATAGTCCATTTGGTACCTCACTGTCTTCACGCAAAGTAACTGGTCCTCCGTATATTTTACAACAAACACATTCACCTACACCCTTCTTAGGATGTGTAAATCTATCAGAATATAACCGAACATACCATTTACATCACTTTTATTTTCAGAAAACTTTGTATCACAACGTTTTATTTTAATCTTCGAAGCACTAATGGGTGTTTCTCTAGATACTGACGAGTTTGCCTGTATTTCATTGTCTGCAACTTCACACGCCACATGTTGAACACAATGTTTCCTTTTATTCGAAAATCTATTACCATGAAACCCACGATTCTTAAAAACACTTCGTTTAGGCATCATACTTTACTTTTTGAGAGACTTATCAATCTATTCGTCACTTGTCCTCGGAAAAACGTTAGCACTTCGATATACAACGCGTGTTTATACTATTAAACGATACGATACTGTTTTTGACGATGCTACCAATACAAACACGTAATTTAACCTTTATAGCACAGCAATCAACAGTTTCTGTATAAAAAAATTACCGATTTTATTAGATCTTGAAGTAATGACCGTAAAAATTTTAACATTTTCAACCTGTGTAGATTATAATTAAAAAAATAAAATAAAATACTTCTCATATGAGGTTATAAGTGATATGTATATAATATTATTTGTAAAACTGCAAATTTTGTAATGAGATAAAATCTGAAAAAGTGAAAAAATTTTTTTCGATTCTAACTCCCCTTGAGGGCCTAAGGAGAAATAGGGCCCCGGGAGTAGACGACATTCCATTATAACTACCGGCAGCCTAGGAAGAGCCAGCCATGTCCGAACTCTTCCATCTGATGGGTAAGATGAATGTGACCGGTGAAATACCCTCAGACTTCAAGAAGAATGTAATAATTCCAATTCGAAAGGAAACAGGTGGTGACAGGTGTGAAAATTACCGAATTATCAGTTTAATAAATCACGGTTGCAAAATACGAACACGAATTTTTTACAGACGAACGGAAAAACTGGTAAAAGCCGATCTTGGTGAAGATCGGTTTGGATTCCGTGGAAATGTTGGAAAACGCTAGGCAATGCGAACCCTTTGACTTATCTTAAACGCTGGGTTAAGGAAAGACAAACTTACGTTTGCAGCATTTGTAGACTTAGCGAAAGCTTTTGCCAATGTTGACTGGAATACTCTCTTTCAAATTCTGAAGGTAGCAGGGGTAGAATACGAGGAACGAAAGGCTATATACAATTTGCACAGTAGCCAGAATGCAGTTATAAGAGTCGAGGGACAC
Organism: Schistocerca americana; assembly: GCF_021461395.2. Classification (NCBI taxonomy): domain Eukaryota; kingdom Metazoa; phylum Arthropoda; class Insecta; order Orthoptera; family Acrididae; genus Schistocerca; species Schistocerca americana. The sequence continues at coordinate 571,715,534 of NC_060130.1, read as the reverse complement.
GAAACGCAAGCAGTGATTGAGAAGGGAGTGAGACAGGCTTGTAGTCTATCCCCGACCCGATTTTATTCAATCTGTACGTTGAACAAGCAGTAAAGGAAACAAAACAAAAATTTGTAGTATCCAGGTAGAAGAATTAAAAACTTTGAGGTTTGCCGACGACATTGTAATTCTGTCGGAGACAGCAAAGGACTTGGAAGAGCAGTTGAACGGAATGGACAGTGTCTTGAAAGGAGGAGCAAGTACACCAAGTCCTTTCATCCATACACGTATTTTTTCATCAGTACTAACTTTACGGCAGGAGCGGGTATACATTGTAAATGGCGTATTACTGTATACATAACTAGGTCTAGATTGGGTCTTAGCATCATGTATGGATGAAAGGACTTGGTGTACTTCCTGAGAATGTAACTGTAACTGGTGATGTAACCCTTCACTATAGTTATTAATAAAGTCTGATCTGCAGCGTCAGCCGCCAATCGCTAGTCGTACATCTGGTAAACGGGGGCTCAAGGATGCAACAATTTGAAAAAAAAATCGAAAACATAGTGCCGCGTTAGCCGCGGAGCGCTTGCGAGGCTGCATGATGCAACCTGCTTGGGCCTGCTCGCCAGCGGGTGCGTGTGCTCCTAGTGAGACGAGGATAATGGAATGTAGTCGAATTAAATCAGGCGACGCTGAGGGAATTAGATTAGGAAATGAGACACTTAAAGCAGTAGGTGAGATTTGCTATTTGGGCAGCAAAATAACTAAGGATGGTCGAATTAGAGAGGATATGAAATGTAGACTGGCGATGGCCAGGAAAGTGTTTCTGAAGAAGAGAAATTTGTTAATATCGAGTATTGATTTAAGTGTCAGGGAGTCGTTTCTGAAAGTATTTGTATGGAGTGTAGCCATGTATGGAAGTGAAACATGGACGACAAATAGTTTGGACAAGAAGAGAATAGAAGCTTTCGAAATGTGATGCTACAGATGAATTTTGAAAATTAAATGTGTAGATCACATAACTAATGAGGAGGTTCTGAACAGAATTGGGGAGAAGAGGCATTTGTGGCACAACTTGGTTAGAAGAAGGGATCTGTTGGTAGGACACGTTCTGAGGCATCAAAGGATCACCAATTTAGTATTGGAGGGAAGCGTGGAGGGTAAAAATCGTAGAGGGAGACCAAGAGATGAATATAGTAAGCAGATTCAGAAGAATGTAGGTTGCAGTAGTTACTCGGAGATGAAGAGGCTTGCGTAAGATAGTGTACCATGGAGAGCTGCACCAAACCAGTCTTTGGACTGCAGACCACAACAACAACAACTGATAATCTTCATACTACCTATTTTGATTCTGACAACTATGTCTCTTTCGGTAAGGTTTGGGATTTTCAACAAGTAGATAGGTTGCTTTTACGTCATAATTCTCAAGTTCCCTTTGTGTATTCCATAAGTGCAATGCTTCTTGAAAAAACAGAACAGTATTGTATAGACGTCCGAGAGTTCAGACCTCCATCAGAGGTTCATGACAGTTTACTTAAGGAGATTTTGCTCCATTATGGTAATGTAAGGGTATACTGGTCCACTCAACATTGGTTGCAATGTTATAGTGATATCCATTCAGTGGAGATAGTAGTCAAACGTAACATTCCTTCCCATTTACAGGTCTTTGGGTACTGCATTCATGTAACGTATATTGGACAAGAGGTGTCATACGATTTTGATATGTTATTCTGATTACGATGCAGCGACCACAACCATTACGAAACACATTAAATAAATTCGCAGTTGCGAATAAGGACTACTATCAGCTGTAGAATGGAATGACGACAATGAAAATTTGTGCCGGATCGGACTCGAACCCGGGTTTTCCCGCTTATTACGAGCGGTCACCTTACCATTTTTTATTTCCTTCTATTTTTTATTTTTTTACGCTCTATTTACCTTTTTTGTTTTTTTAAGGAAGGTAGGAGAAACAGAAACCTTTATTATTCACAAAATAAACATAGTAGGTCCTTACACATTATAACTGTCCTGGAAGGAACCTCGCTGCCGTTACCACGCAGCTTGAAATAACAACAAAGTCAAAGTGGAGCCACCTCCGGCACCCTAAAGAAAAGTATTTATAGATATGAAAACAAAATTTGAAGTACATCCCATTGCTAACTGTGCAAGCGTTAGTTTCTCCTAGGTCGCATACTCGCATAGCTGTCCTTAGTTGATCACTTTACTTGGTCGGTTCCACAACGACAGCACCGCCGCTCATCTTTGGGCACCCGGCACCCCCCCAAGTATATGGTGGGTCCGCAAGAACCGTTACTAGGAAATTGGCATACCAGTCCTTGTACTTTTGTAGCCGTAACAGTTTTGTGTGTCCATCTTGCAAGTATTGCCAGTAATCCAGTACGTTCAGTACGTTCAGACATGTGTCTCTATAGATGTAATGGACCGTCATACCTGTGATCCACGCCACTCCGTCCGTATTATGACACGGAAAATACGTGTCCTCGGGGAAAAAAACTATGTCAGAAGAGATGGCTGTATAGATAGTGTGCCACATGAAAGCTATTATCTTCCTTGCGAGAGTCGAGACAGCCAATGCCTCGCCGCAGACCAGCCGATGGTCGTTCGTATCCAGGACGCTGCATTGCTGACACATGGGCGAATCCGCTTAATGGATTGCATACTTTTTATCATTCGCAGGGTATTTTAGGTTCACTACAATGTAGCATGTTCATCTGACTGTTGTAGGTAGGGGGCGGGGGGGGGGGGGGTTTACCGTGCGCCACACCACGTGCCAATTAACGGCTGGATGTTTCCGTTCCACCCTATTCCGGGCGATCTGTCGAAGAAGCAGATGGTACACGTGCTTCGATGTCGACTGTCGGGTCGTCGGTAAACGCTCTCGAACGTAACTGTGTTCCACGATCAACGTGCGCACATACGTAAACGGGGACGATATATGGCCGACACTGACTGGAGGAAGATGTGATGTTGGTACTAGTTATTCGATGATCGTTCACGTAAGCGAGTGATTCCTGTTGCGCCACCGATTGAGCGTAGTATTAATATACATGGCACGCGCCTTCTCGTGCACGTTCACTAAACCAACGCCCCCTCTCGCGCTGGGAGGGTAAGCGTGTTGTACTGTACCTTAAAGAGCTGTCCCAGGCATACATCGTACCCAAAAGCCGCCTGAATCTTCATAGCCATCGTGCGTGTCAAGGGGAGAAGGTGTGTCAGGTGGCACATCATGGGCACAAGATAAAGGTTGACGAGTAACACTCACTGCAGCATATCCATCGACCGTAGGGCGTTTAGTCGTACTGCCGTGCGGACTCTGACTAACAGCCTTCCGTAGTTGTCCGCAGCCGTTCCCACTGTCTCCTTAAGAAAGGTGACACCCAAACAGCGGAGAGTTTGCACCGCAGGTAAGGGTCCTTCCGTTCCCGGTTCTAGTCCACGCCTCACATGCATGAATTGTGATTTTCGGTAGTTGACCTCACTTTCAGCTGCCATCCCATACGTCTGTAGCCAATCCAGTGCTGTTTGAGTCTCCCCCTCATTCCGTACGAGGAACACAATGTCATCCGCGTATGCTCTGCATCTGAATTATAAATGCCGTAGGGAGATCCCGGTAAGACGGCGGCGAAGGCCTGCGAGGCACGGTTCTAAGGCGGTCGCATATAGGAGGATCGACAATTGGCAACCCTATCTGACTGACATTAAGATCTTAAAATAATCAGTTCTCCTTCCGTTGATCACCATCGCTGTTCTGGCGCCGTGCAACAGCCGCATCACAGCAGTTGTCAATAATGGCGAGACACCTATCCTGTTCATCACTGCCGCGAGGTACACATGATACACGCGATCAAAAGCATGATCGAAATCTACAGCAACCATCGCCGCCCGGAGGAGGCATGCAGTCGCGAGGGCGACGACGTCACGATTGTCTCCCAAGGCTGTGTGGATATTACTGATGCCGCGAAGACAAGTCTGATCGGCATGTATTCGATTCTCCAGCGACTTTCTGATACGACTGCCCAGTATGCGCATGAAAATCTTGCAGTCACTATTAAGGAGGGTCAAGGGGCGATAATCACAAGGCCGTTTGCCACCACGGGGCTTTGGTATCGGTATCATGAGCCCTTCCGTGAATTTAATGTGAACCGGTACTTCTTGCCGCAGAAGCTCATTAAACATGCGTAGCCAAATCGATGTCATAATGGTCACAAAGGCACGGTAAAATTCCAACAGGAATCCGTCTGGACCTGGGGACTTGTTGCAGGCACCTCGTGTAATCGCTTCCTCGACCTCTTCACACGTAATTTCAGATAACCCGTCTGCTTCCCCGTTCACACTGGGATCTCTTCCAGGACGTTCCCCAGCTCCCTCTGACCCTCCCCGTTGCTCGCATAGAATCTGCTAAAATGATCCGTGAACGCCTGTGCTATGCCCCTTTGTGTGGTAAAACGACGGCCATCGCCGAGATCGATCTCATGTATTAACGTCCTTCGTCTTCTTCGTCTTTCCTTTATCACATAATGCATCGAGAGAACCTCTTTGGGCAGGCAATCCTGCGACCTCGCGGGTATCGTCGTACCCGCCATCCTCAGCGTCGCAACTTGTACTAGCTTCGCCTTGACTCGTTGGACGGACGTCTGGCGTTCTGGTGTAGGTGGTTGAGCTAACAGTCCCCGGAAAGCCGTAAAGTAAAACTCAGTGGTCGTGCGCTGCCATTGAGAAACCTCCTTCCCGTAACCTATTAACGTCCTCCGTAAAGCTGGCTTCGCGCACTCGATCCACCACTGCAGGACAGAACCGAAAGAGTTTCGTCGACAGAGGCAGCCATGCCACGCGTCCTCCACCATGCGTCGGCATTCTGCATCACGCAGGTGGGAGACGTTCATCTTCCAATGACCCCTCCGTCTCCATACCTGCTGTCTAGCAAGGTTAACCGTACAAATATATGCCTCGTGGTCTGTAAACGCTGTCGGCAATATTTCTGCGTCCACCGTCGACATTGCTAACCCCCTTGAAACGTAGATCCGATCCAAACGGCTCGTGGAGTGGCTAGTAAAAAATGTATATCCTTGTTGGTTCCATGTATCGACTAATTTCATCCCGTTGACCAGCTCCCTAAGTTCTTGGCTAGTAGTATAGTTAGGTTGTTGGTCCTTTCTGTCGACCACCCAATTAAAATCTCCGCCGAGTATGCAAGCATCGTATCGTCCCTGGGACAACAGGTGTAACCTCATGGGCGTAAAAATCTGCTATGTCCCTTCTCTTATCCGAGCCTGACGGTGCGTATATGTTGATCAAACGTATTCCACCTATGGTCACGGCCGTACCACGGGCAGAAGGCAAATACACTACTTCGTCTGCACGTATCCCTTCCTTTAATAGTATCGCTGTGACAATGCCTCTCTCGTCACACGGGGAACAGTAAAGTCGTAACCGTAAAAGTCCGAGGGGAGAAGTACCCAAACTTCCTGTAATAGTGCTATGGCTAAATCTGCAGCCTTTATCATGTCACTGAGCATCTTGATTTTTACCAGCGTCCCAATGCTATTGATGTTAACAGACCCTATCCGATAAGCTTGTTGCATGGCTGTCAACACAGATGGGGCACCGTACGGTCGCTAATTCTTCCGTACACAGGCTGCTTTCGTACTAACTTCCCCCGCCGTCCCCTCACATGGTCTGCAGTTATTCCGTGCACTCTTCCGCTCTTACACCGGGAGAGAGTGTGGGAGCCGTTGCTCCGGCATCATCTGTTTCCCACGGGGGTGGGTCTTCTGACCAGTCCCCTAGAGTACCATCGTTGTCGTGCGGTGCAGGCGCCGTAGCTTCCTCAGAAGCCTGTTGCCGTCGCTGTGTCTGGAGCATCGTCAGCGGTAGGTCGTGTCGCCGTCCCGCTGGCCACCGTTGCATCCACGCTAGGCGGTTCTTCTGTATCCATGGTCGTCTGCTCTGTACCCGAAAACGTCTCAGAATGGCGTGATAGATCAGATTGTTCGTTCTCCAGCGTGAGGCGGCGCTTCTTCCGGCGTTTTTGTGATCACCGTTTTCGTTGCCGGGCTTCGGAATCAGAGGTCAGCATGGTCTCCAGTTGTTCGTGGGGAACGTCGGAATAGTGCGCCGTCGTATTATCGACGTCAGCAAGTGCCTTATCTGAAGGGACCGCAAGCGGCACCGAAGACAGGGCCTGTGACTGCTGCACGTGGTCCAGCGCAACGTCGTCCTTCGGTGGCTCGCCATGATCTGCCGCTGTCTGTGTGTTCTGGTACGCTTCTGTCTCGCGGCCCACGTCATCGCGTAATGCGGCGACATAAGGCATGGGGAGTACAGTCGGGTGCGATGGGAGTGGTGGATCATCCCGTGGCAGCTGTAACAACCTTCGTTGCGCACACTCAGAACGGACGTGTCCCTCCTTCCCACACCCAGAGCACGTCCTTGGTTGTCCGTCGTAGATGACAATCGCCCTACAACCAGCGACGTACAAGTATGACGGAACGTGTTTTCGGAGTTCGATCTGTATTTGTCTGACGCCACTGGGGACAGGATACGTCTTTAAACTCGCCCATTTTTCAGCCACGTGAGATACGACCGTTCCGTAAGGACGCAGGGCGTCTGTCACCAATTCTTTTGGCATTTCGAATGGAAGCTCAAAGACGCGGATCGTTCGGAGTCCCATGCCAGCGTGTTCAACTGTTACCGCTCCAACATTCCCGTCCGAATGACAGAAACGAAGTCCTTGTCGGTGTCGGAGTAGTAGTTCGTCACATGCCGCTTCATTTATGAGCTTGACATAGACCACGCTGCTGGCTATAGATAAGTGTATTCCAACTAGAACGTCAGGTTCGATTTTCACCTCGTCCCGTAAATAACGTTCGATCTCATAAGCCTTCGATCGAGCATATTCGTTAACAAAACTAAATTTCAGTCTCGATTTGCCCAACGACAAGGCCATGATTCGTTCTATGTATACCGCGGCACACCGCTACGCACTTAGCGTAAACACCTCTCACGCAGACGTGAGGCAGGGACGTAAACACCGTCCGAACCGCTGCGCCGCTGAAGGTTGACTGACCATTTAGCTATACGTGCACAACTCTCGGCCAGACCCAAACTTCCATATGTCGTCAACCATGCGTCTACGGCCTAGACTAGTACATCCATTATGTACGTCTGACCTGTACGGAAATACACATAATAGATGTACGAATTCATTTGAAGTGGGGACGTGTTTTCTCTGCAACGAAATTGGCCACCTTAGATCTAATTGCCAGTAACGAGCATTTGTATTGAAGTCCTCAACTTAAGAGTGTCAAAAATTGACATTTGCTGATCCCATTTCTACTGCTTACGAGGTTAGTGAAATGTCTTACACAAGTGCAATGAACGTTAGAGGGACACGCAGCTTACTGCTTCCGAATTTCCGCTATTGCGCTCACAGCACAGTCCAGAAATTGTTGTTACCAAGCCGGCAGTGTCGGCATTGCAAAGTGAAATATTTCGTACGCAGGATGGTGAACAGTCGCATACGTCTTCTCCTCATCCATCCCTCCCTCAAGTAAATTGTCTGTTGACTGAAGCGTGGAGAGTCTTGAACTCCTTAAGGGAGTTCGTGGTGCGAAAGTGGCTGGTGATGTCTCTAGTGATTCTCCTAGTGTTCTCCTGCGCCTGAGGCAACTCTTACGGAAGTAGTTGAGACTTCCGGTGCTCCAGAGATTCAACAGCAACAAATGCAGGCACCCCTAAACTCATCTGTTCACCTGGTGTCACACAGTCGGCAGAGGTCGCAACGACCTACTGCCGATACTCCTGTGGAGGCGATTGATGGCCATAAAATGGTTCAAATGGCTCTGAGCACTATGGAACTCAACTTCTGAAGTCATCAGTCTCCTAGAACTTAGAACTACTTAAACCTAACTAACCTAAGGATATCACACACATCCATGCCCGAGGCAGGATTTGAACCTGCGACCGTAGCTGTCGCGCGGTTCCAGACTGAAGCGCCTAGAACCGCTCGGCCACTCCGGCCGGCTAATAGGAAAGAAAATGACAAGTAGTGGTACTAGGTACCCTCCTCCATGCACGGTGTGGTTGCTTGCGAAGTATCTATATAGATGTAGATGTAGATCTAGATCTAGATGTAGATGGCTATCGCCTTGTTTCTTAGGGGGGGGGGGGGGGGGGGCATTAAAGGAGATGAAGTCCTTGATAATGGTAGGGGACTAGAATGGAATAGGATGTACGTTTTTTCACACGACCTTCGTTCTCCTTTATGCATCGTTCTGTACCAGACGTACTTTGGACTTTTCCGATTTTATAAGGAGGATGTGGACTCTCTGTTACGGAACAGTCCGTTCATGGAAACTGCAAGATATTAGGATCTGTAAATATCGAAATCTTGTCAAATTTGCTCATTTTACTGCTACTTCCAGCAATAGGCTTGACAGACTTTATTTATAGGATAGGATGCGTGAGTGGACTTAGGCTTTCTGAGCCATCCCAACAACTTCACAGATCACTGCACATTGACTGTCACATTAAATAACAAGCCATAGTCGGTGAAATTGTTTCGATGGTCTAGTATGCTGAATGTGGTGTACTTGAAGGAGACATCTCCAGATGAGGGGATCCGGCAAGTGTAGGATTATAACTCCGTTCAACTGCGTAATACGCCTCAGTTTTGAAATGGTGAGTTCAACTTGGAAAGCCGAGGTTCCAGCAAACGTTGATACGATTCTTCGCTGATAGAGCGCAGGTATTTCGAAGTACGCAAGTATTTTACTACTCTCTTTTAGGCGATCTTAATGAAAGTGCTCATCAGGCTCCCCTACTGATTGCAGATGTCTGGTGTGTAAAGACGCAGTTGTTACGGTTTAGGTGTTGTCAAATGAAAGGGTTAAGGATGCGATCATAACCACATTCCTTAGTAGCGGATGAACTAACCTCTCTGTATCATCTGATTCGACATCAGAGTCGTCGTCGACGTGCGTGTACCGTGTCTCGCAGGACCGAGGACGACAATCTTATGAAGGAACAGAAGGACATATTGCATGATCTACATTAGTTCTACGTTGAGTTGCGTGAGGTACCCGTTCCTATCGATATGTAAACCCATTTATTTGTTCAGGCTCTGGATCGTAGACAACACTTGCACATAATACTGCGTATTTAGATGCTTCACATTGAAACGATGTCTATGGCCTTGTTGTCAGATCTCCTCCTCGTAAGTCACTGGGGTGCGATGGTCTGCCAAAGAAGTCTTATGTGCGTTTTTGGCCTTTGTTGTATACTACTTTTACATTAATTTTGAGAGAAGCGTTGAGACGGGGTCTGGGACCGATTTGGTTAAAGCTGGCAAAATTGTGTATCTGTATCTCAGCAGTCAGCATCAAATATTCGGTATGAAGACGAAGTGGTGGAGAACAAATGGAAAAAAATCAAAGGCATCGTTCACTATGCCCTAGACAAGTATGTTCCGAGTAAGGTTTTAAGGGATGGGAAAAATCCACCATGGTTTAATAGCCATGTTAGAAAAGCGCTTCATAAACAAAGAGCACTTCATCTCAGATTCAAGAAAAGTAAAAACCTAGCTGACAAACAAAATCTGAACGAAGCGAAAATGAGCGCAATGAGAGAAGTGGTCATTGATTTTGAAAGTAAGACGTTATCAACCGACATGAGTAAAAACACTACGAGACTTGTTTGCATGTAAAATCAGTAAGTGGGTCAAAATTACCTATTCATTCTCTCAGCGACCACACCGGCACCGAAACGGAAGATCAAAGAGAGAAGGCTGAAATACTGATTTAGGTCTTCCGAAGTTGTTTCACTGCGGAAGATCGTACCACTGTCACTCTTTTCAATAGTCGTACGACCATCCTAATGGCAGATATTTAGACAGCCGATCTGGGAACTGAAAAGCAGCTATAATCGCTTAGTAGTGGAAACGCTTCAGGACTAGATGACATACCTATAATATTCTATAAAGATTATGTGAAAGAACTTGCTCCCTTTCTAGCAGTAATTTATTGTAGATCGCTTGAGCAATGAAAGGTACCTCTCGACTGGAAAAAAAGCGCAGGTCATTCCCGTTTTAAAGAAAGGCTGTAAGACAGATCCACACAATTACAGACACGTATCGTTGACGTCAATCTGTTACAGAATTATGGAAAATGTTTTATGCTCAAGAATTACGACGTTTTGGAAAATGAACATTCCCCTGTAAAAATCATCATGTATTCCGCAAACAGAGATCCTGCGAGAGATCCACAGCACAGAGGACAACGGCGCTCAGGTTGATGCCGTGTTCCATGATGTCAGTAAGGCATTTGACACCTTCCCGCATTGCCGTTTAATGAAAAAAATTCGAGCTTATGGAGTCTTGGAGAAGACCTGCGATTGGATTCAAGGCTTTGTTGCAAATAGAACTCGACACGTCGCTCTTAACGGAACTAAATCGACAGATGTAGAGGTAATATCCGGAGTACCACAGAGAAGTCTGACAGGACCGCTGCTATTTACAATATATATTAATGATCTAGTAGAAAGCATCGGATGCTCTTTAAAGCTGTTCGCAAGTGATGCAGTTGTCTATACCAAAGTAGCAAGACCAGAAGGTAGTAAGAATTTGCAGAACGACCTGCAGAGAGCTGATGAATAGTGCAGATTCTGGAAGTTGACCCTGAACATAAATAAATGTAACATATTGCGCATACATAGGACAAGAAATCCACTACTGTAAAGCTACACTATTGATGACAAACAGCTGGAGACAGCGTCTGCCGTAAAATATCTAGGCGTAACTATCCAGAGCGACCTTAAGTGGAATGGCCATATAAGACAAATGGTGGGAGAAGCAGACACCAGACTCAGATTCATCGGAAGGATCTTAAGGAAATGTCGCGCATCCTCGAAAAATGGCTGTGAGCACTATGGGACTTAACATCTTAGGTCATCAGTCCCCTAGAACCTAGAACTACTTAAACCTAACTAACCTAAGGACATCACACAACACCCAGCCATCACGAGGCAGAGAAAATCCCTGACCCCGCCGGGAATCGAACCCGGGAACCCGGGCGTGGGAAGCGAGAACGCTACCGCACGACCACGAGATGCGGGCCATCCTCGAAAGAAGTGGCTCATAAGACGCCTGTTCGCGTGATTCTTGAGTATATCTGGGATCCCTATCTGGTGGGTCTGCTAGAGGTGATAATGAAGATCCAACGAAGAGCGGCGCGTTTCGTCACGGGATCGCTTAGCTGGCGAGCGAGCGTTACGGAGATGCTAAACAAACTCCACTGGCAGGCGTTACAAGAGAGGCGTTTTGCATCACGGAGAGATTTACTATTGAAATTTCGGGATACAACTTTTCAGAAGGAGTCAGATAACATATTAAGTCGGATAAAATATTATTTCCCCCCCCCCCCTCCCCCCCACATACATCTAGGGTATTGACCACGAAGAGAAAACTGAAGAAATTAGAGACAATACAGAGGCTTGCTGACAATCATTCTTCCCACGCACTATTCGCGAGTGGAACAGGGTTGGAAGCATCAGATAGTGGTACCGAAAGTACCCTCCGTCACACACCATTAGGTGCCTAGAGAAGTGTGATGCAGATGTTGATGTAAAATTTACTTGATTGCTAACAGAACCTTGTTTCGATTCCCCTTTTATTTTGCTACCCCATGCTTTCAATAGATATCTTTAGGGGAACAAAATTAGTCCGTTGCCTTACAATTTCACACCGTCACAGTCACAAAATAAAAATCATTTCACAGGGGTAATGTTATCGACATATTATTATTTTAATAGTAGCAATTAGTGTTATACGTGGATACCGTGACAGGACAATTTTTAGCTTCTTATACAGTAAAATACAGATCACAACGGTTGTACTAAGCGCGAAAAAAGTGTATTTTCAGCACTGAATGCCCTGCGTTGCAAACCTGCAATGAATTGAATAAAACAAATGACAGCGCATATTACGAGAGTTTAGGAAGTAAACTGTAATTATTACTCAGTATTAAATGGATACAAAAACAGTAGCAGATGAAAGCGAACAGAACGACACAGTACAAGTTAAAATGTTCAAATGTGTGTGAATTTCTAAAGGACCCAACTGCATAGGTCATCGGTCCCTAGACTTACACACCACGTAAGCTAACTGAAACTAACTTATACTAAGAACAACACGCACGCTCATGCCCAGGGAGGACTCGAACCTCCGGTGGAAGGGGCCGTGCAGTCAGCACAGTACAACGCGTACCGTGAATCATCATGGAGCCCGATAGCGGTTAATGATGTGAGTACACACATAGCACCAAAGAACGGCAGTTGGTTTACGTTGCGTACCACGCGTACGTTATATAAATGATCAGTTTCAGATGATGAGCCAGTCACAAAACGTGAATCAAAGGACGCAATGAATGTAGAAGCTGACGGGGGAGATAATGATTACCTAAATGAATCGATTGCTATGTTCAGTAGTTCAAAAACACAGAAAGAACCGATAGAATCGCATGATGCAGAATCAGAGCATGAGAACAGAGTAGAGCAGGATAGCGAAAAACCATTAAGCGTGAACGATCTGTTCAAACGTGTGCCTACAAAAGTTAAAGGTCAGAGTAAAGCACAAATTAGTAGCATTAAGAGTCAAATTTAACCACAAATTATTGGTCTTGATAACCAACCCAAGGCAAAAGTTAGTGGTCTTGAGAATCAACTGAAAACGCAGGCAAGTGGTATTAGTAGCCTCAATAATCAAATGAAAACACAGAGCGTAGAGATCAGTAAACAGGTCAAAAAAGCAGAAGAGAAAGTAGGTGTTTTGAGTACTGCAATCAAAGACATGGAACTTGAAATAAATACCATAAATACCGATGTGGGCACGAAAGGTTCGATTTAGAAATCATAAAGATGCTAGAAATGGTAGAACGTTTAGTAGTAACGAAATGGACGAAAACGTTTTCGGTCTGAAAACAGAAATCGTTGAGTAACGTAGAAATGAAATCTCACATATGAGAAAGACAATGGTTGACTCTGAGAAAGAAATAAGCAAACATGTAAATATTTGCGAACAGATGACGACAGCGATAAGGCTCTATATAAGAGTACGAACCTTATTTCAACTTCATAGTTATTAGCTATGTTAATTTTGGTGTTGTTCTAATAAAAAATTTTAAAGCCGTGTAGTCGTCTTTTCTCTCTTCTTCTTCGACTCTTTCTACTAAAATGTTCTGAATTTTCCGTCATCTAAATGATATTCTGAAATAATAAATTATATTTCATTTATTTATCTCTTTATTTAGTAGTACTTCGTTTACTCCTGTTCTCCACCAATGGTAAAGAGTATTATATATTTCTTTTAAATTCGTTAGAAGTCGTCGTTTTGGTCAACCAACGATCGCACGCCATAAGCGGGCTGTCGATTCCGCATTTCAGTACTTACAAGGTGAGCCTGCAATCCATGTTCTTAATGAAGTCCAATGATTATTATTGTTACGCTGATAGTTTCTTGGGCTTGAAACCTAACAATAGCACGGGCTTGTGTCTTCAAGCTCACTGCTTTGAAACGACATCTGCGCCTATGACAATCAGTAGCTTGGATAAAAGAAAAGGTATTTTGCCGAACGTCTTACGTAACAAGAAGAAAGGAAAGAAGTTCACACCTTTTTTTCAAATGTTAATTAAATTTTTTCTCTGTTCTTGTCGAAAACATGCCACCTTCTTCATGAACATTTTCCCTTGTTACTTACATTTAAAAAAATCAACATTCAAATGATGGAGGTATCTTTACAGCTTTCATACGTTTTTCATCTCAAGATCTATCATAGGTAACGCAGACTAACAAGCTTGTAAATTACCTCCGTGACATATTCCGTATCTTTCGACGCCGAGATGATGAAAAAAATTACTTAAATTTCAAAGATCAACGTTGAAAGGTGGGAGGTAACATTACATAATTGGTTCACCTCCAGATCTGCGATAGGGAATACAGACTAACAAGCTTGTCCATTACTTCTGTGAATTCTCCCATCTCCTTTGACACCGAGGTGACGAACAAAATACAGATTCCTGTCACAGACAGATCCTTCGAGATTGTTCAGAGACTTTATCTTGTTTTGTTGGTGATGTGAGATGGTATTCTTAAAGGAGACAATTAAGGCTACTCCTGCAACGTTTCCAGGAGGCCAATGTAGCACCTTGTCTTGCGTTACATTGGTTCTCCGAGTCCGAGCATGCATCATTCCGGCTACGAAAACGCTGTAGGCATTGTTTTGCCAGCTCTGTTGTCATAACAGTGATTCGCGGGTATGAGACTGATTGATACTGCTAAATTGGCCTAGCTTTTTCTTGTCAACCCTCATGAAATATATATGTCTTATATGGAAATATATATGTCTTATATGGCCATTCCACTTAAGGTCGCTCTGGATAGTTACGCCTAGATATCTTACGGCAGACGCTGTCTCCAGCTGTTTGTCATCAATAGTGTAGCTTTACAGTAGTGGATTTCTTGTCCTATGTATGCGCTGAAGAAGTGACGGTGAAATAACAAAGTATATTTATCTAATTCAGAGAAGGTTGTTTAATGAATGAGCTACTGGTACTCTTACCTTTCACGTTGCGAGCCAGCTATCTCAGTTCAGTTGCTTTTAAGACAGTGAGAGCAGCAATACCTTGCCTGTATAGTTGTAAAGTGGTCACTCTCTAAAACAGTAGATGCTTTCGGAATCAGATCCAGCTTTGCCATTAAACGCATATCTTACCACATAATTTCACTAACACTTTAATTGAGCTGATAAACGTCACAAGTAAGTGACGAATCCTAACCCTTCATCTCACATGTCTCCTGGCTACCTCACATGAGTACCCACAGCCGTGTGATTCGCAAATACCAACTTACATCACCAACAAAACAAGAGAAGAACAGATGTTAAGCAATTGTCAGTGATATGGATCTGTATTTTGTTCATCATCTCAGCATCAAACAAGGTGGCATAAACCAAGCTTATTAGTATGCATTGCATACGGTAGATCTGGAGGTTTAAAACGTATGAATGGGTACAACTGCACGTTTGCCTATTTGTTGTCTTTTGTTTCTGCATCAGTACTCATTCATGCAATTTCTCCTTGTGAAACCAAAATTTGATTTATTACTTTCTGGCATCGATGGATTAGTGTATTATCCACAATATCTCAACATTTTTGTGGTATTCCTGATATTACAGTTGTGTATGACAAGACCCGACATACATACAGCCCACTGAGGCAAACAGTGCCCAATATTTCACTGTTCCTTGACATTCCGGAAAATAACGTTTTACACACATTTTTAGTTTTGTTGAAATAAGCTTTCGCTTCAAGCCTGACGGGATAAGTGTCCAAATGATCTGCATTTTTCAATAGTGTAATCTACTGTCGGTTTGAAGCTGTCCCTTAGATCGTCGGCTGGTAGTGCAGCTTCACTGGGGCTCAGTGGAGCAGGCTGTGGATAGCAGTGAGGAGATTGTGAACTGTCCGTTAAGTTCTTCGTATTGCTAGTGTGGCTGAGACTTGACAGTATTTCTGACGATATTTGGCATCTCGTTATCTTTCAGTCATTTTCGAGATTGCCGATGACTGATCCTGCTAAATTCTCGTAATAGTTTCTTCTCATACTGATGAAGTAATCTGAATAGTCGTCTTGTTTACGTGACATGAAGACGGTAAATGTAGATTTTCAACCCTAGGAAGATCATTCCACAATTAAATTTTGACTGGTATTGTATGTCATATTGTGAACTGTCTACATTAACTACCACCAGAGCAATGACTAAGGGTTAAACAAAGCACTGTCATGTTTGCTCCGTAGCGACATACTCGTCTCGTGACCTAAGGCAAGAGTCGTTGCTGGTTCAGATCTTGTTGGACTACCCATGGGTATCGACTTTTTTAATTTTTTCCGTCCAAACAGCCCAAATGGAATTCAGTAACAAATACCTAAGACAACTTTTGCATTGCACCAACTGAACGATCACCATATTTTTATTTACTTTTATTTTTAAACATCAACCTTCTTGGGTAATGCAGCAAACTTCATTCAGTAATAGTTTATTATCGTTGCGTTTATTAATGTTATTCGTTCACTTACAAGAGTTTTCCTGTACCTATTTGGTACTGACGCACATGGCCAGTGAATACGGGAGAGTCGAATGTTTGATGTTTTGCCGCACAGAATACGCATGTTTATGTCGGCGTCTCGTTTCCAGGGCAATGTGAATACCGGTGACGCAGGCAGAACTCTGGAAGAGTTTCAGTTGATTGAACGGCGTAAGAACAGATAAATTCATCTCACAGGATATTTCTCACCAGTCAAATGAGGAGAATGACACTGCCACTGCTACAGATAACTACGAATCTGCGAAAGTGAACGTGGTTTACCTTTGGCTCAGCTGCTGGTTGTGGTGTTACAGCTCTCAACTGATCACTCTGGCTGATTATTTTTGTTCTGTTACTGTTTCAGTGAGTAATTCCACTGGACAAATTAGGATTTTATTGTATTTTATTTACAAAGCTACGTAAGCTAAGATGAAAATTGCGGGTAATCAAGTGCGTGTTTCACATGTGCCATTCGATTTCGAATACAATTCGTAAACCTACTGGAAACCTCGAGAAACCTCGAGAAACCGGGAGAGCAGGCATAGGTGTCTGCTATATGAATACCAAACAAGAACACAAAAAATAAGTCGTCGGAGAAAGTTTTGAAGGAACCGTTAGTGCCATGGATTTGGACTCTTTTCATCATTTGCGGAACAATAACGACGGAAACATTATGAAGGCAATATTTTGCAGATGGCCCTCATTTAGTGTTTAATTTCTGTGTTGATGAATTTAATTTTCAGCGTCTTTTCTGAATCCTCATATGAATTTATTACTGAGTGGCGTCGAATAATTAGTTAACTGCGTACGTAGTTTCCACTTACACCAACAGTACTTCTGCATTCTCGTGGTAGTCGTGAAATTATATGTCTACGTGGCACAAGACTGCATTCTGTCACAGATTTAGAGGTGCCAGTTGTTTGACATTCAGCTGTTTTCTGACATATGGGGGAAGCTTGATTTCCAATTACATTTTATACTATTCTAATAAGTTTTCGTTGTAAACTATCAAAGTAAGTGCTTTATTCGTTTGTATTTTAAAGATGTCGTAATCGTAATGGAAAATTATATAGTTCAATATTTCACATGACGTATTCTACATGAAGAGAAAGAGATACCACGATTATTGCTGTCCCTGCGCTGAAACTATACAACACCAGCGTTAGCAACCCCTGCCACACAGGAAAGGTTCAAAAATTAGGTATTCTAGGTTAAATCTAATCGAATGCATTAAACATGTAACCGAAAAGCGACGGTAGAAAGTATCAGGAGATAACGCTGCGTAAAAACCAAAGGCGCTCGCGCCTCCCCTCTGAGAGTCCGTGTAAGACGAGAGCGACAAGCATTTCGCAGCATAGCTGATCCTAGAATATCTAAGATATGTCAATATGGTTGCCGATATTTGGCAACCATGTGACAGTGCATTTACTTCAGCACGTGGTTCTTGATATTCCATTTCTACTTCCATCACTTATGCTGCATAATCCTCATGTAAGATGAAACAGTGAGACAGAAAACTTAACTGCAGACTCCAGGAATACCATATTTCATATAAGTAACACTGTTCTTATCTCTAACTTCACGTTATTAGGCTCAAAGACCAATCCTGCGACGAGAATGACCAGTTAGCAGCAGTGTCTCGTCAGCTCAATGGTTCCACACGTCTTATGATGCAACGACCGCGTGAGTTCTCAGTTCTAACAGGAGTGCAGACTAGTACACTGAATGGTCTTATTTTCAGTTTTATTTAGTGGAGCTGCATATTGTTAGATTAAATTATTTAAAAAATTCTAAAGAGAGCCATTACACATTAAGTCTTCTCAAAAGCTGAACTCAGTAAGCTGTGTTAATGCTCACAGTTGTCTGCTTTGTGAATACCAAATTTCTTCTTGACAGAAACATTTCTGAAGAACTTCTCCTCGACCGTTAACGATACAAATTTGAGCTTTATTCGTCAAGTAGAACCCATTTGTTAGGGGAATAGCTTTGAAAAAATGTTCAAATGTTTGTGAATTCCTAAGGGACCAAAGTGCTGAGGTCATGGGGCTTTAGACTTACACACCACTTAAACTGACGTAAACTAACTTACGCTACGAACAACACAGACGCCCATGCCCTGGGTAGGGCTAGAATCTCCGGCGGGAAGGGGAATAGTTTTGAAGTGAATATAGTTCCTCTGTGCTAAGTCTATGTAACAGCAATTAGGCACTCCTGTAGAGGTTGGCTGGCACCAGCGTCAGCAACTAGCTTCGACTCTGGGTAGCTTCAAAATTGGATAGTTATGTTGATTTACATCTAATTTAATATGTCAATATCACTTTCGATCAGCATTAAGTTCTCCATTAATCCATACGCGGACCTCAAAGTGCGCTGTGTGCCAGCGTGCACTACCAGGTATTCATACAGCTTATCCCATACATTTACCGTAAGAAGTCAAACAACAACAGTAAAATTTCTTACACCCCAGTTTCTCACGGTGGGTTGACAAAAACATACGAATTCCTGCCGAACAATGGTATGAAGAATAGCTTCTACAAGGAAAGACACGAGATATTAAGCGTTAAAAGTAACATTAAACCACGTGTGAAGTAATCTGATTGGATCACGAACTATAACACTAAATTTGAGCTATACTCATATCTTGCATATTGGTGTAATGCAACACACGTCACATAAAAACGTGTCGTTTGCCTTTGTGGCGTCGCACCTAAATTGAAGTCCTGCACATTTTTTATTACATCAACTTGAGCCCGCGGAGCATTATTTCTACGGTGAAAAAATAAATCCCTCACTTGGTGGTCGGTATGCGATTTATCATCTGAATTCGAAACAAAAGTGTTTTTACCAAAACCTAGTCCCGGCCAATAGGTTTAATGGAACTGTAATTTAAAAGACGACGCTCTGCTAACGCCTCAGCTGCGTGCAGCGTAGCCAGCAACAGGTAGCATGATCTCTGGGGTGTGCCAGAGGTGTGTCAGTAGCTCAGTGAGACGTGTCAGTGCAATGGGTACTAGATATGCAAGCTCGCTGATATTCGTTTCGAATTCGCGCCAAACTTTTTTGTTCGGTTAAAGCATCAAATTCCATCCAACTTCAACCTCCAGAATGGGCATCTTGCGTATTTCTTGTTATTGTTACCAGTATTTAAGCCTTAAGACATAACATCAGCTTCTTACATAGTAAACGACCGCTTTGTTTCATCCATTACGCAAATAAAGCAACAGAAAATAAAACTGGACACAGTAACATCGTTTCTATCCAATGAGGTACAAAATAGGTAGTCTTCTGTATTACCCTCTCTGCTATGAGCAATAATTCGATTCTGTCCGTTTGAGGTCCAGGCATATTTTCACCGAGCCGGTACCTACGCTTTAGAGAAGCTGTTCAAAGCGACCACCCTCCATTAGCAAACACATCGCCACTTGGCGGATCATACTTAGCTGGACGCTACGCAGCATACCTGTACCCACTTTTGCCGAAGCGGCATGCGCTCAAGCTATTAGGATGTGTACATCCATGTGTGGAGTACTATAAACATGTTTCTTTAAGTGACCCCACAAATAAAAAATTAGTGCATTAGGGTCCGAGGAACGTGGAGGCCAGAACTTGGACCTTCACAACTAATCCATTTCCCTGCAAACGCTTCACACTAATAACTACGCACATTCATCTCACAGTGTGGCTGTGCACCATCATGCTGAAACCATAGCTGTTGTC
This sequence comes from Schistocerca americana, assembly GCF_021461395.2. Lineage (NCBI taxonomy): Eukaryota > Metazoa > Arthropoda > Insecta > Orthoptera > Acrididae > Schistocerca > Schistocerca americana. The sequence continues at coordinate 571,695,677 of NC_060130.1, read as the reverse complement.
GAACAAAAGGTGGAACGTTTCCTAATGCGTCAGACAAGGTATATCAAAGACACGGTCTACACAAAGGGCACAAACAACTTGTTCAGTAATAGGTAAGATCCCAAAAGCACTTCTCCCACAGTTCCAACCTACAGGTCTATTCCTAAACGTGCCTGAAAGCCACATTCATCGGTGACATGTGGGTTGGCTCCTGACCGACAATGGCTGTTGTGGAGGTCGAAAATTCCTTCACGAATGAAGCTACGTCCGTCAGTCTATATAACGTTATTCATAAAATGTTCGTTTTCATCCATTTGGTGCAAAAACTGTTCACAAAACTGTATTCGTCGAATGCGGTCTCCTGAAGGCTGATGTTGGGTTAAGGTGTAATGAAACGTGAAATGATATGGATACAGTTCTTCATCGAGCAACACCTCAACAACCAGTCTTTGAGATATATGGAACCGCCTTGCAATATCACGGGTACTTCGCCGAAGTGACTGGTAAACAGTTTCAAGAATCGTGTGCTCTGTGGAGTATGTTCAGCCCTTGGACGACCTCTACCCTTACGTTTGGACGAAGATTACCGGTTTCCCCAAGGTGCTGCTCCAAGAGACGGAAAACATTCTTATCGGAATGCCGCGTTTGAGGCTACCTTGCAGCATTCGCACGATCAGCAATCTATTTCCATAATGAACCCTGCACCAAGAGGATTCCGACGTATTCATCATTTGTATACGCCTTCGTGAAGCAGCCCTACATGAACTTGACAGGATCAGTTATGGCTGTGCTCTGAATAATTAGTAGACACATTCACGCAATTTAATGGATCCCACTGCCATGTGGTGTCCTACTTACAAAAGACGGGAAGTATGAAACGGGCGTCTAAGAAATAAAACATGAACTTGTGAAAGATTCAAACCATAGCTCCATGGTGGATACGAGTTTAATGTCCCAGCAATCCACTCAGTTAGCTATGACAGTTGGTACGGTAGTGCGGGCTGAGACACGTTTCTCTGTGCATTCCTATGCACTGCACGACGTGACATTGTTGCCAGCTCCTTGTTTTCACACATGTATCGTCATAATTCACCTATCTGGTTTTGTTAGATACAGTTTTGTCTTGAATCTTGACGAGGAATAGCATGACGACCTTTAACTGCCACATTTTTTCTTGACATGTATGATGAATGACATCCCTGACATGAGGTGGAGACAGGATCACAGCGGCTCCATAACAAAGCAGTTATCAAGGCTCCTTACTTTACAACAAAATTGTTTGATGGTAGACAGCATTACAATCAGAAACGTCGTAGTGTTCTGTGGTATCATGAGACAGAACAGATCAGATGCTCCAGTATTGATGCTTATGTGATTACCTATACCGGTCAGAAAATAACATGAAATGTTGCTTCTCATGTCACGAATGCGACATCTCTCTCGCCTCTTCACACACAAGGCTTGTGATTTTTCTGCAGCCCTAACGTCGCACGATTTTTGCGAACATACACTCCTGGAAATGGAAAAAAGAACACATTGACACCGGTGTGTCAGACCCACCATACTTGCTCCGGACACTGCGAGAGGGCTGTACAAGCAATGATCACACGCACGGCACAGCGGACACACCAGGAACCGGGGTGTTGGCCGTCGAATGGCGCTAGCTGCGCAGCATTTGTACACCGCCGCCGTCAGTGTCAGCCAGTTTGCCGTGGCATACGGAGCTCCATCGCAGTCTTTAACACTGGTAGCATGCCGCGACAGCGTGGACGTGAGCCGTATGTGCAGTTGACGGACTTTGAGCGAGGGCGTATAGTGGGCATGCGGGAGGCCGGGTGGACGTACCGCCGAATTGCTCAACACGTGGGGCGTGAGGTCTCCACAGTACATCGATGTTGTCGCCAGTGGTCGGCGGAAGGTGCACGTGCCCGTCGACCTGGGACCGGACCGCAGCGACGCACGGATGCACGCCAAGACCGTAGGATCCTACGCAGTGCCGTAGGGGACCGCACCGCCACTTCCCAGCAAATTAGGGACACTGTTGCTCCTGGGGTATCGGCGAGGACCATTCGCAACCGTCTCCATGAAGCTGGGCTACGGTCCCGCACACCGTTAGGCCGTCTTCCGCTCACGCCCCAACATCGTGCAGCCCGCCTCCAGTGGTGTCGCGACAGGCGTGAATGGAGGGACGAATGGAGACGTGTCGTCTTCAGCGATGAGAGTCGCTTCTGCCTTGGTGCCAATGATGGTCGTATGCGTGTTTGGCGCCGTGCAGGTGAGCGCCACAATCAGGACTGCATATGACCGAGGCACACAGGGCCAACACCCGGCATCATGGTGTGGGGAGCGATCTCCTACACTGGCCGTACACCACTGGTGATCGTCGAGGGGACACTGAATAGTGCACGGTACATCCAAACCGTCATCGAACCCATCGTTCTACCATTCCTAGACCGGCAAGGGAACTTGCTGTTCCAACAGGACAATGCACGTCCGCATGTATCCTGTGCCACCCAACGTGCTCTAGAAGGTGTAAGTCAACTACCCTGGCCAGCAAGATCTCCGGATCTGTCCCCCATTGAGCATGTTTGGGACTGGATGAAGCGTCGTCTCACGCGGTCTGCACGTCCAGCACGAACGCTGGTCCAACTGAGGCGCCAGGTGGAAATGTCATGGCAAGCCGTTCCACAGGACTACATCCAGCATCTCTACGATCGTCTCCATGGGAGAATAGCAGCCTGCATTGCTGCGAAAGGTGGATATACACTGTACTAGTGCCGACATTGTGCATGCTCTGTTGCCTGTGTCTATGTGCCTGTGGTTCTGTCAGTGTGATCATGTGATGTATCTGACCCCAGGAATGTGTCAATAGAGTTTCCCCTTCCTGGGACAATGAATTCACGGTGTTCTTATTTCAATTTCCAGGAGTGTATATCCAGACTGTGCCCTCGGCGTCGCACTTCCAGCGTGTGACGTCTGGCAGCTGTCTTACGCAGAGAAAGAGAGCTCTCTCTCACACACACACACACACACACACACAGACACACACACATGTGCCGATTTTTCTGTAGGCGTTGCCTCGCCCCGACGGTGCACGATTTTGCGGACATATCAAGACGGTGCCTCGGCATCGCCCGCTTCGGACGTGTGCTGACTGTGTCATTAAACTTGCTTGCATTTTTAATGAGACTCCTTGTAACCCACGGAACATCATGCACTCTATTTGCATTGTCACCTAGTCCAACCATACCTAAGGTAGAACAGATGTAATAATATTTTGTAACTCAATCCTGTTCCCCAAACCATCCCCTCCCGTAATATCCACGTTACCGAGATGTGTTTCGAATGTCAGCCCTGACACGAGGCTGAGAGAGAATCACAGCGCCTAAGTGAAGAGCAATGAAATTATTTCTACGATAAAACAATAATTCGGGAGAATGGATAGTCTCCTACAGAGCGCTTCCGCAGGCGGCGGATAAGGGGATGCTCACCAGATGTGGTAAGTACCAGGGAAATAAAATACACCGTGAGGACCGAAACTAGCACCAAGGGTACGACAACTCCATATATTAGTGGAAGTACCTCAGCAGAGTTTGTTCCACATGCTAGTGGCGGTTGATTAATATACTCTGTGGCTAACAACCTTAACTGTAACACGGAGATCTCTCCACTTGAGGTTGATAGCCTCTGACAGTGAAACACGAAAAGATCTTTTAGAGAAAAATTTCCACCGTCGAAACCAACAGGGAAGGAGAAGGCTAGATCGGAATCAGTGGGTAGCCAGAGACTCAAATGGATTGGAGCATTTGAAATTACCCAACTCTCATCAAGAGAATAATGCCAAAATAAAACATAAACACGTTAAATACATTGTAACACATAACATAAACTCTTTACTGAGAACTGGGAAGCTCAAAAACTTCACAAACATATCGGACCGATAAAACATCATAGTAGCAGGACTCAAAGAAATGAGAAATACAACAGAAGAACCATTTGAATCTCAAGGTTATAGAATTTACTATGGAAAACCAGGACAAAGAGTTATGAAACAATGTCCATAATTCAGAACAGAATTCATAGGGAATCTGAAAGTGATAGATTGAATAACTGATTTCAAATCTATTACTCCACGAATCGCAGCTTTAACGCTGAAAACCACCAACAAGATCTAAACTATTACAAATGACAATGCCCCTACCAATCAGAAAAAATTTTCTAACAAAAGCTATGCTAAAAGTAGAATAATTTAGGGATCTTTTGGATCAGACGATAAATCAAGTCAGTGAAAACAATAAAGGGACATCAATAGGGGATTTTAATGTCCAACTGGAAAGGAAAAGAAGTACAGAGAAATAACTGGAAAATGGGCTCCACATAAAAATACTGAGAGAAACGGACAAAGTGTGTTTGAAATTTGCAGAACACATGGTCTCGTCTCTAAATCTACATATTTTAAAAGAAAACCAAGCAAATTCATGATATGGAAACATACAGCTTGGACAGGAGGCGAGTGGCAGCTGGACCATGTCTGCATGGACAAATTCTTTCATAAATAAATTCGAAATGAGGAAATACTGAGAGGAACAGACACAGAATCAGATCATTCTTTCGTGAAAATCAAAATCACTTTCACCCCACTCAGGAAAAATATACAGAGAGCAATTGCAGATAAAAGAAAGTGAGACTCCCACAAATTAATCAAAAATGACAGATATAAGAAAACACAAAAAATACAACAGTAACTGAAAATCTTGAGGAACTAATACCAATTTTAAAACAACATGCTGAAGAATTGGCGCCAGTAAATCAACGTAAAAAAACATGCATGGTGAACTAAGGAATATGATGACATTCATGAGGAAAGATATCAACCTTGGACTAAATTTCAAAGTCACAAAACAGAAAAAAATGCAACTAACCTAAAAAATATCAGAAAAAATTCTTTCAAATTATCAGAAAAATAATTCGGCAATATTAAAAGGATCTACTGAGCTCCATCGAAGAAAACAATTCCAAAACTAATCCCAGAGAGTATTTCAAAGACTTTGATAAGCAATTATGTAATTACAACTCTCCCACACTATTGCTGAGAAATAAAGATGGAAGAATAGCCCATAATAACAAGGAAACGCAGAAATCATGGCAGAAACATTCAACAAGCCTTAGAACTGTGATGAAACTGAAAAGCATTTAACAATTGATACAAGCACCCCGGTAAAAATCAAACCAGAAAATATAAACTCACCTACAGTACAACAATTTGAAATTGCACTTAAAGCAATGAGAAGCCACAAAGCATGTGGTGACAGTCAAGAGTTTCCGGAAACGAGGAAGTGTGCTGGTAAAACATCTGAGACATCTTTTCATATTATCTCACAAAAAATGTGGGCAACAGGAAAACATCCAGAAGAATGGGCCACAGCTATAGCTAACCGAATTAATAAGAAAGGAGACAAAAGTTATCCAGACAATTGGAGAGAAATCTCGCACTTGAACTTGTAACTCCTATTTTTGACCTATTTTGTATCTGTCTGGGTATTTTTATGTCAATTTGTAGTATTGCATATGTATAGTGTTATATCTGTCATGGAAATTCTTGACTGTATGTACGTATTTCAGTTATGTGAACTTTTGAACGATGTTGTATGAATTATGCTTGTGGATTTAACTAACTAATGGAATGATTGTTACGTAATGTACTGTAAATGATTTGATCCACAGTTAGGGAACATCGGGCTGAATTCAAATGATGCAGGGAAGCCCCGCAGCTACGGAAGTAGTACGGCGGAGTGGAAAAGGTGTGGTTGGAGCACAAGTGGCAACTCGTCTTTTGTGACGGGTAAGGAGTCTGGACTAAGCACTGAAGTCGTAAACACCTCGCTAACAGTAGCGGATCTTTGTGACTCATATTCATAGAGTTTTTAGGCCAGAAGATCTTAACGGCAACTTTTATGGGCATCAGATCCTGCACTGGGTGATACCATTTACATGGCTTGATTTTTGGCACTATAAATATAATTTCGATGCCGAGAATATATGCAACAGGACGAGGCCAACGGTTACGGTATGACTGCATCCATCGCGGCCGAGTTAATAGCCACTACAAATTTTGCCACCAGAGCCACTAGCCTTCCACTAAATTGTTTATAGTAGGCACTCTGTAAATGGACCAGGTATTTGTGAAATTTGGTAGATTTTAATAATAATCGTGGTGTTGTTAAAAACCCTATCTTATACCCATGATTATCCCAAATCACAATCCTGGACAGGAATTCTATCCTAGTAAATTTAATTCAAAGTGTCCTAATTTATTATGAGAAAGCGGTTGAGCTTGAATTTAAAGTTATGTTGTCAATTTCACAGCCAATTATAATTCTGGGAAGGTCAAAAAACTACTTATGAAAGCACATTTGTTATTTAAAATGTTATAGTTTGTTGTGCTTTCCTTAATTGATGATTAATTATAAGAATACTTACCATTTCTCATACGTACTGGTGTAGTTTTGTTAATGAGCATGGTTCTTCTAACCATGAAAGTTTAAGGGTCCTCATGCCTAGGCTAATTATTTAATGAAGCAATGAAAAGGCTCCTTCAGAGCCAATGAAGTCGGATCTGCATTTTTTTTATTTGTTTCATACCGAGTTTAAGACAGAACTATTTACTGTGTTATCTATTCTAATGCACGTTGGTTAATGTACAGGCATAGAGACCCTATCTTAAGCAATGAAGTTGTAGATTATGATCATTAGCAGACTCTCTGATTTAAATTCAAAGTCATTTCGAGCTTTTCCCAGTTCAGTATTGCTCTCGATAGAGAAATTCTTGGTGTGTTATAACATTTTAACGAGATCCTGGATTGATGGAGAAAATACATAAAATAACACAACTTTTTTACATGTCGTAGGATATGCAAATTGTACTATTTACTTTTCAGTCATTCATTGATATGGACAAATTAAAAAAAAAACCATTTTGCTCATCTTGGTCGGGGCTACACTAATAAAACGCATCCATGATCTTGTATGTGTGAATATATCTGGAAAAAGAAAATAAAGATTGAAGAAACAGGACATTGTATTCGATAGCCTTGACTTTATTTGCGAGCCTCAGCTATGTGCTATATGCTCGTGGTAAATCGCAAATTTTTATGAAGAATTCGGGGTGAGAAGTTACAAATAGGCTGAGAAAAGCATATGTACTCTACTCTGAGGGTGGCGTTATTGATTCATTTCTCCCCCTACCAACAAGCCATATGCACACAGTCTAATGCACGTCCTCTCAAGGTGTTCGCACCAGTGCATCACGCGCTCCAGAGTGCAGAAGACAGCTTTACTGTAATGACGACTGTGCAAACTTCCACTCCTCAACTTTGCACAATAGCGTTGTCTCTCTCTCTCTCTCTCCCTACGCTTGCCTCGCTCGCTCCGCCTGTCTCTAACTTTTCCAAGGCTTCACCTCTGTTTCCTTCGTCATCGCCAAATGGTTACATTCGGTGGCTAGAGAGTTTAGTTTGGTGGAACAGAGATCCAATAACAGTAACTTCAAATTTTTTTTTGAGAAGAAAATTATATTTTCTATTTTCTTCTATAATTTGCAATAATGCTACTAAAATCTGGAACAAGGGATCTCCTGACAGCAATTCTTAGAGCATTTTTTAAATTACGACCAGAAGTACTTGCACATCTACATCTACATTTATACTCCGCAAGCCACCCAACGGTGTGTGGCGGAGGGCACTTTACGTGCCACTGTCATTGCCTCCCTTTTCTGTTCCAGTCGCGTATGGTTCGCGGGGAGAACGACTGTCTGAAAGCCTCCGTGCGCGCTCGAATCTCTCTAATTTTACATTCGTGATCTCCTTGGGAGATATAAGTAGGGAGAAGCTGTATATTCGATACCTCATCCAGAAACGCACCCTCTCGAAACCTGGCGAGCAAGCTACACCGCGATTCAGAGCGCCTCTCTTGCAGAGTCTGCCACTTGAATTTGCTAAACATTTCCGTAACGCTATCATGGTTACCAAATAACCCTGTGACGAAACGCGCCGCTCTTCTTTGGTTCTTCTCTATCTCCTCCGTCAACCCGATCTGGTACGAATCTCACACTGATGAGCAATACTCAAGTATAGGTCGAACGAGTCTTTTGTAAGCCACCTCCTTTGTTGATGGACTACATTTTCTAAGGACTCTCCGAATGAATCTCAACCTGGTACCCGCCTCACCAACAATTAATTTTATATGATCATTCCACTTCAAATTGTACGTGACAAAGCAGAAAGAAATCTTTCACATACACATTTGGAGCCACTCATGGAAATAATCTTCGCTGCTTCTCTGTGTATCTTGTGAAATTCTTCATTCAACAAATTCTGGTAGCATTACAGCAAACTTTTGGTGTTGTAAAATGAATCCTTTCGACGATCATCGGTTTGCAAATCGGTTAGCTCGAAACGTAAATTAGGAGAAGCACTTTCAATTGCTGCCAAAAAGGGCTTCACAAACACATCACGTTGTCGGTACGGATTAGTGATTTCCTGTCACAGCCGGTCAGAGCGGTTCTAGGTGCTACAGTCTGGAACAGCGCGACTGCTACGGTCGCAGGTTCGAATCCTGCTTCGGGCATGAATGTGTGTGATGTCCTTAGGTTAGTTAGGTTTAAGTAGTTCTAAGTTCTAGGCGACTGATGACCACCGCAGTTAAGTCCCATTGTACTCAGAGCCATTTGAACCATTTTCAGCCTGTCACAAAAACAAATTCGAATGTTTATAACTTAAAGTAATGTAAAAAGCTACTTTGAAGTACTAAAAGGCGATATGTCTTTACTATCGTCATAAAAAAATGTTTTCTGGACGGTAAGGAAGTTCCTTATAAATCACGAACACCAGCAGATTCTGAGACGAGGCCCAAACATGAGACCGTCCAGGCCTCATACAGAGATAGCCGTTACAAGGTGTTGTGTGGCTGTTTTCACGGTAGCTTAGGAATGCAGAAAAACATCGAAGCAATGTGCGACCAATGCTGGCAACAGCCTTGACAATTAAATCTTGAGAAAGACGCCGATTCCCGAGTCATACACCATCCCACACAACATAAAGAATTTCCACCCTGCACTGAGATGTGTCGTCATGAAACAACGAGCAGTCACTGTGCGGCATTGAAATTTTATTCCGCCGATGGCAGTGAAGAGGGAAGACAAATTTCGAGGAGTCATTGAGCTGTGAGATGGGTATTGGGTGAAGAGGATAGTCGGTGAGACAGCGTGGAATCAAAAGAACATGAGAGCTCTTCCATCCATCGACAAGATCCACCTCCCGACGCCACGATAACGGTGCCGTCTACGGCAACACACGGCGACGCATCAACAAGGAGACCGTTCCGAGGCCTCGCTGCACAAGCGCGGCACATCCAGGAGAGCTGCCGATTAGCGCAGCACAGCTACGAGGCGACACGCCGTCCCGAGATAGTGCCTGCCACCGACATCACCATCCACAAATAACTACGGATAATGGTGAGATGATTCATTTCCCTCTCATTACCTTTAATAACTGAGTGATGTTCAACCTAGATCAAATCGGCCCTGAGATTAGTAAGTTTTTGTTTTGTTTTGTGTATAAGAGTACAGGAATAAATGCAGTCATTTAATGTTTTATTCATCTAAACAGTCCGTTCTATTCTCTTATCAATAATTTCATAACTTTTTCTTCTTTTTTATCTCACTTAGTTACTGATATCAGTTTCTGGCTCTCACTATGGGCCAATATAATTAGTAATCTGCATGTCAATTTGTGCATGAGATGAAATAATTTCTCAGTTCAAATGGCTCTGAGCACTATGGAACTTAACATCTGAGATTATCAGTCCCCTAGAACTTAGAACTACTTAAACCTAAATAACCTAAGCACATCACACACATCCATGCCCGAGGCAGGATTCGAACCTGCGACCGTAGCAGTCGCGCGGTTCCAGACTGAAGCGCCTAGAACCGTTCGGCCACACCGGCCGGCATTTCTCAGTTCGTCACATTTTTTGTCACTCATTCTGAAGCAATCTCACTGGTAATTTTGCATGCTATGAGACATAGAATTATCGATTCACTGTAATATACATGTACTGTGTACTATTGTTCTTCATATAATGTTACACTTATACATACTACAAAAAAAACGACTGGTTTTTCTGTTAACGACATACAGATACATTACCTGGAATCGGTCGCTAAACTCATTGTAAGTCATTTTCAAGGAACCTTAGCAGCTCGACATATTTTTCATAATGAGCCCCTTCTCAGCCAGATTTTTTTGTTTTTGTTTTTATATAGCACTATGGGACTTAACATCTGTGGTCATCAGTCCCCTAGAACTGAGAACTACTTAAACCTAACTAACCTAAGGACATCACAAACATCCATGCCCGAGGCAGGATTCGAACCTGCTACCGTAGCGGTCATGCGGTTCCAGACTGAAGCGCCTAGAACCCCACGGCCACGCCGGCCGGCCTCAGCCAGATGCTGTCAAAGAAAACCACCGTACCCTTTCGAATAAAACACTTATTAAACGTAAAATTTACACATCGATTTTGTAGGTCAGGAAAATGTTTCATACTTTTCTCTGAAAGGTTGTTTTCGAAGAGCTGGACTTTACATTGGAAAGCCTTTATTTTGCAGTCCATGTAGTTGATGAGATTATTTTACCTTTGGAGTTTCAGAGTAAAATCATTTGGGTGAGCCATATTGTAAAAGTGGCTCCGGACGTCCTTTGTCCTCCTAAATCTGAGCCACAGTGTCGCACAGTTGAAAAACTCGGGAAATTACTTTTATTTACCCGAGCAGGGTACCTCAGCATGATAGGGTACATTACTCTTGTTCAAATGAAATCAGAAGTTCCTTGAAATGACGATGAGTGCGAGAACGAATAAAGTTCACGATACGTACCACTATGTTCATCTCTCTTGAAGACCGATAAGTTTTGCACAATAGCATCTTGGTGTGCATAACAATGAACGGAAGGAAAATTCGTCAAGTTAAGATTTTCCCGCAGTACGGCAATTAACCTTTTTACTTTACCACGATTTGCTGCTCCCCCGTCTGTGGTTACGGAAAACATCTTTTCTCCAAGTGAGTCCTACTTCTTTAGCTACCATTTCAACCGCTTCTAAAATCTTCGCCCCTGTAGCAGTGACCTTCACCGAAATCACATCAAGAAGCTCTTCCGTTACATGTAGGTCGTTGTCTACGCAACGCAAAAAAAAAGAAGAAAAGAAATGGCTAACTGATCCGCGCCGCTAATATCCGAGTACTCATCAAGTGCCATAGAGTACGCTAGGAGGTTTTTAATTGTTGCTGCAAATTGTCCATGCAAATTTCTGCGAATGTCGCTGTTTCACCGAAGTGGTATCATACTCGAAAGTGGTATTCTACTGTGTGTGGGAGCTAATGTATGATTCACTGACTCTACTACGTCCAGAAAGATATTCATTATTAATGGCCCTTCCATAATCGGCTTCCCTGCCCTTGCTAAACGTAAAGCCCCTCTATAATTAGCTCTAAGATTCCTTTCGCAGCACCCTTCATCTACTTCGCTCTAAATTACGAGTAGTGGAAAATGGTTGTGTTAGTAATAATACAAGCGAGAACGAAAGCGAATACACATTTGTGAAGAACGTAAACAAACTTCACTTCGTTTCGTTGGACCTTTAACCAAAATACACGTGCTACAATGCTGGGACAAAACTCATTTCTGGGCACAGAATTCTCTTCTGCAAGAGTCTGCAGCTTCTTTAATTCTGCCACTCCCGCGTACCCTATGATTTCCCTATAGTTTTCTGATTGCAATTTGTTGTAGTGTCTTTCAGTAGACTATTTTCTGCACACGAAATTACTGTACTGCAGTTTAGACATTTGGCTTTATCGTCACAACTAACAAAAAATAAGTCAGTTTCCACTCCAGTTGAAATGTGTTCGGAGTAAGTCGTTCCGATATTCCAGTAACTGTTTTGCACTTGTCTACGTATGCTATTCGGAAAGAGAGGTCCCATCGGTCGCTAACAGGGAACCACTGTCAAAATCTGAAATGTTTTATTTGCAACAGTTTACTATAGCTTCCTACTACTTCTCTAAATAATCGCCGCTGCGACTTAGACGTCTGTCGTAGCGTTATACGAACTTTCCAATACCGTTGTTATAGATGGAAATTTGGAAATTTGTGGTAACGTCGTATGGGAGCACACTGCTGAGGTCATCGGTCCCTAAGCTTACGCACTACTTAATCTAAGTTAAACTAGCTTACGATGAGGGTAAGACACACACCCATGCCCGAGGGAGGACTCAAACCTCCTATGGGGGGAGCCGCGCGGATCGTGACAAGACACCTGAGACCGTGCAGCTTCCCTGCGCGTCCCTTATAGATGGCAGCCGCCTGTGCTTTTCACTATTTCTACGCTGGTCTCCAGCTCGTCTGTGCCAAAATGTTGTATTCGTAGCAAGCGTTTCATGTGATCAAAGATGAAACTCAGAGTGAGTCAGTGGGTGATCAAAAACCTTCCAACGAAAACGCTGCAGGCACATCTTCATTGCCCCTGCAGAGTGCGGCGAACAAGTGTCATGAAGTAGGAAACGCATAACAGTGACATTACGTGGTCTGCGTGACGTCAGGCGAAATATCTCACCGGGCTGTCACAGTTGGCGGGTCATATAGTATTCCAGACATCATTACGTGTTCACTGTACGCTCAGAACTGGAAAGAGCAACGTGTCGCGATCGACGGCATACTAGAGACACTGCCCAAAACATCTGTGCTAAGCTTCATCGGATTTGCACCGTAGTTTCCATTTCGCGCTATGTCGGACTTAACGTTCCTAATAACCTTCGTATTTCAGTGTCGAATAAGCCGTCTATCAGCTCACTCTGCACCCCACCACAGCGACTTTAGCATGCAAGCCGAACTGAGGTGAATTAAGTCGAATTCGACCGATGCACGCCCTTGATGTTCCATGTATGAGAAGCCCTGTCTGATGCGTCATTTCATATGCGTTACAATTGAAATGTTGAATTGCGACGTTGGTGAACAACGTGGAGCTAGTTAAGATAATAAGAACTCTCTTTTATCCGTGATAGGTACTGAAGAGGTCGAGTTTCACTGATACCTTTGCCCTCTTCCACCAACTCGTATGTTTCCTTTCATAGATAATACAGTCGAATGATGATGGCGTCCTCTTGGGTAAAATATTCCGGAGGTAAAATAGTCCCCCATTCGGATATCCGGGCGGGGACTACTCAGGAGGACGTAGTTATCAGGAGAAAGAAAACTGGCGTTCTACGGATCGAAGCGTGGAATGTCAGATCCCTTAATCGGGCAGGTAGGTTAGAAATTTTAAAAAGGGAAATGGATAGGTTAAAGTTAGATATAGTGGCAATTAGTGAAGTTTTTTTTTATGGTTCAAATGGCTCTGAGCACTATGGGACTCAACTGCTGAGGTTATTAGTCCCCTAGAACTTAGAACTAGTTAAACCTAACTAACCTAAGGACATCACAAACATCCATGCCCGAGGCAGGATTCGAACCTGCGACCGTAGCGGTCTTGCGGTTCCAGACTGCAGCGCCGTTAACCGCACGGCCACTTCGGCCGGCAATTAGTGAAGTTCGGTGGCAGGAGGAACAAGACTTTTGGTCAGGTGAATACAGGGTTATAAATACAAAATCGAATAGGGGTAATGTAGGAGTAGGTTTAATAATGAATAAAAAAATAGGAGTGCGGGAAAGCTACTATAAACAGCACAATGAACGGATTATTGTGGCCAAGATAGACCCGAAGCCCACGCCTACTACCGTAGTACAAGTTTATATCCAACTAGCTTTGCAGATGACGAAGAAATTGAAGAAATGTATGAGGAGATAAAAGAAATTATTCAGATAATGAAGGGAGACGAAAATTTAATAGTCATGGGTGACTGGAATTCGATAGCAGGAAAAGGAAGAGAAGGAAACATAGTAGGTGAATATGGATTGGGAGGAAGAGATGAAAGAGGAAGCCGCCTGGAAGAATTTTGCACAGGGCATAACTTAACCACTTGGTTCAAGGCTCACAAATGAAGGTTGTATAAATGGAAGAAGTCTGCAGATACTGACAGGTGTCAGATAGATTATATAATGGTAAGCCAGAGATTTAGGAACCAGGTTTTAAATTGTAAGACATTTTCAGGGACAGATGTGGACTCTGACCGCAATCTATTGGTTATGAACTGTAGATGAAAACTGAAGAAATTGCAAAAAGGTGGGAATTTAAGGAGATGGGAACTGGATAAACTGACTAAACCAGAGGTTGCACCCAATTTCAGGGAGGGTATAAAGGAACAATTGACAGGAATGGGGGAAAGAAATACAGCAGAAGAAGAATGGGTAACTTTGAGGGATGAAGTAGTGAAGGCAGCAGAGGATCAAGCAGGTAAAAAGACGAGGGCTGGCAGAAATCCTTGGGTAACAGAAGAAATATTGAATTTAATTGATGAAAGGAGAAAATATAAAAATGCAATAAATGAAGCACGAAAAATGGAATACAAACGTCTCAAAAATGAGATCGACAGGAAGTGCAAAATGGCTAAGCAGGGATGGCTAGAGGACACATCTAAGGACATAGAGGCTTATCTCACTAAGGGTAAGATAGATACCGTCAACACGAATGTTAAAGAGACCTTTGGAGGAAAGATAACTACTTGTATGAACATCAAGAGCTGAGATGGAAACCCAGTTCTAAGCAAAGAAGGGAAAGCAGAAAGGTGGAAGGAGTATATAGAGTTTTTATACAATGGCGATGTACTTGAGGAGAGTATTATGGAAATGGAAGGGGATGTAGATGAAGATGAAATGGGAGATGTGATACTGCGTGATGAGTTTGACAGAGCACTGAAAAAAGGCCCCGGGAGGAGACAACATTCCATTAAAACTACTGACAGCCTTGGGAGAGCCAGTCCTGACAAAACTCTACCATCTGGTGAGCCAAATGTATGAGACCGGCGAAATACCGTCAGACTTCAAGAAGAATATAATAATTCTAGTCCCAAAGAAATCAGGTGTTGACAGATGTGAAAATTAACCGAACTATCAGTTTAATAAGTCACGGCTGCAAAATACTAACGCGAATTCTTTACAGACGAATGGAAAATCTGGTAGAAGCCGACCTCAGGGAAGATCAGTTTGGATTCCGCAGAAATGTTGGAACACGTGAGGCAATACTGACCATACGACTTATCTTAGAAGCTAGATTAAGGAAAGGCAAACCTACGTTTCTATCATTTGTAGACTTAGAGAAAGCTTTTGACAATGTTGACTGGAATACTCTCTTTCAAATTCTGAAGGTGGCAGGGGTAAAATACAGGGAGCGTAAGACTATTTACAATTTGTACAGAAACCAAATGGCAGTTACAAGAGTCGAGGGACATGAAAGGGAAGCAGTGGTTGGAAAGGGAGTGAGACAGGGTAGTAGACTCTCCCCGATGTTATTCAATTTGTATATTGAGCATGCAATAAAGGAAACAGGACAAAAATTCGGAGTAGGTATTAAAATCCATGGAGAAGAAGTAAAAACTTTGAGGTTCCCTGCTGACATTGTAATTCTGTCAGAGACAGCAAAGGACTTGGAAGAGCAGTTGAACGAAATGGACATTGTCTTGAAAGGAGGATATCAGGTGAACATCAACAAAAGCAAAACGAGGATAATGGAATGTAGTCGAGTTAACTCGGGTGATGCTGAGGGAATTACATTACGGAGTGAGACACTTAAAGTAGTTAAGGAGTTTTGCTATTTGGGGAGCAAAATAACTAATGATGGTCGAAGTAGAGAGGATATGAAATGTTGACTGGCAATGACAAGGAAAGCGTCTCTGAAGAAGAGGAATTTGTTAACATCGAGTATAGATTTAAATGTCAGGAAGTCGTTTCTGAAAGTATTTGTATGGAGTATAGAAATGTATGGAAGTGAAACGTGGACAGTAAGTAGTTTGGACAAGAAGAGAATAGAAGCTTTCGAAATGTGGTGCTGCAGAAGAATACTGAAGATTAGATGAGTAGATCACATAACTAATAAGGAGGTATTGAATGGGGAGAAGAGGAGTTTGTGACACAACTTGACTAGAAGAAGGGATCGGTTGGTAGGACATGTTCTGAGGCATCAACGGATCACCAATTTAGCACTGGAGGGCAGCGTGGAGGGTAAAAATCATAGAGGGAGACCAAGAGATGATTACACTAACCAGATTAAGAAGGATGTGGGTTGCAGTAGGTACTGGGAGATGAAGAAGCATGCACAGGATAGAGTAGTATGGAGAACTGCATCAAACCAGTCTCAGGACTGAAGACCAGAACAACAACAACAGTCGAATTGTCGGATTTGGAG
Source organism: Schistocerca americana (assembly GCF_021461395.2). Classification (NCBI taxonomy): domain Eukaryota; kingdom Metazoa; phylum Arthropoda; class Insecta; order Orthoptera; family Acrididae; genus Schistocerca; species Schistocerca americana. The sequence continues at coordinate 571,679,309 of NC_060130.1, read as the reverse complement.
TAACCACTACAACCGCAACGTGGAGTTTGTGATAATCTCCATGTACATGCCGACGTTATTGGATTTCATCATGTGTGTGTGTGTGTGTGTGCGCGCGCTCGCGTATTGTCTGAGCACTCTTTCAATATGTTACAGGCTATCTTATAGAGCTAGTGGGGCTACCACTTACCAAAATTAATGTGGAGCAGAGACAGAATGCATACAAAAAACTGCAGATAGCATTTTGACAGTCTTCTCTCTGAGAAGAGTCACTCGAATATACGCATGTACGTTCATAAAAGATTAGCCCAAATGCTTCAGCGGCATTGACGCAGTGGAACCAATCACTGACATAAGTACATTGCCCCCCCCCCCCCCCCATCGCGTCCCTTGCTGATAAATTGTCATTTACTATACATATATCACGTAGATGATGACTTTCAAATCGTGTCAAGACTTTTGAATACAGTGTCCCAATGTTTTCTTACCGTTTTTCTTTTTGCAGACAAATTGATACAGACAAGAGGAAGGATGATATTTTTTCGCTATTTTTTATTGTAGCTCTGAAAAACACGAATAAAAACAGTTTTTCATTTCTCCTTCTGAATGACTCCAAGTTCAATACTAATTCTTTCAATATAATATTTCTGAATTATTCTCCAGAGATAGAAAATGTTGGTGGATTTACTCGACATTTACACCCTAGAACAAATAACAGATATTTCGGCTAAATCAGCACCACAGTCATAGGTGAACTGTCCTCTAGTTGATTGATATTGTGTGATAATTCTTCATGAGATTATTGTATTGAAAATAAATTAAGGTGCACTCAAATCTTGAAGGAAGGACTTGGTAAGAAGTCCATATAGTACATTGCAACCAACATTTACCACTTTCTTCGCTTGTTGAGATGATAACAGTGCTCACTCATCCACACTAGACATGGAAGGGGGCGCGAATCATTTATGCATTTTCCCCTTCCACCAACTCGTATGCATACCACCTAATGCCTCTTTTCACAGATGATACAGCCGAACTCTCAGTTTTGTAGGTAGGGGAAACACAACCGTAGGTAGATACATATCACTAATAATGATCTTACGCAATGCAACTGGATTACACCTATAAAATACTTCATTGTCACGTGACTAGTTTTGTCATCATCCTGGATACTTAGTATGCGTAATAAAGTAGCGGAGTGCCGAGATTGCTGCGTAGCTGCGATCTGTTTTCAGCTGCAGTAAGGGTTTCTTGTTGGAAGAATTACTGTTAGTTTCCACAAGGAAACATGAAAATATTTATAATACAACCAAACACATAGGGCAAATTGTGGTTAAAAAATTGATTTATTACAGCTGTATTTCATACATACATACATTCAATACACATTTATTTTCCCTCCATCAAAACCACATGCCATATGGGAGTAGTTATCAAATAATTTCCTTTTTTACACTCTCCATTCATCATGTATGTAACCTTGCTCATGATCACCCAGCTCGACGCCAGTGAACAGACGATGTTGCAGAATATATCGCACGATGTTATCGAATACGCTCTTCACATCATTAGTTAGTGGATGTATACGGTCGGTAGCGAGATACATTGCATCACACAGCTCTCGGATGTTGGCAATAGTTAGCCGTTCTAATAACACAATATACATCGTCACATGGTCCAATAGCTTCAGTGCTGTGACGCTATAAATACGAGGTTTATTCGGAAAGTAAGGAACGATCGGTCGCGACATGGAAACCACAGTGAAAATCCTATGAAGTTTTGCATGGGTGTGTTGAGCAGTGTCCCTAGTATGCCCGTCGATCGCGTTACGTCTTTCTTTTTAGTTCTGAGCACGCAGGGAGCACACAAAGATACCTAGAACAAAAATGTCTCCCGCCAAGTACGAGGGCCTTGTGAGAAATCTCGCCTGAAGCTATGCAGCCAACATTGCATAACTGTCGTGCGTTTCAATCCAATTCTCAGCCGCATTCTGCAGGGGCAATGAAGATGCTCCTGCATTATTTTCAATTGGAGATGTTTGATTACCCACAATACAGCCCATAATTGTCTCCCTATGAGTTTCATCTCTCCTCATATGACCCGCTGGCTATGAAGACAACATTTCGGCACAGACAACGAGCTGCAGGCCAGCTTAGAGAATTGGCGGAAAGCACTGGCTGCTGCCTTCTATAACCAGGGTATTGGAAAGTTGGTACAACGCTACGATAAACGTCTAAGTCGGATCGGTGACTATGGAGATAAGTACTAGCTGGAGGTTGTAGCTAACTGTTGAAAATAAAATAGTTTTGATTTTCACTGTGGTTTCCATTTCGCGACCTATGGTTCCTTACTTTGCGAATAGCCCTCGTACTTAGTACTAAGTCACTAAGGCGTTCACGGCTGGTGAACATATTAATGTTGATGTCGATGTTACATGTTCTGAACTCTTCGGTTAATTGGCTCTCGATGTACAGTAGTCTTTTGCACAAGTGATACCACTGTATTTGTGTGAGTAGCATCTTCTTACGATGTACCACATCCTCCATTTCAGCCACTACCTGTCATACTCAATATCAGGCGAAAGACCGACATTGACGCACTTGGAGCCACAGTCACTCAAACGAAACCTCCTCATGCATGGTAGGATCGTACTAACGAATATGTGAGCTGGTAGGATTATACGTATGCACGCAGTCCGTCGCTCCCTATCCGCACCCCAGCTGCTGTTGTCAACCAATCGTCTCTCTCCACATCTACATAAAGAATACTTTGCATACTAAAACAGGTGTAGAATGATACTCCATGGCAAATAATTTCTTTGTGTACATGAAAACTAAATAAAAATATTAATATTGTAACATGAGTCGCGGCTCCTTATTAGCACAGTGTATGTGCAGATGGGCACCACATCTACCAGCGACGTTGGCTTCACAGGTCACCCACAGTTATCTGCATGAAGACGTTATAGCAGCTTGTGTGGTATTTTTGTGTAGGAACGACGATTGCAATGCTCCCTGCACTCAAACAAATTTCATTTATTCTTTCAATTGCTGTAAAATAAATACTGATTAGTGACTGTATGATTCAGTGAATTGACAACTACTCAGATATTCAAATATAATTACATTCAACAGTTTCCTGTCTCAGGTAATGAGGAGGTACCCCACTCACGACACACACAAGTAGTAGGCAGATGGCCGTATCACCACAGTTTTAATATCAAATTGATATGCAAATGATTTCAATTGATCAATTTATTACCCCCATCTCAGACCAAGCCTACCTCCACTCCCAGATTACGTCATGTGTTTTCGTCAGTCTGCACGTGGGTGCCAGCCCTCTTACCCCCCCTCCCCACACCCCTCCTCCCCTCCCCTACCTACCCTACTGGCGCGAATTCGAATTTTGGCGGTAATTTCGAATTTTTATGGGAATTTCTTTATCCCAGGGCTGTGCTGACGTCCTACACGCCCCCCCCCCATTTCCCAGGAACTGTTGGGAAATTAAAAATGGCTGTGCCCATTCTGGGACTCGAACCCTGGTCCTCCTGGTCTGAAAGCCCAAGTGCACCCCCCCCCCCCAACGCAATTATACCACCAGTGACGCTTCGAAATGACGTGAAATTAAAAATGGCCGTGTCCTTTCTGAGACTCGAACCCTCATCCTTCTGGACAGAAAGCCCAAGTGTATCCCCAGCACATGGAAACTGCCCAGATGAAGGAGAGGAAGGTTAAGTTAGTGTACTTTATTTATTATGGTAGGGAAACTGACGTCCTAATTACATAATTAATCATGAAGATCAGGCCTCCTTACACAACTATATGCACAGCGCTACACAAGGAATGCTTAAAATCGCAATACATCTCAAAAATAGACAACACCATACACCTGGTGTTACCCTGCTGGAAAAAAACTTCACAATACTCGAAACTAGTGACAGACACACTCAAACTCTACCCTTCACCTACAAGCTGGCGGGAAAAAGGCTGGGTGTAAGGTACTATTTTTATTATTTTTGGCGGGAAATATGTTCAGCTAATGAGATGCTGGTGTTGGACACACAGGAGTTTAATAAGCATGTTACCTCTAAGCTGAAGACAGCATCTATCGTTGTTTGACATAAGAGTTTGCTATAGACGCATGCTCGATAATCACCCAGCCGCCCAGGTAATCGAAGCCAATACACGCTGCCACAACTGCATCACCGTTATAATTACACTTCGAAATTGTCGTGAAGAAGCCTAGTGAGTGTAATCTTCCTGCTGAAAAAAAATTACTCGCCATGCAAAGTGACTCTTATGATCAATTTAATTCATTAGTCTATCAGTTTGGTAACAATGACGTGCCGCCTGGTGTGTGGAAGAGAAGGCTAGGGCACCACTGAATGATTCTTGACAGGCATTTCTTTTCTTTTTTTTGTGTGGACAACATCTTTTAACGAAATTTCAATCTACACAGGCTCTCATAATTTGTTCTTTAAAAGTTTGTATGATATAACATCCCTCTGGTGTGACGGGATCTGCCATTGTGTGAAAAACAGCTGCATTCTCTAGAATTAAAACTTGTTGTTTTCGGATGTAAAACAATTTTTTCGGACATGTGGGCCAATGGCGTGGTACATTGTATTCTCTTATGTTATTTCACGTGTCTGAAATGTTGCGTGCTTGACAGTTCGTTTACAGACACTGGTTTGAACGCGAGAGGCGCTCTCAGGTCATGTAATTTGACATCAAGCTGAAAGAAATTGCTTAATACATATCTTTTCTTCGGAGTTTGAATTCTCACTTTTTCTTTACTTTGATGACGGTTTTGAAATAACACGGACATTCTGCGGTGATGGGTAATTTTTACATCAAAATAGTGAAAATTTTTTCCTGATTTTACGCAGAGTGGACATGTCTCAGCAGATCATCTGTAATTACCGGCAAAGCACTTCATTGGATATCGCAGTATAATGAGACACGAATCGTTTTCTGGAGTTGAACGTAAAAACCATACCGATTTTTCTCATAAACTAAAATAAAATGAACTATGCCTATTTTAGTGGACAGAGGGTATTTATTATCGTCGCTATTGTGTTTTACTTTTTTAACTGAAACTTGAACATACGACATGTGGCTATTTCAAATACAAATGTTACTTTCCACTGCTCAGAACAGCGTGGTGACCAAGTTCCATTGGAAGTCGTGGCTGTCCTTTTAGACAAACAACCCGCAGCCAGAATAGCCCTCATTCATCACGGTTTTGTTCTGAGGGATGCCGGCGTCGCGCTCTGTTGTATGTGTAGCTTTCATCGGCGTCGATAACACTGACCGCCCAGCCACGTTCTCACAGTGAAGCATTGTACTGAAGACATTGCAGACCATCTGGACCGTTCTCCAGAATTTCGTTTTTGTTCCAGAGGAGTCCAGTCTTTCCGATAACCATTTTTAATTTGCCGACGGTTCCGGTTGAGAAAGGGGGGGAGGGGGGGCGTGTGGGACCCAGTAAAGCCCTGGGACAAAGAAATTCCCATCCAAATTTGAAATCTTCGCCAAAGTTCGAAATTCGCGCCAATAGGGTAGGTGTGGGAGGGGTGTGGGTTGGGGGCAAGGGGGCTGGGGGCCACACGCAGGCTGACAAAAACACTTGACGTCATCCGGGAGGGGGGGTGGGCTTGTTTGGAAGTGGGGTTAATTAACTGAGAAATTTAATTTATTTGAATATCAAATTTGATATCAAAGTTGGGGTGATACTGCCGTCTCCATACTAGTTACACACACACACACACACACACACATTAGGTTTTGTTTCATAGATGTGAGTGCCCTACTCAGTATTCCAGTTGTTGTATGTCTTCATTGTCTTTGGGTACTCTAGTGAACCCTCAATCTGATGAATGGGTAATAGCAGGAACTCACAGTATAATCTTGCAATGCAAATCTTTACTTTCGGTCTCCTTCTGCTGTAAGTCTTTCATAATGGTCCTACAGGGTGCGTAGAAGTAAACCTTCGAGAGTTGTGCTATTGTAGACAGAAAAACGTCTTCAACGTTTGAGAGTCAAATATTATAAGGAATACGTTCAGACCATTTACTGTTCGCTATGGTGAAACACATAGACACAGTCACCATTAGTCTGGACAAGATGAGCATGGTTTAGTATCACTGAGAGAAAAAGAACGTTTGCATGGAATATCGACCTAGGTAGCATACTCGTTTAGACGATACCACTGTAATATTACTTCAACGTCACTATGTTGTTCATTTTCGACTACGATCACTGGATGAAGCTAACGATGCGTTTACAGGCGTCCTTGTAAACAGCAATATTTGCGTTGACATGAAAGTTCTCTAACGACTAGTATGTGTATTTAGTGTCGCTATTAATATACACTCCTGGAAATTGAAATAAGAACACCGTGAATTCATTGTCCCAGGAAGGGGAAACTTTGTTGACACATTCCTGGGGTCAGATACATCACATGATCACACTGACAGAACCACAGGCACATAGACACAGGCAACAGAGCATGCACAATGTCGGCACTAGTACAGTGTATATCCACCTTTCGCAGCAATGCAGGCTGCTATTCTCCCATGGAGACGATCGTAGAGATGCTGGACGTAGTCCTGTGGAACGGCTTGCCATGCCATTTCCACCTGGCGCCTCAGTTGGACCAGCGTTCGTGCTGGACGTGCACACCGCGTGAGACGACGCTTCATCCAGTCCCAAACATGCTCAATGGGGGACAGATCCGGAGATCTTGCTGGCCAGGGTAGTTGACTTACACCTTCTAGAGCACGTTGGGTGGCACGGGATACATGCGGACGTGCATTGTCCTGTTGGAACAGCAAGTTCCCTTGCCGGTCTAGGAATGGTAGAACGATGGGTTCGATGACGGTTTGGATGTACCGTGCACTATTCAGTGTCCCCTCGACGATCACCAGTGGTGTACGGCCAGTGTAGGAGATCGCTCCCCACACCATGATGCCGGGTGTTGGCCCTGTGTGCTTCGGTCGTATGCAGTCCTGATTGTGGTGCTCACCTGCACGGCGCCAAACACGCATACGACCATCATTGGCACCAAGGCAGAAGCGACTCTCATCGCTGAAGACGACACGTCTCCATTCGTCCCTCCATTCACACCTGTCGCGACACCACTGGAGGCGGGCTGCACGATGTTGGGGCGTGAGCGGAAGACGGCCTAACGGTGTGCGGGACCGTAGCCCAGCTTCATGGAGACGGTTGCGAATGGTCCTCGCCGATACCCCAGGAGCAACAGTGTCCCTAATTTGCTGGGAAGTGGCGGTGCGGTCCCCTACGGCACTGCGTGGGATCCTACGGTCTTGGCGTGCATCCGTGCGTCGCTGCGGTCCGGTCCCAGGTCGACGGGCACGTGCACCTTCCGCCGACCACTGGCGACAACATCGATGTACTGTGGAGACCTCACGCCCCACGTGTTGAGCAATTCTGCGGTACGTCCACCCGGCCTCCCGCATGCCCACTATACGCCCTCGCTCAAAGTCCGTCAACTGCACATACGGTTCACGTCGACGCTGTCGCGGCATGCTACCAGTGTTAAAGACTGCGATGGAGCTCCGTATGCCACGGCAAACTGGCTGACACTGACGGTGGCGGTGCACAAATGCTGCGCAGCTAGCGCCATTCGACGGCCAACACCGCGGTTCCTGGTGTGTCCGCTGTGCCGTGCGTGTGATCATTGCTTGTACAGCCCTCTCGCAGTGTCCGGAGCAAGTATGGTGGGTCTGACACACCGGTGTCAATGTGTTCTTTTTTCCATTTCCAGGAGTGTATATTTTAATGGGTAATTATCATTTTATCAGAGAAATAATATCATTCCTCCTCTTTTAGGCGCTGCGCTCCTGTCTCCGTGTCATGTCAGGGCAGTCATTCGTAATATATCTCAGTTATGTAGATACTGAGAAAGAGGAGGAGGTTCTGATATATATAATATATACTAGCCGATACTGCACGATGTGGGTTCCAGACAATTTAATTACAAACGCAAGCAATTTAAGCACTGCTGGTACACGACCGCAGCATGTAGTACCAAGGATAGCGTTTTATTGCAAAATGATGCGCCGGCGGCGAGATGCAACGCTTACGGAAAGATCGCCACATGTGTGTGTGTGTGTGTGTGTCTATACGCGTGTGTTCTTTCACTCTACATACGACCACTGTCAGACGCCAGAGGCATGAAGAAGAACACCAAGGGCACTGTTTTCATAAGTGTTAGTAAAAATCATGCAACGTTAGGCTTGTAGAAAAATCGCGATGTGTGAATACGGTGAGCCCACGGAAATGTCACAATCGTGATATGAGAGACATCATTTCACGCAACATTCTGGTTCATGGCGACAATGACGTAACCATTAATACAGATGCCTCTTTTGCGCACTGTCTCATGAAGCCACAGAGCACACGCTGCGCTATTTCTGGTTGTAATGTTCTCTACCCTCAAACAAAGTTGGTGAGTTTGGAAGATGTTGTCCTCTACTAGCTAAAAACCCCTGTGGTTAGAAGAGAAGATGTAAGTGGACCAGTTAGCTCGAGTTCAATACCTTTTCTTTTATACACATTGGAAAATATGATCTTTCCAGAGACTCCTACTTGTGCTGAGTACAGTGTTATAATTGTAGCCTGTATGTACCTATTGATACTTCCTGTCCCAGAATTTACTTTTGCTACAAAAAAAACACCATTTAGAAACTTACGAGATCTATATGCAAGAATAATGCTAACTAGAGATGACCTCTCTCAATAAGTATCTGTGCACTCGCACCAATATCGATAATTAACGCAAAAACAAGAACCCATCCAAAATAATGAATCAAAAATTTCACAGTACTTCAAAATGGTTCAAATGGATCTGAGCACTATGGGACTTAACATCTGAGGTCATCAGTCCCCTAGAATTTAGAACTACTTACACCTAACTAACCTAAGGATATCACACACATCCATGCCCAAGACAGGATTCGAACCTGTGACCATAGCGGTCGCGCGGTTCCAGACCGAAGCGCCTAGAACCGCTCGGCCACACCGCCCGGCCTTCACAGTACTGAAATCAAACATTAACTACTTGGTAACGGAAGTCTTTATTACCCAAAAGGTCAGAATGCACAACACAAACAAGTAACCAAAAGTACGATGATTGAAAATAAGCTGTGCACTTAACAAACATCACAAACAATCGTTGGTAAAAGGTATAATAGGAATGGAAAATAATTCCATCACTTCCAGTGGATAGGGATTTTAGATAACGCAGTCTTACTGTAAATAGCATTCAGAAGTTTGCTATGCTTGTGAACGACAGAAAGGCCTTGCAATAAATATCTGCTCAGCTCAAAACTGGTGGAAATAAGCTCTCCGCAGACAGTGAACTAACACTCGACTTCTCCTTCCTGCAAAGCTGCAAATATCCTTATCAGAAGACACAGCTGTCGTGCAGAATCTATTTATCTGTCTGTACAGTGCTGGTGGCTACCTCCGCTCACCTCGCCCGTGTCTCTAACTGTCCTACTCGGCACGCCATCCCGCTATTGGCTGTCCTCAGTGCTCCATGCCCATCTTACATCAGCTTGCATGATTATATGAGTCCACAGGACTAACCCTTGCAATGAAGATAATCATTCTGTGACGGCAATCGATTTACAATAATGAAATGAAATGTCGTGTGGCTAAGGCCCCCCGTCGGATAGACCGTTCGCCTGGTGCAGGTCTTTCGATTTGACGCCACTTCGGCGACCTGCGCGTCTATGGGGATGAAATTATGATGATTAGGACAACACAACACCCAGTCCCTGAGCGGAGAAAATCTCCGACCCAGCCGGGAATCGAACCCGGGACCTTGGGATTGACATTCCGTCACGCTGTCCACTCAGCTACCAGGGCCGGACATTTACAATAATAAAAAAAGCTTTCACATTTGTGCTTCAATTCTGGAGGTTCCCATGTTTGTAATACTTGGTGTGTTGTCGTGGAGCACAAACTTCCTAACGGAATCCAATCTCTGATTTAATTTATGTACTACGCCACAGACTGAGTCTAAGACTTGTGTGCCAGCAGCATGTAGTGTAAGTGTGGCATCAATGTCAGTATTGATGCTAGCATCTTGCCAATGCAACACCACCCCCTCCCATTGATGGGATAATTTTTAGATAATGATTTGTTACAAAAATTGATCAATGCGTCCTCTCACGATGAGCAAGTAACTTGAATGGTTCCTATTAAATGAGAACAGATCGGAGGCAGGAGATAACTTGATTCACATTAACTAATTTTAATTTCATAAGGAACTCTTGTGCACAGCGACCGTAGGCTGTAGGGAAGGAGAGGCACACAGCATTCGATGGCAATCCTGTTGCTTTTAATTACACAGGCCAACGATGGAAAAACTTTTTTGCTGAAAGTACCTTATACTTATGTTTTTTAGGGTGGGAAATACAAATATGATACTTGAAAAACTGAATCACCCACCATTCCTTCACATTTTACAGTTAAATTTATTAAATTAACCGATTTTTAAAGAATTTAACAGCATTTATATAGTTAAATTAATTTAAAAAGGAGGTATAATGAATGTAGATGACGTAGGTAGCACTGCTGAAAAACATTTGCTGGTAAGGAAAGGTCGATTCTATTCTGTGTTAGCCCGCATCTCGTGGTCGTGCGGTAGCGTTCTCGCTTCCCACGCCCGGGTTCCCGGGTTCGATTCCCGGCGGGGTCAGGGATTTTCTCTGCCTCGTGATGGCTGGGTGTTGTGTGATGTCCTTAGGTTAGTTAGGTTTAAGTAGTTCTAAGTTCTAGGGGACTGATGACCATAGATGTTAAGTCCCATAGTGCTCAGAGCCATTTGAACCATTTTTTTATTCTGTGTTAACAGATGGTGTTTTGTTTACTGTCAATCTAACCTCACTTTTCCGTTTCCTGTACATGTGTTCAGTACAATGTGTACTCGTGGCTGTAAAAACTGTGCTGACAGTTTTTGTTGAATTTGTGGTGAATTATTTTCAAGAAGTAGGAGGTTTAGTGTACTGCTCAGACATTCCCAGTTTGATGATTGAGTTTGGTATTGGATACAAAAAGGAAGACTGGAGGCTGTATATTGATTCATCCAATACTAGTGATGGAAATTCGGTACCAAGGCCGCTGGAACACCAACATGTTTAGGGGACTACTGTAGGTCACTTCACCGAGAAATTCAGCAAGCAGCTCATCGTAGAAAAACATACACAAGAAACTTCAAAGAAAAAAGCGAAGTAAAATACAAACCAATTCCAGCTGACATGTGAAACCTCTACTAACACATATCATTGTGTTAAGTAGCTTACTGAAATTCAAACCATGCTTATGTTGAAACAAAGCATTTGATTAATTTCCCCGTTTACCGTATAGTATAGGATTTTTATAATATATAATAAAAAGTATATTGCACGAATACTATGGGTGATATAAAAAATCTAAGGCTAGGTTTGGATTCAGCTCATAAAAATCTATAACGATCAGCTAAAATGGAATATAATTTTTTTTGAGAAAAAAAATTTTTCGTTGGCTTGTGTTACTCTTGACTATCTAAATTTCAGCTATAAATAGCCGTCCTCAGAGCTAAAATACAAGGAAATTATAAAATCGGATAGCTGCTATAGGATTATATGATGTTCTACTTATTGTACTATGTAAAACAAATTAATTCTGCGTCTGTCATTTCATTGTATTTTAGCACTGAAGATCGCTGTTTATAGCCGACATCTATATACGCAAGGGTAATAAAAACTGATGGCATTATATGAACTCGTTGTGTCTGTTCTTTCAGGCATGTCCGAAAGAACAGACACCACGCAAACTACGCAGCTGTGAAACATTATATGTAAATTGAAGGGGATCACAGCTGTCAAATGCAGCGGGACATTACGCGGAATTAGCGGCGAAGAGTACAAATGTGTGCCGGATCGGGATTCGAATCCAGGATCGCCTGCTTGCTAGGCAGGCGCGTCAACCACTGCACCATGCGGGACACAGCGTTATCCCAACTGCGCGGTCTACCTCGGCGCGCGTCACGCCCGATACACCCTCCCACCGAGCGCCACCTTTCCGCAGTCGCTGTCCACTTTACAACCGTCAGCTACTATGCGATTCCCACAGGAGGTCGTACATATTTGTGTATCCGCACTGGAGAAGGTGGATCATTGCCCAGGTAGGCATATCAATTATATGAATGCGTGGTGTCCGTTCTTTCGGACATGTTCGTGATTTGTTTGAAGATCATTCTGAACAATTCGAGCGAATGGTTTGGCCACCCAGATCGTCCGACATGAATTCAGTCGAACATTTATGAGATATAATCGAGAGGTGAGTTCGTGCACAAAATCCTACACTAGAAACACTTTCACCAGTGTTATTGCGCATTGTTATCCATAAGAATTCCATCGTTATTTGGGAACATGAGGTCAATGAATACCTGTAAATGGTCTCCATGTAGTCGAACGCATCCTAGGACCCAATCCACTCCATGTAAATACAGCCCACACTATTATGGAGGCACTACCGGCTTGCACAGTGCCTTGTTGACAACCTCGGTCTATGTCCTCGTGGTGTCTGCGCCACACTCAAACACTACCATCAGCTCTTACCAATTCAAATCGGAACTCATCTGATCAGGTCACGGTTTTTCAGTCGTTTAGGGTCCAAGCGGTATGGTCAAGAGCCCAGGAGAGAATCTGCAAACGATGTCGTTCTGTTGGCAAAGGCACTAGTACCGGTCGTCTGTTGCCACCGCCCATTATTGCGAAAACTTGCCGCTTTGTCCTAACGCATATGTTCTTAGTATGTCCCACACTGATTTCTACAGTTATTTCACACGATGTTGCTTGTCTGTTAGCACTGACAACGGTACGTAGAAGCCGCTCCTCTTAGTCCAGGGCTTAACAACTAGCCGGTTTTGAGCGCGAGTACTCGCGTCTGCTCAGGCACGTGCTCGCGAGCAGGTGCAAGGTCGCGGAGTAGGAAGGGAGGGGAGGGAGGGGAAATGCGCGCGTACGTTTGAACAGGGCCGCAGCATGCCTATTGAATTCGCGCCGACTGTGTAACGTTAAAAGTACTACGATCAGCTCTAACAGTCACTTCACCGGTTAAGAATCATGTCAAGTCGCCGTTGTGTAACCCCAACCTTGCTTTCGCAGTTCAACCTCCATTGGGAGGAATTGTATCTGTTTACAGAAAAAGATGGTGTTGTAAAATGTTTAGTATGTCACAAAACGCTGAATTCTTTTAGGAAATTTAATTTGCAGCGATATTATATGTCGTACCACGCGAAAGACTACGGAAGTGGAAAATATGATGGACCAGATCGTGCACAGGAAGTTATTAAACTTAAAAGGAAGTTATCCGAAGAAGATCTGGATGACGAAGAAAAATCAACTGAGGCAGGTCTCAGAGTGAGCTACAAAATTGCTTTGTTTTTAGCAAAATCCCTGCGCCCCTAGACTGATGGCGATTTAATAAAAGATGTTTGGTAGTTGCAGGGGAACATTTGTGTCCATCTCACGTTGAACAGTTTCGGATTGTGCCATTATGTGTCATGACCATTATGCGTCGCATAAAGGACATGGCAGACAACGTCCAGAGCCAGCTTACAAATATCTATAAAGATTTTATGGCGTATTCTCTAGCTCTGGACGAAAGTGTTGATACCACTGGAGCAACGCAGATTTCCATATTTATTAGAGGTGTTAATAGAGATCTTCAGGTGAGGAAGGAGCTCCTCGATGTAGTAGCCATGAAGAACACTACAACCGGAGGTGATATTTTAAGTAGTGTTGAAGAAAGTGTTGAAAATATAGGATTGTCGTGGAATTCTTTAGTTTCAGTGTCTACAGACGGTGCACCAGCGATGACAGGGAAAAAACTAGGTTTCGTTGCGCTGTTGAAAGAGAAAATGCAAAAACTGACCGTGCCGAATGAAATAAGGGGCGTTCACTGTGTGATCCACCAGGAAAACTTATGTGCAAAGAGTATCACTCTAAAAAATGTGATGAGTGTTGTTGTTCGTACAACCAATTATATAAGGAAGCATGGGCTACAACACAGACAATTTAAAAGCTTTCTTGAGGATTATTACAGTGAGGTCCGCTGGCTTAGTCGTGGCGAATTATTAAATCGAATTTTTGCCTATTAGATGAGATAAATATGTTCATGGAAATAAATAACATGTGTGTTCCTGAATTGAAAGAGCCTTCATGGAAATGTGATCTCGCGTTCTTAGCAGATTTAACTAGCCATCTGAATGCTTTGAAAATTTCGCTAGAAGGTAAAGATCTGCTAATTACTCATTTCATAGATCGAATACGGGCTTTTAAAATGAAATTGACGCTTTGGGTGAGTCAGCTGGAAACAGGAAATCTAGCTCATTTTCCTAAATTATCATCCATGCAAGATGTTCACAAAGACTGTGAACGTTATTCACATAGTTTAGTTGCCCTTAAGGAAGAATTTGATCAACGCTTTCAAGATCTGACAGCACTAGACAGTGATTCTGATCTGTTCTCCTCTCCATATTCAGCAAATATTGAAGAGATTCGTCCTGAGCTGCAACTAGAAATTATTGACCTGCAGTGTGACAGAGAATACAGAGACAAATTTCAGAACAAGAAAAACATTTTGGAATTTTACAGACACTTCCCTCAGGATAGATTTCCTCATTTGCACAAACTGGCGGCTACAATAATATCAATGTTCGGTTCCATGTATGTTTGTGAATAACTGTTCTCTGCAATGAAATGTAACAAGATGCGCCTGAGAAACGCATTGTCTGATCGAAATTTAAACTGCTCACTGCGCCTACGATGCACAAGAACCATTACACCGAACATAGACACAGTTTTAAAGGGCAAAAAGTGCAAGATAACAGAGAATCCCACACTTCAGTGACACCTTTTATTGTGTAACAGTTCACAAATTAATACGAATGTAGAGGCATACACTAAGCCAATAAAATTATGTGGCACGTGTACATTCTCCTGTATTTGTTTCATTTGTCACAGTAATAATTCGTGAGTGATATCCCTGCAGGTTGCCGCGGATTTACATTGACTGGCGGCAGCTGTTGTGTGCCCCACGTGACTCTCCCCACTCTCCACTCTGGTCCGGTAGTGGGGGTAGCATGCTCGCGCTGCTCTGTGCTCGCGCCTTGCTGCTCACAGCTTGCTCCGTGAGCACGTATGTTGTGAAACCCTGTCTTAGTCGTTAAGTGAAGGCCGTCGGCCACTACGCTGTCATTAATGAGAGGCTGTGCCTAAAATTTCGTATTCTCGGCACACTCTTGGCCCTGTGGGTCTCGGTATATGCAATTTCTTGACGATTTCCGAAATGGAATGTCCCATGCACCTAGCTCCAACTACCATTCCGTGTTCAAAGTTTTTTTGATTCCCGTCATACGGTCATAATATCGTCAGAAACCTTTTCATATGAATCACCTGAGTGCAAATGAAAGCTCCGCCGATGCACTACCATTTTGTACCTTGTGTAGGCGATATTACCGCCATCTGTGCGTGTACATATTGCTATCCCATGACTTTTGTTACCTCAGTGTAATACTCCATGTACGTTCAGCGACATGTGTTGATAATATCTGCTACATGTGTCACGAATACAGTTAGTAATAAGGAAGTAATAAATTGCAACTTCATGCCACATGCGGTACATTTATTGCATGAATAGCTGAAAAGTAGTAAGCGATAAACTTCTGTCCTTTCAGCATTTTGTAGGGGTTGCCAGTGCGGAAAAATTTAGTGAAGGTTTGAAATTACATGTGTTGTAACTACGACCAGGAGGTCACGGGGTAGCTCTGACGACAGGCGCGGCGGGACCCGTGGAGAGGCCCGCGGACAACAACACAACGGAAAAGGACAGACACGACCAACGAAGGGCAGAACGAATACGACAAGACCGAACAACAGAGTCACAAGGAAACAAACTCGTACACAAACCAGGAAGAAATGCAGTCTAGCGCAAGAGAGGTGCAAACCGATATAAGTGAGATAAGACTGACTTCATGTGCTTTTTTTTCCTTTATTGAAGCTGGCAGCAGCTTAGTACACTGCTCTTCAGCCTACAGACTTTTTAAAACGTAAGAAGAAAAGAAACAATAAAAGCAGGCGATAAAACGGTGACTTAAATTGTAAACCGGCGGAAAAATGTGGAAAGTTATAACATAAAGCAAAGGGGTTGGCAATGCTACTAGAATACACAGGCATCAGACAGGTAACATAGTAGACACACAATTAAAAAACATGGCGACAGTCTGGTTTCTGTTCGCAAGAGATAAAAAATCACACCCAGCGACAGTATGATGTCCGTTCAAATGGTTCAAATGACTCTGAGCACTATGGGACTTAACTCCTAAGGTCATCAGTCCCCTAGAACTTAGAACCACTTAAACATAACTAACCTAAGGACATCACACACATCCATGCCCGAGACAGGATTCGAAACTGCGACCGTAGCGGTCGCGCGGTTCCAGACTGTAGCGCCTAGAACCGCTCGGCCACCCCAGCCGGCTGATGTCCGTTCACAACACTTCCCAAAAGACACACAACACTGAACACTCACTGTAAAACACTGCACGAAAATGTCAGCACAAAGATGACACTCCCTAGATAAGGGCAGATGGGGAGGGGGGACCTGGACAGATGTGGGGGAAAACAAGGAGGGAGGAGAGGAATAAACGAAAGGGGGGAGGGGGGAACCAAAGGAGGGAGAGGACTTATAAGGGGGAGAGGGGCAGGGCAGATGCAAGAGGGAATGAGAAGAGGCAGAAGAGGGAAATGCAAAAGAACTCAGGGGAGAGAAGCGGGGCAGCTAGAGAGTAGGTGGGGAAAAATTAGGATGGAAAGGGGGGGGGGGAGACTGGGAAAAGGACAGAGGAAAGGAGGTGGAGTGAGGATCAGAGTGGATAGGAGGGATAAATGCAGGGAGAGAGGGCATCATCCGGGAGGGGGAGTTGATGGAAGCCACCTTGGGAAACGAGATGATGGGTGGAGAGTTGGAGGGTAGGGGGGACACAACAGTGAAGATGTGGCAGGGGATGGGGATGGGAGAGGAGAGGAGCAACGAGGGGGTGAGGGGGATCAAGGCGGCGGGAGGTGTAGAGTATGCGGATATGTTAGAGAAATAGGAGCAGATGGGGGAAAGGAATAAGGTCATAGAGGATCCACGTGGGGGACTTAATGTGCTTTTTCTTCTTTTCTTTATTGATTTTCAATTCTCCCCGAAGGGGGCGGGCTGGCAGCAGCTTAGTACGCTGCTCTACAGCCTACAGACTTTTTTAAAAACGGAAGAAGAAAAGAAACAAGAAAAAAGGCGATGAAGCGGTGACTTAAAGTGTAAAATAGCGGGAAAATGCGGAAAGTTAAAACAGAAAGCAAAGGGGTTGGCAACGTTAATAAAACACACAGGAATCAGACAAGTAACATAGTAGACACACAATTAAAAAAACATGGCGACAGTCTGGTTTCTGTTCGCAAGAGATAAAAAAATCACACCCAGTGACAGTATGATGGCCGTTCGCAACACTTCCCAAAAGACACAACACGGAACACTCACTGTAAAACACTGCACGAAAATGGCGGCACAAAGATGACACTCCCAAGCCAAAGGGAGATGGGGGGGGGGACCTGTAGGAGAGGGAAAAACAAGGAGGGAGGAGAGGAAAAAACGAAAGGGGGGGAACCAACGAGGGAGAGGACTCATAAAGGGGGAGAGGGGCAGGGTAGACGCGAGAGGGAATGAGAAGAGGCAGAGGAGGGAAATGCAAAAGGACTCGAGGGAGAGAAGGGGGCAGAGAGAGGGGAGGTGGGGAAAAAAAGAGGATGGAAGGGGGGGGAGAGGGAGCCCGGGAAAAGGACAGAGGAAAGGAGGGGGAGTGAGGATCAGAGTTGATAGGAGGGATAACTTGATGTGCTTTTTTTTCCTTTATTGAAATTTTCATACCTATACAGATACATAGGTAGGCTGGCAGCAGCATCGTACACTGCTCTTCAGCTTTCGATTTTCCAATGATAAAAAACAGTAAGAACATACATAATAGTTAGAGTGACGGGTAAAAAAACAGTAGACATACAAAAATACAAAACACAGAGCTGTTCCCTCCTGATGAAAATTACACTGAAACACGTTGGCACGGCGCACAAACACTGATGATTCGATGGCACAGGTGAACGTAGGGGTGTGACAGTGAACACTAACACAAACACAACGGCACACACACGAGAAATTGATGGCGATGATCTCCGGTGCGCGAATGTCCACGTAATGTGTGCGAGTCCGGGGACCTGCCAAGAGGGGAAGAGCGGTGAGGGGGAGGGAGAGGGGAGAGCAGAGATGCCAACAGCAGAGGAGATGGGAGGACGAGTAGAGGGACAGGGGTAGGGGAGGCCCAGGGGAGGAGCAGGAGAAAGGGAGGAGGGAGGGAAGAGGTAGAGAAGGGTGAAAGGGTGCCCAAAAGAAACAGACACAGGAAGAGGGATGGAGGATCAAAGTTGGTAGGGGGGAGATGGAGGGGAGGAGGGCATCATCAGGGAGGGGGAGTTGGCGGAAGCCACCTTAGGAAAGGGTGTGGAGAGATGGAGAGCAGGTGGGACATGGAAGTACAGGTGTAGCAGTGGGCGGGGGTGAGAAAGGATGGGTGAGACCAGCAAGTGAGGAGGATCGAGTTTGCGGGAGGTATAGAGGATCCGTATCCGTTCGAGGAAAAGGAGGAGCTGGGGGAACGGAATAAGGTCGTAACTTGATGTGCTTTTTTTTTCTTTATTGTAATTTTAATACCCGTATAACAGGTAGGCTGGCAGCAGCACAATACGCCGCTCTTCAGCTAAAGATAGTACAATGATAAAACAGAGAAGACACATGAGTTGGAACAAAACGGCGGGGAAAAAACAGTAGACACATGAACATAAAAAATATGAAGCCGTTCACACTCGATGACAATCCACACTACATACTGTTGACACGAAGCACAAACACTGAAGATGTCGATGACACTGGTGAACGACGGAGTGTAATGGTGAAGACTGAACACTAAACACGACGACACACATGAGACACTAATGGCAATGATCTCTGGTGTGCGAATGTCCACATAGCGTGTGCGAGTCTGGGGACCTGCCAAGTGGGGAAGAAGGGTGAGGGGGGGAGACGGGAGAACAAAGATGCCAATGGCTGAGGAGATGGGAGGAGGAGTAGAGGGATAGGGGAGGGGAAGCCCGAGGGAGGAGTGGGGAGAAATGGAGGAGGGTGGGAAGGGGGGTGAGAAGGGAGGGAGGGTGCCCAAACGAGCAAACACAGGAAGCGGGAGGGAGGATCAAAGTTGGTAGGAGGGGTAGGTGGAGGGGAGGAGGGCATCATCAGGAAGAGGGAGCTGGCGGAAGCCACCTTGGGAGAGGGTAAGGAGAGTGGAGAGATGGAGACCGAGTGGGACTTGGGAATACAGGTGCGGCAGCAGGCGGGGGTGGGAGAGGATGGGCAAGACAAGCGGGTGAGGAGGATCAAGTTTACGGGAAGTGTACAAGATCCGTATCCTTTCAAGGAAAAAGAGGAGGTGGGGGAACGGAATGAGATCGTACAGGGTCCGTGTGGGGGAGGGGAGACGGACGCGAGACGGAGAGCATGGCTTTCAAGGATTTGAAGGGATTTATAAAAGGTGTGGGGGGGGGGGGCGGAGACCCAGGCCGGATGGGCGTAACAAAGGATATGGCGGATGAGGAATTTATAGGTGTGGAGCATGGTGGAGGGGTCCAGACCCCACATACGGCCGGAAAGGAGCTTGAGGAGACGGAGTCGGGAGCGTGCCTTGTCTTGGATTGTACGGAGATGGGGGGTCCAGGAGAGCTGACGGTCGAGGGTGACGCCAAGGTACTTAAGGGTGGGGGTGAGGGCGATAGGACGGCCATAGATGGTGAGATAGAAATCAAGGAGGCGGAAGGAAGGGGTGGTTTTGCCTACAATGATCGCTTGGGTTCTGGAGGGATTGACCTTGAGTAACCACTGGTTGCACCAATCGGTGAACCAGTCAAGATGGGACTGGAGAAGGTGTTGAGAGCGCTGCAGGTGGGGGCAAGGGCAAGGAAGGCGGTGTCATCGGCAAACTGGAGAAGGTGGACGGGGACTGACGGTGGCGGCATGTCGGCCCTATACAAAAGGTACAGAAGGGGGGAGAGGATAGAGCCTTTGGCGCACACCAGCAGAGGGAAAAAAGGTGTAGGAATCCGTGTTATGGATGGTGACGTAGGAAGGACGGTGGGAGAGAAAGGAGCCAATCAGACGGACGCAGTTAATTGGAAGGTCGAAGGTTTGGAGCTTGAAGAGGAGTCCAGAATGCCATATGCGGTCATAAGCACGATCGTGGTCCAGGGAGAGGAAGATTGCGGAGCGACAGGAATTAAGCTGTTGAGGTCTGCAGCGATCACGTAGGAGGAGAAGGTACGGTCAATGTGGGAGAGGAAGTCGAAGGGAAGAGGGGCGTTAGGGCGGACATAGATGGTGGCACAGGTGACAGTAAGCCCGGGGAAGAAGAGACTAAGAATCAGGTGTTTCGTGGGGTCGGGAAGAAGAGGTTGGAGCCAAACTGGGATCTGGTGGTGGTGACCAATGGCAACTCCGCCACGCGCAATTGGGAGGGAATTATCGGAGCAGTGAAGGAGGTAGGGCGAAGTGTGGAGAGTATGTTGAGGCTAGAGGATGGTTTCATTGAGGAGGTTGGCATCCACGCGGTGGGTGGCAAGGGTGTGCAGGAAGAGGTTCTTGTTGGCGGGAAGGGAGTGGATGTTGTTGAAAAGGATACGGTGCTGTCGCGCCATGACAGGGATTTAGACAAGGGTGTCAAGACGGGAGAAGGTGAAATGGGCCTGGTTACTGGAGTAGGTAGCATACATTTTTAAGTGGAAAACGGAACGGGCGGTGAGGATATCTGTTGGAGGGTTTAGGGGTGCTGGAATGGGTGAACATTTTAGAGGACGATGGTGAGGAATCTGATGATACCCTCAGCGGTAGGGGGTGGGAAAGGGAACTGCCGGGAGGGGTGGGGGCGTCCAGAGGGCGGACAGGAACGGTGAGTTCATGAGTGGTAGGAGGGGGTCGAGCCTTACATTTCTGGGAATAAGTAGGATGAGGGAGGTTACAGGTATTACAGGAGGAGGGGGACTGGACATTGGGGCACTGCCGTAAGAAGTGGGCTTGCCTACAGTGTGGGCAGGTGGGGGCCTCACGGCACTCAGATGTCGGGTATGCATTATACCGCAAGCCCCTCTGGCAGCAGAGGGATTGCGGAGGGGAACGGGAAGGGTCAACTTCATAGCATTGGTGAAAGAGAAGGGTACCCTCCTTCAGGAGATGGTCTATGGAGGGGGCGTTTTCGGAAAAGACCCGCATAAGGCGGGTGGGGCCGGCTGAGTTATGGATGCGGCGAACTGCACGCACCTCCAGATGGGGATGCGCCCTGAGCTCCGCCAACACCTCCCGCTCTGTGATCGCCGGACGAAATCGAGTCATCACGGTGGTGAGGGTCTGCGGGCGACGTGGGGGTTGGGGTTGGCGGGAGGGAGGCAGGGAAGGAGCAGGGGTGAGGGAGGCATTAGGGCCAAAGTGGGTGACAGGGATGCGGGAAAGGAGATCTGTGTGGAGGGTAGGGCTGGTGGAGGAGATGAGGACCGAATCATGGCGAGGAGTGAGGAGGGAGATGGGAGCACTGGGAAAATTCTGGCGAAGGAAGAGGTTGAGGTTCCGGGCCTCAAGAAGGGGGGGATCTGGACAGGAGAGGAGGTGGCGGTAGGAGGAAGTGGTGGAGGAGGAGGAGGGGGAGGGGCAGGGGTAGGCGGCGAGACATCCATAGCATCATGGGCTGGGGAAGGGGGACGAGGCGGAGCCTTTTTGGGAGTAGAGGAGGCAGGGGTGCCACTGGGGCACTTGACGGCGGTGGAGGAGGGGTGGGGGATGGGAGCGACTGGAATGTGGCGGGTAGTGGCAGGTCCCGGTGCTGGAGTCGGCGCCAGAGATAGTGTGGGCGATGGCGAGGCAATGGTGATGATGATGATGATGATGATGAGGAAGTCGAAGGGGAGAGTTGAGCGTGGACCGTGGCCCTCCGGGCGACGACCCTAGAGGGGGGTCGTGGAAACGGAAGGAGCAGAGGGAGGGAGTGGAGGGTAGGGATCAGAGGAGGCGCAGGTGGGAGGAGCCGGGGATGGGTTGACAAATAGTGAGGGAGATGGGAGAGTGAGGAGTGGGGGGATGGACTGAGGGGGGGGGGTGATCGGGCACACCACGTGATAGTGGTGGCTGCGGCGGAGGGGGATGTGTATATGATGGCAGTGGTAGTGGGGGGTCGACATTACGACAAGGGGAAAACACAGGACAGGACAAAGACGCAAACGAGGGATGGGCAAGGCGACGAGAGACACAGAGTAAAAGGCTGGCCAGCCAGTGGGGACGCTGCTGCTGCTGCTGCTGCTGCTGATGGAGGCTGGCTGGGACCGCTGCTGGCTGGGACCGCTGCTGGCTGCTGGCTGGGACCGCTGCTGGACGCTGGCTGGGACCGCTGCTGGACGCCAGACGCTGGCCGCTGGCAGAAACCGCTGCTGGCTGCTGGCTGGGACCACTGCTCGTTGGTGGCTGCTGGCTGCTGGCTGCTGGCTGGAAACGCTGCTGGCTGCTGGCTGGACTGCTGCAGGGTGGCTGGCACCTGCAATAGACCAATCGCTTCGATTAGAACCGGACAGGCACAATCGAAGGGCGGTATCCTTCCGGATTACCGCCGGAGATCCCTTGATGTGCGAGTGGCCGGCGCTTAAGTGCGCTCTCGGGGGCGCTGCTATTGGCCACTGGGACCACGTGTTCCACTGGTGGCGCCCCCAGACTAAAAGCGGGCCAGGAGGTGCGCGCCTCCATAACTTACGGTGCAGCGACCTCTATGGGTCTACGACGTACATGACGTCTGGCGCGGATTCAAATTCCATGGCGCACGGTACCATAAAATGTAAAGCTTGTTGCAAGTCGCTGAGTGCTCCCATTCTCAAATACTAGGTGTATTAAGCCTTGGAATTCCCACGTCACGAGCTACGTTCCCTTTTCACCTCCACCCTCACCCTTTTGATAGGTGCAGGATTCTTTTCTACACAGCGGTTTTTGCTTAACAGTAAGGTATATGTGTACCAAGTTCGGCTGAAATAGGTCCAGTGGTTTAAGAGGACAAGGGGAACACAAATACATACGTACATACATACATTCATTTTTATAACACGTATACATTTAGCGCAATTAAATTGGAATGTTCCATAATAGCAAAACATGGATCGGTTATATACGTTGGTCAGTGCTGCACAGAGCACCGTTTCAGCCTAGAGGATATGATAAACATGATAAACAAACGGCAATCAAATTCCTATGTTGTGGGATAATTGCTGATTGCGATTAATCAACAACATGAATGAGGAAATTTACACCCCTGGAAACAAGCGCGACATCCGTGAATCCCCTCATGTTCAAGAAATTTAATTGATATTAGACATTCCAAAAAATACCACGCTCGACTCGTTAGCTCTATGAAATGGACCTGTTGCTAAAACATGATGCCTCAACTCCAACGGCCGTCCGTTATTAGATACAGGGGAAAACGTGGAACTTGAGTAAAAAGGTTGTGGTGAGGACATATGGTCAGATACGGACTAGGAACAAAGCACAGTCACAAGTTCATACATTATACGCACATGTTTTAATAAAACTCGATCTTCACCAAAACCATTGTTGATTGTTAAACTGATACAAACGCGTTGCTCCCCAAGTCACAACCCATATTTTTAACTAGCCGCAGCAATCGTAACGATGTTTCAGAAAACTGAGATACTCACGAGTCAGCAGCTGGAACATGTGTTTCTTAACAAACCAACCAACGGACAAGCGTTGAAGTTGGAGCACCATCTTTTAGCATAGAGGCCGTTTCATGGACCTATCCAATCAAATGAACCAAAGAAGCGAAAAGCTTTGAGTCAGTAGCACGCTATGTTACGGGACAACTATGGAATGGGCCCACTGACTTTGGTATTACTTCAATCTGAGAAAATGATATTTCTCTGGACTCCGCAAGTACATTTGAAATCGTTCGCCTAGGCATACGGGAAAAGGAGGATTTGCTGATTTGATATTAAATTAAAAAAGAAAAACACTCCATCGTATTCTTCTCCCACTTACACGCGAAATGATCCATCTGCGATACTATAACAAGAAATAACAAGGCATGTGACTAGAAATAATATAAAACGGATGCTAATACAGACCCGTTTCAAAACCAGAAAAATATAAAGAAAATAGTTATACAGAAATAAATTCGTCGAATGCGAATAACTTGGCGTCACTTTTGTTACGTATAGATGTTCTAACAGTTGGTGACATACGAATATTTGTGCCGGATGCCGGATCGGGACCCGAACCCGAATATTCCAGTTAGCGCGGGAGACACAGTGATATGGAAAGTGTGACATATGGTGGTATCGGTCGGTCCGGGAGGCGAGCACGGTCAGACTAATGGTAAGGTGACCGCTCTCGATAAGTGTGAAGTCCGAGCCGAGTCCCAGTCCGGCAAAGATTTTCATACGTCATCAACAGGTATAAAGTATGTCCCTAATACAGGTGAAGCCGTTATTCGAATTCAATGAATTTATTTCGATCTAATTTCGAATGACTATCAGTCATCGTTAATGTAAATATAGTTATGATGGTGCTGCATGTGCATTCCCTTAACAAACGGCTATCATATAAAAGCACTTTCACTAAAAAGGACAATAATAATGTCAAATGACTCTCTCAACACAAACAAGAAAGGAGATCAGACAAGTAATGTAATAACTGAAACGAATCAGGGCATATACAAGTTTATAATGACAAAATACTTGTAAAAACATAATCTGTTTTACGACTTATCATGCACATAATTTATCAAATGCACTGAGAAACTGCTGCAGCCGCATGGAAATTTCTTCTATAAAATGGCAAACTGCTTGTCCGGCTGCGATATTTCGTAATATCTGACAAATTAATTGTACAGAAGGGAAAATTAAATTCTCTAGTAATTATGAACTGATTCACTGCAAATGGCCTGCGACTAAAACAGGATAAAACTCAATAAATTAAATTCTTTATTTCATCGAGTTAGGAGACGACTTAACACTAGCCTAACGCACAAGGTGAAATTTTGGAAAGGAGAAACAGTTTGTGCATATCAATACGAACCTGAACTGACAGACGTGTGTCGTAGATCTTATAAACCTGGTAACTTCAGTTTCTTTTGCGTCGCATAAATAGCAGAATTCTGTGGCGCAACAGTCAGAAGTATAGCCTGCGACTCCCATTTTGATTTAACAATATTATTCGAAGAAAAAGCAGCTATTTCCAATGTTTTGTTGATCGTTGCTTTACAAAGCACACACCATGGGGTCGAGTCTGCCCACAAGTTTTAAAGTACCCTCACTGGGCATAGCCTACATTGATGCAGAGTATGTGCCCCCTGTAATATACTGCTTCAGATTGTAACTGTCTGTTACAATTACATTCAAGAAATAATATTTTTTTTCATAAATTTTACAACACTAATAACGATTTGCTCCATTATACATTGCTCAGTGCATGGTGCATAAACGAGGGAAATATGCAGCTATAGAGTGTTTCGACCATCCACAAAAAGGAACGAATATCATACGCACACGATAACACCGTTTGTTACACAGATAGTTCGTAGGAACTCCTAAACACGCTGAGATACTGATGATAGATGCACAGTATATAAATAAACAGTTAATTACACTACACACTGTTCAGTGTTAGTATGGCATGTAGAGGAGCTGAATGTACCGCCATAAATATTGTACAGCAACCATAAAAAAATTGTATGTGCGTGTGAACTTCTTTCACTACATAGCATAATTTTTTTAAAGTGATATTACATGCTAACACTTTTTTTGGCTATCTTAAACCAGTGACTAAGTTCACTCACCACAATCATATAATGAGCTTTTTTAAAGATGCCTGTAGAAATGGCTAATGTGCACCCATAGAAGTACATGAACCTGTTTTCTGCACACTAGATTTTAATTGTTTACACTTTCCTCGCGATGACTAATTATTGTCTATTGGTAAACAGAACAAGCAACAGAGTAGACTAATTGAGGTTATTATTATTAACTTTCTGCATAAACCTTACACTCCGATCAAGTGCCAACATTTAGGACACAGAGCTAAGGACACCTGCAATAATTCTGCCGAATGGACTCATCTATACCCGTACAGTGCTAGTCCACGCCTACATAAAATTTTGACTTCTCTAAAATTTAAATATGTATGCTAGATCCGGAGTGTTTGCGTTTCGTGAGCTATGAATAAAATCTGAGGTAACCAGGCACATTTGCCAACAATAATCTCTATTGAAGCAATAAGTATCAAAGAATGTGAGTGTTTTCTTGGAGCAATCACCCGTCTCCAAACAAAACTATAGCCACATAAGCTGTGAGTCGCAGTATTTTTTGCAACGTTTCAAATAAATATATTTAATGGTAGACCAATGATAGTGTGTTTGTTTTAGACATATGCTTCAGTGACATAAGAAAGTATAATATAACGTACACATATAAAACATTAAAAACCGTTCATACAAGGTACGTGAAATGCAAAGATTAATATAGTAAAGAAAATAATAATTTCACAGTTTAAAAATGCAGTTAAGTTTCAAGTGTGTATAATAATCGAGGAAAGATGACGTTGGTCATGGCATGATGGTAGCAACCATTCCCCGTTCACCTCCAACCATTTGGGAAAAATATGAAAACTGAATTCACAGTGCCTGGATGAAATACATAAGCTCTGCACGCCCTTACATGAACAAATATTGCACTTACAATAATAATATCAGACTCGAGCAGACTTGAAATACATACAACTAAGTGGTGTTGCTTTGTGTTCCGTTTACTAGTAACGATAACTTCAGCGAAAAACACTTACTTCGATTTCCATTATTACTGCAGTGAATAGAAGTGATTGAATCAACATAAGCCCTTTTTACAGTGCGGACGGAATAGCAGGACGCCAACGAATTTAAAGATACATGATCCACTTACTATAACAAAGACAACGTGTTTGACGACGTAGGGACCTGCACACAAACCCGCACGTCACGTCAACGCGGGGAAAGACTCCGCCAACACTCATCGACGCAGCATTGCGTCAGTCGGCGGTGCATATGTTGCCCCCAGGCAGCAAAGCAACTTGGCGCGGGAACACTGCAGATACGCAACCCCGATTGCCTGCCAGCAGTCAAGCTCAGTGTAGAGAGAGTGGGAGTTACCAAAGAGATAAGCACCAGAGTACAGTAAGCTACTGTGTCGTATTGGACAGCCTCCTCCAGTAAGCCGTCGCTCACGTCCCTCGGGGTCCGAGGTCCATCGACTTCAGGATGCCCATGGAATCTAGTGAAGCTTTCCTCTACGGCTGTGGTAAGCGCAGTCACTGCGGCCTGCAAGAACGCTGAGCCGTGGCTGCGGCCACCGCCCATTCTACCAGTGCCACTCACAGGGGGACCGCACGAATTTCCTCACACCGATTTCATTCATATTGGTAAGGTGTATAGGACGCGACCAGGAGTTGAAAATATGTAGATAGGAAGCCGCAACTCTTAATTAGTTTCGAAATAATCGAGTTTAAACTTCGTTTGGTCAATAGTAATCACTGATTCCCAAACGGATCGAGCAAGAGCTTTGTCTCATTAGCGTGAGATCCCTAAATCGATTCTTGCTACTGGTTCACCTATTTCTCATTCCTACGAAATTCTAGCGACGGATTAGTATGATACGCCACGAAATTATGTGGTGACCGACAGCCATTAGCGAATGTAAACCAAGTTTATTCTACAACACTAACATTCAAAAAAATCATGCACATGCGAAGATTTGACGTTCATTACAAGTATGTAGAAATAATTTTTGTTTTCCCTGTTTCTATGACCAGTCTCATCCCGATTCGTGTAGGGCTCCATAGTTTACACGTTATACTTACCACAAATGTAGATATGGTTCAAATGGCTCTGAGCACTATGGGACTTAACATCTATGGTCATCAGTCCCCTACAACTTAGAACTACTTAAACCTAACTAACCTAAGGACATCACACAACACCCAGTGATCACGAGGCAGAGAAAATCCCTGACCCCGCCGGGAATCGAACCCGGGAACCCTGGCGTGGGAAGCGAGAACGCTACCGCACGACCACGAGCCGCGGACAAGTGTAGATACAATAATAGAAATGAAATGACTACACTTACTAGATTGAAATTTCTGGTGTATCATTCTTATATTTCAGATTTCTTTAAGAAAATTTCTTCTCCTTTCTTCTGATAACATGGCGGCCAAGGTCTTATTAAGGCGTTCAGTAAGCCTGTTAGTTTGCGGATGGTAGGCAGCAGTCATGTGATGAGTAATGGGGCACCGACGGTTTATCTCTGTCACAAGATTCGATTGAAAAACTGTCCCTCGATCCGTAATTAACCTCCTTGGGGCACTGTGTTTTAATGCAATGTCTTCCGCGATGAATCTGGCAACATCGAATGCTTCGGCTGTTTTCACCGTTTTTGTAATGGCATACCGTGCCAAATAATCAATGCAAACAATAATCCATCTATTTCCAGTAGCAGACGTTGGAAATCGTCCGAGGAAAGGCGTTCTCAGAGAGACCAAACTTCCGAACAGGTATGAAGATCCAGACGAGGTCGTCTGGTGGAATTGGTATGAGTCGGCCAGGTGGTTTCTGAAGAACTGCCTTTATCCTCTGGCACTCTCGACAGTGCGACACATAGTGACGGACACTCCTAAATGAACCTGGCCAGAAAAATCCCTTGCGGATCCTACCGTATGTCTTAATAAATCCGAAATGTCTGGCCTCAGGTGTGTCATGGAATTTCTGTAGAACATCTAAGCGCGTGTGTTTAGGAATCACTGGTAGACACCTCTTCCCAAATGGATCAAAGTTCTTGCAAAGTAATCCATTAACTGTCTTAAATTGTCCTTTCACATCCTCTGACCGATTTAAGGGAAGCATAATTTGGGATATCTTGCCCCCCTCCCCCCAGATAAATTTAGCATCGGCGTTTAACGACTCTTGGAGTGGCCTGGGTTTGATACAAAAGCCTTTGATAAAACGACGGTAATAAGAATATAATCCGAGAAAGCTTCTCACATCTCTAATACTTTTAGGAATAGGAAATTCCGTTATAGATCTCACCTTTTCTGAGTCTGGCTACACATCTTCGTTTGACACAAGGTGTCCAAGTATTCAGATTTCTTTTGTTCCAATGAGACACTTTCTTGGATTAAGTTTCAGTCCGCCTTGTTGGACACACTTAAGAACGGCCCTCAGTCTTTTTACGTGTTCATAAAATGTCTCTGAGAACACTATAATGTCTTCTAAATAACAATGGCACATCGTCCACTTCAAGTGACTTAGAAGATTATCCATCATCCGTTCAAAAGTTGCTGGGGCATTACACAAACCAAACAGCATTACTATAAACTCATACAGGCCTTCAGGGGTGATGAATGCAGTTTTCTCACGATCAACCTCATCTACTTCGATTTGCCAGTATTCCGAGTACATGTCCGTGGTTGAGAAAAACTTAGCCCCCTTCAGACAATCTAGTGTATCGTCAATTCGTGGAAGGGTTAAATACCCTTTTTAGTTATCTTATTAAGCTTCCTATAAACAACACTGCCAACTGCCATCCTTCTTCCTGACGAGAACCACTGGTGACGACCACGGGCTCTACGAAGGCTGATTGATGTCATTCTTTATCGTTTTGTGTACCTCGTCGCGAATTATTCGACGTTCCGTTGTTGGCACACGGTGTGCTTTCTGGCTTATTGGTTAATGGTCTCCAGTGCTAATCAGGCACTTCACCGTCGATTTGTCTAATTTGCTCTTCACCTGTGGATTGAAGCATTCAGAGAACTCTTGAAGAATGGCAAGTAGCTTCTTCTGTTGTTCCTTAGTGAGATCTGGTGATAGTCGAGCTAGAAGATATTGTCTCGTAGTGGTAGCGCTAATTCCACCCACAGACTCGGCATGGGAGGTTTCTATGACGCTCAGCTGTTCTTCAATTAGCGGCTCATCGTTTGCTGTGCACTTGCGTCTTGGAAGAATTTGCGGTTCTCAGCAACAGTCAAGTATCCACAATTAACCGAATTCGTTCTTAAAAGAGATGACAGAGGCTGGGATGACCGAGTTATTCTTCAGTGGTATAGTTCTCTTATATTCCACTACAAGATCCATGGGTTGATGCATTTCATGAAACGTGACAGTTACCTTTTGTAGCGCTGACTGCAGGATTGGTCACTTCATCCAGCACGCATAGTCTCCACACACTCGGATGCGCATCTTCCTGTCCACAGTATCTCATCTCGTCTAGCATAATCTTCGAGCGACCGCAGTCTATAATTGCCTCAGAAGCTTTCAAAAAGGCCCATCCGAGAATGACGCCATGACGATGAATTCTAAGGGCTGCATATGGCCACTGTATCGTGGATAACGTGCGCTATCCCAAGTTCCAGTACCCAGCGTCTCCACCAGAATAATGTCACGTAGAAGAATGTGTAATTAGATGAATGACGAACACTAACTTCACTTAACGAAGATTTATTCAGCACTTTCACATACAAGAACTCGGAGCGAACTGCCTCCGGCCAGAACACATACGGTATATATACAGTTACAGAACATTCCAGTACAGTGATTCTTGACATTTGTGGGTGCTTCTAGAATGTACTCGAATCGAATATAGAAATTAAAAAAACGTTTTCTGCGACAATATTTATTGCTCCAATTCTCTGTCCTATATTAATCGAATGTACTTCTTGTTGCTTTTAAATTAGTTTTCGGAACAACTCTTTCGGTCAAACCGTTCATCAGAAACTTTATTTGATTTTCGAACCTATGGCGTTGTGATATTCAAGAAAATAGTTCTACACATGCAAAGAGGATACTGGTGCGTTATTTCTCCGGAATTCGTCTTTATTTCTTGATAAGGATATATTGTTTTCAACTCACAACCTTCTTCCTGCAGAACTGAGAAACCATAATTTACGCTGCAGTTTTTGGCAAATAAAATTAGTTGTATTTCCCTATCAGCAGTACATTCCAAATTAAATTCAAAATAAAATTTTCTTCTTGCGTTATATCATTATCCGAATCTCGTGATCTGAATTCTTCGATATTTCTGTATCTGTTATATGTCTGTAGTTTCTTGTAAGGTGCCCTCCGTCATGGACTGCAATACAGGTGGTGTACTTGCTTTTAAATCGTAGGTAAGACATTGTTTCAATAACTGCACTTGGCTTAGAAGTGCGGAAAAGTCTTCCACTCAACTCTTGATATTTTCTCGGACACGCACAGGCGACAATTTTAATCTGTTGTCACGTGCCTAAACATAAATCTTTTTCATTTTTTCTGCCCAAAATATGTCTCAGTGTCAGTTTCTAGCAAATTTACAGTTCCAAGATAAATCACTGACCTTCAGTAACAATCATTACTTGATTATCACTTCCTTTTTCGTTATACATGATCATACTCAGCCAGTCTGGTAATACTTGGTGAATCTCAGTTATGGAACATGCGCTTTCCCCATATAAAATATGGAAAACTGACAGATAAACAGAAATTCCGTGTCTGTATGAATTGTAACGCTTGTCGGGCCCATTAGTGCAGTTCTGCTACGTGTGCGAAGCGACTGATTGGCTTCGAGCCTCGTTCAAGCGGTTCGGACACGCGGATGCAGTGGTCCATTAGCGACGACCGTCTCTGTTGCACCGGTGCGAATGCACAGTGGATCGATGCCACACTGCACACTCGAGCTTGATGAATAATAAAGGGTTTTTCCTGAACTCCGACTACCTAGCTACGACCATCCCCACGTTCGCCGGATTCCTGTCTTTCTTACCGGCGCACTGAAACCACAACGTCCAAGTGGGAGTGTATCCTAGCCACCTAGAAAACGTTCGCCCACTTCACATAATTGATAATAATCACGATATCGTTGCACCTTCAACTACGGTTGGCAGCCTTTTCCTTTCTGCTTTTAAATCTCTTGTAAGTTTAGTAAAAAGTATGTTGCAGAGGGCTGTCAAGTTTTGAGCAGAGGGCAAAGATCTGATCACCTTTAGTGCTAACTGAAAATATACTGCTGTTCCTTTCAAACAAACACATATTATCAAACAAAAATCTTACATAGTACAGTGATAACAGTTTATGACATACCAATTGCTATCTAGACGTCTCCCTTAATTTCATGAACTACTACAAAGTATCGAACATATTCACGGCTTTCGGGCTAATGTCTTTCCCAGGACTTAGTTGTCGCAAAACAGTATTCCACAGGTCACAAAGTAAACAAAGTATACAAAGCAAATAAGTCTGAGTGTATTACTGTGCTGGCCGTGGACTGCGTGCTGATCATAATGATAGCTGCATCCAGTTTCCTTAAGGTATTGTGAATGTGAGGTAATAGCTTCTACACTCGGTCCCAGAAAATCAAATTTTTTCTGCTTCACTAATCGTGCCTCCATTATAAGAACGTTACGTTTAATTTCGAACAGAACTGTGAATATAACACTGGATGTGCTGCGTTTTTCTTTCTTTTGCCAGTTAAAAGTCATCTATGGACTGTAACATCACAGGCTGAATTAGGGGCACAGTGCCACACCAAAGACGTTAGCCGCAGCTAACCGATACAGCATATAATCTTAATGGCAGTGACCCAGCCTTCAATAAGTGTCAGCGCCCCCTAATGTATGTGGCACTACCGTCTTCCACATTAGCAACGGATTTCGACAATACTAAAAATATATGGTGCAGTTGGCCTTCCACACTGACAAGCCCACTCTGCCTGTACATAAACTCCGGGTTACCAGAGCAGTTATGTCAGTCTCAACTGCGAGGTTGACAATTTATCATTGATGCAGCTAACTTCCTCGCAGACTGGTGGCCAACCAATGAATGTTGCCTGACTGCCTCCCAATCAGGCCGCAAGCACTCTGCCACGGCCGACACGAGACTATCCTCAGGGCACCCTACCACAGCCTAATGGTCCGAGGCCTGGACTGATGACCTACCATTTCCGATACCGCCAGCAGCGCTCTCCCTGTAGAGTTTTGCAGTCTTCCGCTGGGCTTTGCTTAGGCTACTCGAGCCGGTCGCTGTCAAAGAGCTTTTGACGGTTTAAATGGTTGAACAACGGCGGGAAGCAGTGATAGTGATTCAGCAGCAGTGGTGTCCAGTGCAGGAATTTAAGAAGGTGCACACGTTAAATTTTTCGGGACAGATTGTCTGTTCCTTTTTCCCTCTCCTTTCTTTAATGTTCGGTTATATTGTGCGTTTTGACGGTAGTAGTTAAGCAAAATATCTGTCGGTGCAAAAATTCCTTTTTCCACTCTCCTCTCTTTTATGTTTGGTTACATTGTGCGCTTTCATGGTAACAGTTAAGCAGAATGGCAAACCAGGCGATTCGGCATTTGTAGGACCAGGTAGCTAAGCTCCAAGCTTATAATGAGAGGTTGCATGGGAAAGTAGAACGGTTAAGGGAGGACAGTAGGCAGCAATCTTCTCGTAGCATATCCCCATCCATCCTTGATGCTAGTACGGCCTCTATGGTAGCCACATTTGAGGTAAATCTGGACAAGATGTTTCATATATATGATTCACATAAAGCAGCAAAATCAGGAAACTAAGCTCAGCTGTTAAGTTGGGCTCTATTAAAATTAAAAGGGGATATAAGGACTCGTGTAACGTGTAGTGAGGAGTTGTGGGATGCTCTGTCCTTAGACAAGTTTCACAGATAGTTAGTAGAACGCAACCGAAGGAAAAATATATATCTGGACTTTATTGAGAATAGCTTAATCGTGAAGTTCAAAAACAAGGGGAATTGGTAGAAAGTTTTGTAGATCGTATCAGGAAAATCAGTATTGATGCGTATAAATTGATAAAAGATGACAGCGCCAAGAAGACCATGTTGCAGGAAGTGGAGCATAGTCTGCTTGATGCATGTTTGCTCGGCGTACCGGCTTGAATTTCGTGTAAAGTGCGTGTGGAATTACCGGAAACTCGGGACGAGGGAGTAGCAACTGCTCCAGCTTTGCCTTCGATTGACTCAGTGACTAAGCCGAGAGAGAGAAATCTTTAATGCAGAGGCCATATGTCAGAGGTGTGGTCGTCGGGCTCATAGTCAGCGATATTGCAAGAAGCAAAAATATCAAAGATGTAAGGGCACTCTTACGAAAAATGTCCGCAGGCGTCATGAAGGTGGAATCAGGGCTACACTCACACCCCTACCTTAAATGGGACGATGTTGATGTTTTTCATATCTACAGGAAATTGACGGAAGCTGGGTGGTGCCCATCAGTCTGGTCCGGAATAAGTGAAGCTTACAAGAGGTTCTCCGATAGCTAACTTACAAGTGGTGGAAGAAGACGAGTTGAAAAGGGATCTCGTTGTAGAATATTCGAAGAAAGTACAGTCTATCGATTTATTTATGTTTAGGAGGAAAGTGTCGCATTTGGAAGGACACGATAGGGAATGAATTAAAATTAGGGATTAAGGTCCTATCGACACTGATGTCACTAGAGAGGTGGAGCACAAGCTCGGATTGTTTTAAGGATAGCGAAGGAAAGCGGCCGTGTGCTTTTAGAGGAACCATTCCGGAAATTGTCTGGAGTAATTTAGGGAAATCACAGAAAACCTACATTGGGTTGGCTGGACGCGGATTTGAACCGTCGTCCTCCTGAGCGTGAGTCCAGTGTCTTAACCATGGCGCCACCTCGCTCTGTACACGATAGGCGGGATATGAAGAACTTATTAGAGGAACTCGAGAAATTGTTTAATGCACCAGGGCCATCGCCAGCTATGCCACGACTGCAGTATAGTATTCCCTCTGGGAATGAGCTGCCTTTATACAAAAAGCCATACCGACTTCCACGCCATTTACAACCAGAAATGGAGAAATTTATTAATTAGCAGCTCCTTGAGAAAATAATAGAAGAGAGTATTAGTCCTTACGAAGCACTGGTAGTCATCGTTCCAAGAAGGTATTCAGTTGGCAGTAAACCTTACAGATTTGCTGCTGTCATAGATATTTATACCACCGGACAGTTAAAGATGCTTATGCACTGCCTAACATTACAGACACGTTGGAAAATCTGGGACAATGCTGTTAGTTTGCCACCATGAATATGTGAAGTGGGTACCACCAGTTAGAGGTACCATTAGGAGATCGACCATAGGCACTGTAACATTCTTCCTATACTCCAATAACTGTAAAAATTACTTTGGGTCTCTTGAATTGAACATCGTGACTGATTCCATCTCCAATTTACGACAGAAACTTGGAGCGAAAAACTGCCACCACTTTCTAAATAGCCGGGAACCTGAAAGGCTTCGCTAGTCGCGCTTTATAACTAAAGCTGCTCTCAAATGCAGAGCAAGCGGTAGTATCAGAAGCTAGTGATTGTGAGATGGCCAATAGGTTCCACGCACGGCGTAAAGTGAGAAGCTATCAACAAATGACAGATGGCGACACGTCAGTCCAAGGACAGAGGCTGGTCGTAAAACAGGTCTTAAATACTACTGCTGCCGGCTTAATCCCTCCAGTCTCTGCACTTCCAGAGTGATGATGAGGACAAAACAAACACCCAGTCCCAGGGCGGAGAAAATCCCCGACCCGGCTGGGCATCGAACCCGGGACCATGTGGTCCAGAGGCAGCAACATTAGCCATTAGACCGCGAGCTGCGGACTCTGTAGTCGAGCTGGGATTCGAAAAAATAGTAGAGAGCTCTGCCTACTCAACGTGTCGCGTAATTAACGAACTTCAAGATGTTCAATGCATTTATAACCTTGTGTTCGGTGCAGTTATGCCAGTGAGTTTCATAGATTGGATTGTAATGGTGATATTTGACCTAAAGCGAGCTCATTATACCTTAGCGAATTATTCAAATTCAGAATAGTGTCCATCTTTCAGAGCTCATGTTAAATAAAACCTTGGTGAGAACGGTTCAGATCTTTATTAAATGCTTAAAACATTACTAATCACAATCATTGCACTCTACAAAATCTGCCGTTCAGTGGTTTCGATACAGTAAATAAATTACATAGTGAATGATAGGATTAACGGTTGTGTTGGTAGCTTTGGGAGGAACGGAAACACAAATGAATGTTGGACTGACATAATGACGTTTGATCTAAAGTGAGCTCATGATACCTTACCGAATTTTTCAAATTTTGTATAGTGTCCCACTTTCATACTTGATTTCCAGTAAAAGATTGATCAGAATAATTAAAATCGTTGTTTACTGGTTAAAACGTTACCAATCACAAGCGTTGCGCTATACCCACACTACGGTTAGGTGGTCTTGATGCATTAAATAAATGACGTTGTTAACTGGGAGAGAGGATGCGGGGGGGGGGGGGGGGGCTGTGAAACATAAATGAATGTATAAGGGAGTAACTGGGAACCAACGACTTCTCTTTGGTTTTTGTTTGTTTGCTAGTTTTGCGCATGATTAAAACCACACATCGTTCAGTGTTCATTCACTCTATCTTTTATTTCTTTGCAGCATATAAATTTCATATTATAAGTAAGAAAAATCAATTTGTCACGTACGTTTTGCCCTTTTATGTAACCATTGTTACGGCAAGTACAGTTTACATGCGGAAACGTAACAAAAATCTATATAATTATTGCTGCTATTTTATATTCAATGGAATGTTCTTAATCAGGATCAAAGGTAAGAGCTTCCTCTTGTTATTGGTAAATGTGACGGTTGTTTATGAATTGCAGAAACAGTTCTATATAAGCTCGACGAAGTTCTGAAGCAACGTTTGACATATTTTGTTGTGTGATTTTTAATTTTATCTTTTTTGGGGAAATTGCATCTCCTAGCGCTACATGGATTTTTTAATTTTTGCTACAACATCCCCTGTTTCACGTTAGAGATCAACAATTTTCGAATAAAATCAGCATGAAGCATTGACAGTTTCAATTTTACTACAATTAATGTTTATTTTTAAGTAAGGGACTGGAGGATAACTACGTAGAGCATAAATATTCCATAGGTTACGCGGCCTTTTAAATATCTTCACTCGGTTTCTAGACAGTTCGCCGCGTCCTGTTTCTAGAGGAACCTGGTAAATCACTGATAGCTTACGCAAAAGCGATCGAAATGAGATAACGTACGAAAGGTATGCAACACACCTAACGTACAGGTATCGAGGTTCCGATCTTAACTGATCAAGGCTACTAGGAGAATTACCTCCGTCTACACTTAGTTACGATAGTTAATTGTTGCCTACTATCGTTTTACAGCAGACACCATCTCAAAGTGCACTGGCAAACGAAAAAAAAGCAATCCTCTAATTCTCTACACTAACAAGCCTAATAACCCAGAAAAATTAAAATACTCAAAATGCAATATAGCTGTTAGCGACCATTCCCCTGAATTCTCTTCTCTTCTCTACACATAACAACTACAAAGTTTTCAACGTGTCATAAATCGTGTCAATACCTTACTAGTCATAACACGAGACTTGCTTAAAGATACTAAGTCATTAATCATCTATGTTTGCGTCTTCAGGCCAAAAGTTACCCATCGGGACCATCCGACCGCCGTGTCATTCTCAGATGAAGATGTCGATAGGAGGGCGTGTGGTCAGCACACCGCTCTCCCGGTCGTTACGATGGTTTTCTTTGACCGGAACCACTACTATTCGGTCGAGTAGCTCCTCAATTGGCATCAAGAGGCTGATCAGTGCACTATAGCATAAGACAAAATCAAGTCAAACAGCAGATTGGTCCGCAAAAGTAAAACACTAAATACAGGGGAAATCAGGGGTGATAGTAACAGCCATCTTGAACAATAATCTTTACATCCACATAAGCCCCATCCCATACGGTTACCAAGATAAACACATTTAATGTGGATTGTTATTTATTTTCTGCATTGTTCAAAACATCGTCATTCTTTACAACGTACCACAGTAGTGTGGATGAATCTGACACGATGAGATGATACAGGACAGTTGTTGATTATCAAGTCAGGAAACTACCTCTATTCGGCTTACAAAACTACCTAAGTTACAAAGCACGTGCGTCGTGTGAGATTGGCAGTATTCTGGTGCTCTCTTTCTGCAAAGTATTACGCGTCGATGAATATTGAATAGGACATTATTGTAGGCAATTTAATGTAGTTTAATTTTGTACTGCGAGACGTTTATGCTGGAGCGTGCAGCTTCCGTGTAAGTCCAGAAAAACGTACAAAAATATGAAATGTGTTATATTTGGAAAACCATTCGGAATAGGGCATAGCTCCATACTATTTATTTTATTCAGAGTCACTAATACTATTGCACCTCAAAGCATCTACCTTTCCTCCTAACAAACCCTGTACTCGCATAGTCCACCTGTCAGCCACGGGTACTAACCAGGACTGCAAGTGCACCAGGCTATGCTAGGACGACAATATTTCGGCAGCTTTGCCGAAGGTTGCCAGCAGCAAGGGCTGCACGTCACTTGACACATGTAGCCACTCGTGTGATGACATGGAGTTTGAGTGCAGTTTTGGAATTCAGGAGCAGACGGTTTGCTGAGAGTTGTTCCAGCAAGTGTCTTCGAATGAGTTTCACCAACCACGACAGCTCCAGCCACACATTCGGCAGTGTTTAGAACAGGATAGATATTGCACTGTGAAATTGGACTTTGCCACTGACAAGAATGTTACGAGCTTGCATTGCACACCGGATTTGAAGCAGAGTATTTGTGTTCTTGAAATAAAGCATGGCTTTGGAACACGGTACTGTTATTATACCGGCACATAGTTTTTAGAAGGCATGCCTGATATAAAGCTGGGAGTAGCGCCCCAGTGAAACTGACATTAGTGGCACATTGATGGAATACGCATATAAAAACGGACATTTCAGAATGGCTATGGGGATTTTCGAAGTACGAGCTTCTACGAACCTGTGCATTAGTACTTTGGCGTCGTCTATACACAAACCAGCGTGACATCCTCCGGGGTGTATTTACAACGGTGTGGACTGACTGGTTTTGGACATGATAGTATCACGAACTATTGAACGTTTTTGGCGTGTTATCTTTGGTTTCAGAAATTTATTTTTAGCATGTGAACTTTTTTTAGGAATGCTAGTTGAGGATTATAATCTGTGTCTAGTTTAAATTCAGATGCCCCAGCAAATTGATCTTATGGCAGAAATCGTACGCTTCCGGCAGTGCATTAGCAACATTCAGAAAAAGCTACTATAATGGGTATCTGAAAGGCACCACCGGCAAGAGCAAGACGAGAAGATACCTCTTTTTTTCCGTCCATTTGATCCAACAAAGGAAAACTACACTACTTACATCTCCCAAATGGAACAACGCTTCGCGGCTAACAACACAACACGTAATGTTAGCCAACGACCTTTCTGATACCCATTACTGGAGCAGACATTTCGGATTGGTGCAACAGTTGTTTCCCGGCAGTGACCCGAGTGCTTTTGGTAGTGTAGAGAATAAGGACAAAATTTCTAATTATTTTGATAGTAAAGTTCTCGTAGCGGCAACACACCTTATGTTTTACCAAACTTATAAGAAACCCGGGCAGATTTTTAAAGGAATGAGTGTCAATGCTTCAGTCCCTCACCAGGGACTGGACATTTAAGTGTGAAAATCCGGAATGTAATCTTTCTTATACAGATGCGGTGGTCAGGGCATGCTCCTACACCAGTTTACGAAATTACCTAGTTGAATTAAATAACCCCAAACTCGAAGAACGTTTTTCAGTCATTCAGGTGTTTGAACAGACGAAGCAGGAACGGATGGTGTTTTCAAAACGGCATTTCGAAACCCCGGTCAAACCTCCAGGAAACTTGAGTAGACAGAATTGAAAAACCACCCAAAAAACCAGGTGCACCGTCAGAATTCGCTGGTAAGATATTCCCTAATCGACCAACTACGGTAGAATCTGCTGCTCAATTTTTTATTGAACTTGTTACGTTTGCAGAAACAACGTCAGCCAGTTAGGTACACATTACGCACAGGCGCCACGGAAAATGGTGGTGATGACCTTAGAAACAGAATTTACAAAGTTGTATAAAGTGGTACTAAAACAAGTTTGGTAGATGTCTACACAAATTACAGGGTACTTTGACAAGATATAGTGATCAGATGAACCTATCAGAGACGACTGTACATTAATTGTTCATTAAAGGCACAAAGTAGGGCCAGCAATGCGGCTGGTTACGCAGTCTCCTGTGGCTGCCAACATCATGGTACTTGATCTTTTCGAGAAAATAAGGTTCACAAACCAGGACTCCGCCAATCCAATGCAAATATCCGCCGAGAATGTTTAATGCGCACAACTCCGTGCAAAGTACAAGCACTTTTTAGTAGCACCCACGGCAGTGTCATTGATTACCAAGCACATATTACGTTGAAACCTTATTCGATTGCAAAGTTTTTTAAAGCTCGCGCGTTTGAGATGCTTCATGGTAGAAGGATGAAGACTCTCCGTTCCCTCACTGAACCTTGTGTAAAGGGAGAAAGCATCTTCAAAGATTTTGGATGCAGGAAGCGATATTTCGACGTTGATGTGAAGGCAACCTCTTCAGATGAGTGGCACAGTATGCATGGTATCCTCGGACTGCGATCGGTAGAGCAGTAAAAGGAATGTGTGTCATACTGACCGCAGATACAGATACCAATCGTAGACAGGTGGACTAGCACTGTGCGTGGTATGATGCCTTTTCCCATTCCAGAAACTATACACCTTTCTCAGTTGCAGGTAAAGACGTTCCATTTACCCTGAAAGGGGAGGTGGAGATGCAGAACCGAAACCGTCCAAGACTGCTGCAGCCACGACCGGAGCTTGGTTGGGACAGCGCAGAAGCCAGCGCGGAAGGGGAACTCGGACTCCTATCAGAGTAGCTACAGAGGAAGAATAGGCTTCGCCTCTTTCCTTTGGTGAAGCAGGGAGGAGGGGTGTTGTAGCCTGCTTCACAAACCCCCGTGCGTAGTCCACCCGTTAGCCACAGCTAGTACCCGATGCAGTCCACGCACCAGGCCAAACTAGGACGTCAGTATTCTGGTGGGGCCCCCCACAGAGGTTTGCAACAGAAAGAGATGCGTTGAGTGTCAATTGTCAGGTGCAGCCAATCGTGCGGAGATGTGACAGCACTCCGCACTAGCACCCAATAGAGCACACATGTGGTATCACTCTGTGCAAGTAGCCAATATTGCGGAGCCGTAGTATCACTTTGTGCTGTTTTGTAAGTCGCCCTGAGTGACTTAGTTAGTTGGCAGTCAGTTTCTGTATCAGTTCTGAAGAATAGTTCGCGTGTGCTGTTCTGGAGTTCAGGAGCCGAGACTTCATCGAGAGGTATTCCAACACATGTCTTTGAGTGGGTATGAAGCTGACCATACCAGCTCTAGCCGCATCATGCATCGGATTGAAGAGGGACACTTTCGGACAGTGTTTATAACAGGACTATTATAGACTTGTACTGTACATTGTACTTGAAGCTGATTATTTGTGTTTTTGTAATACGATTCTGCCGATGCTTCATGGTGAAAGGAAGCTGCAATCACCCTTCTTCCCCTCTCTGTAAGATTCGTTGTCTGTGATACAGTCCCATAAATACACTTTCAACAGCTAACCTGACGCCCTTTGCTAAGGCAATCCAACCAATGTACTTAAAAGTATATTATAGTCCCCTTTTTTTTCACCCGCTATCACACATTCTTCAACGTTTTAGGGAAATTCTGTTTCCCCATTTTCGGTTCGGCAACCTCAAATGGTGGAGATCTTTTCCTTTGATACACTACCTCATATAGCGCTAGACCTATACTATCATGTATTTTCGAATTATATGCTGATACCATTGCATGGGAAGAGTGCATTCCGGCCGTTATGATGGCTATTAACGTAATAGCTCAGCTTTTTAGTGATCATGTGATAAATGCATTCCTTCATTCTGTTAGCCTGTAGATGTAATGAGTTCGTTTCCAGCTTATGAAAACATGAACGACATAACTTCTTCATCATGTCTCACACAAAATTTGTATCCTGATCTGTGATTATCATCTCTGGAACACTGAATTTTAGTAGGTAATCATGTGACACTGCTTGTGCTACCTTGTTTGCTTGTTGATTCGGAACACTGATCATTGCCATACATTGGGAGAAATGTTCTGTAACAGTTATAAAGTAGTAGTTTCTCGCTGTCTGGCTAAAATGTTTTAAAACATCCAATCTTATCTTTTTGAATTGCTTAGCTGTCTATATAGCGTTAATCAGTGACTTAAATTAGGAAGTTGTGCACGTGGCACACAGTTTCTCACGCAGTCATCTGTTTCTTCTGTCCTTGGTTGAAGCAATAACGCTCAGCTACTCTCCAGTCTGAGGTTCTATGAGCTCCATGCCCAGATAATACATGACCATATGCTTCCTTTAATACTTCATCCCACAGTGCAGCACGCAGATGCCCATAGCCTCATTGTCCTACATAACAAACTGACATGAATAGAAATTGCAGATGTGTTGTGAATATCTTGCAGTCCACATCAGAATCTTGTGATCTCTGCCTTACCACTACATTACAACCCAGTCATTACGCTACCTCAATCTTTCTGCTAAGAATGTCTGTGTTACCACATTTCTTGTCCACTTTGTGAATCAATTAAAAGTGAAATTACTCTCATTTTAATGTGCACGATGTCAGTCTACTAGATGGATGCTTCAAACCTAACAAAAACCTGAGTAGAGTGTTACCTACCCTAAATTTCTTCCCATACAGACAATGCCAGAAGTATGTTAGACGTATATGAAGCTTAATATCTCCTTATCAGTGGTAGCGTATTCTCTCCAGTCTTATTCAGCTGCCATGAAGTATAAGCCAGTGGATGTTTCTATCCTTGCACTCCCTGACTTAGAACATGATCGCTGGCTTGATATAATAAAACAACTTCCTTTGCATGATCTAGAAAAATTTGTGTGTAACTAAATGTTCATAATTCTTTCAATTTTTAAAACATGGCTTGACATTCGGCTGTCCATTGGAACTTGAATCATTCTTCAAAAAATGTCTGAATGGTAGCGCAATATCCCCAAATCCCATAACAAACGTCATACAGTAATTAGCTAATCGTATGAATAATTAACTCCTTAGTTGTTTGTGGTGCTCGAAAATATCACGGTGCATGTACCCATCTGGTATTCATTTTTACTTCATCCTGGCCATTCACATGCCCCAAGTAATTCACTTCTTTATATTCAAAATGACACTTATTGATGTC
This sequence comes from Schistocerca americana, assembly GCF_021461395.2. Lineage (NCBI taxonomy): Eukaryota > Metazoa > Arthropoda > Insecta > Orthoptera > Acrididae > Schistocerca > Schistocerca americana. The sequence continues at coordinate 571,635,918 of NC_060130.1, read as the reverse complement.
GAGGTTCATGCTTGCAGAACATACCCTTCTAAATACTTCCTTCAGCGTTTGCACATGTTCTTCCACATATTTTGAAAGCACAGTAATATCGTCGAATTTCACCACAGATTTTTTTTGGCTTCAAGCCCATTAATACTACATCCAGAAACTGTTGAAATGCAGCGTGTGCGTGTTTTAAACGAAACAGTTTAACGGCATTCTCTGATTCTGGTAATGAACCCAAATAACTGTAAATGTAGGCTTTGGTGAGATCACTAGCTCCACTTCTGGGTAGTGGTATCCAGTTTTAGGTCTATTGTGTAAAAGTTTCTACACTGCACCAAATAATTCAGGGTTTCTGTAATATTTGGTATCAGATTGATGTACATTCATCCTGCTTTTCAAGTAACGATTATCAGAACAGAATCTATATTTCACTGTATCATATGATGAATTTATGGCACTAAAATGATTGGTGATCCACAATAATAACAAAGAGGAGAGGTATGGGAGTGAGTCTGGTGTGTGTTCCTAAATTGGGCTGTACATCGAAATGAAAGGAGGACTTTGAGGAAGAACTACAAAAGCAGTTGAATGAACAAAGGTTAATAGCCATGGGAGACCTGAATGAACATGTAGGAAGTGAAGGACGAGAGTATGAAAATGTACTGCAAGTAGTAAGAGAGGAAATAGAAATCAAGAAGGGGAAAGATCGCTGGAATTCTACAGTAGGAGTGGTGTGGTGACGGGTAACTCAAGGTTGCAGAAGGAAGGGAGCCACAAAGTAACGTAGCACAGCAGAAATCTTTGGTGGATTATATGCTCTATGACTAGGAAACAAAAACGGACTGTAACGGATGTAAAGGTATTACCATTAGAGGCACTGGATAGCGGCCACTGGTTACTGATGATGAGCATGAGAATCACTAGGCATGGAAGAATACAGAGTACCATGAAAGGAAAATTATAGTAGGGAAACTGAATGAAAAGGAAGTCAAGAAAGAATACCAGAACAAAAAAGAAAATGGTTCAAATGGCTCTGAGCACTATGGGACTTAACATCTATGGTCATCAGTCCCTTAGAACTTAGAACTACTGCAACCTAACTAACCTAAGGACAGCACACAACACCCAGTCACCACGAGGCAGAGAAAATACCAGAACATTATAAGGCAAAGGTTACCAGTAGATGAGCTAAAAACAGGAGAACAGGAATGGGGACAGTTTAAAATTGCTGTGGTAGAAGATGAAGTAGCTGTTTGCAGCAGGACTAGTGGCAGAAAACGGTGGAAGGAGACATCAGGGTGGAATGAAAGAGAAGAGGGAAGGAAGAACAAGGCCTTCAAACAGCGATTACGAAAAGGAACGAATTAGGAAGACAGCAGCATAAGAAATAGAAGAAAGAGGCAAATAAGACAGTGGATGATGAGGGAAGAAAGTGCATGGAAGAATGGACAAAGATGATGAAGGAAGATAGCAGAAACAGTAAGAAAGTGCAACATATAATGGTCAAAAGTAGGAGGAAAGATTTGAGAGATAAAGCAACAGTGAAAGACAGAAATGGGAAAAAGGTCAATAACAAAGAGAAACTGAAGATCGTGTGGATAGACTACTTTGAGAAGTTGGTAAATCTGAATAAACTTTGAGATGAAGATAACAGACTAAGGGAGGTAAAAGTAAACTCTGGGATGGAGGGCGGAGGGGGAGGGAGGATGATCTGACATGGAAAGAAATGGAAATGGCCCTGGACAAGATGAAATGAGGAAAGGCACCAGGTATGGACGAAGTAAGAGTCGAAATGGTGCAGACAGCAGGGGAGGTTGGGGAACAGTGGCTGTATAGTGTGATGAGGGTGGTGTGGAATGAGAATAATACGCCAGAAGACTGGAAAAGGCCACGAATTGTACCTATATTCAAGAAACTGAGTAGGAAGGATTGTAGAAACTACACGGGTTTCACACTGATACCTATCACATTATGCCAAGCATATGAAAAGATACTGCAGAGCAGAATCTGAACAGAGATTGAGAACGAATTGAGAGAAGAACAGCATAGATTGAGACCTGGGAGATCAACTGTTAACCTAATATTTGCACTGAGGCAGCTGCAGGAGCACCACTTTGAATTTGGGGAAAACCTCGATATGAAAAGGCATTTGATAGTGCGTGTAGAAGGTTGGTCTTGAAAGCTTTAGAAAAGAAGGGAGTGGAAAAAGAGACAATAAGCAGAGTAGAGGATATGCACCATGGAAGTCTGAGCTGTGTGAAAATGGGAAATAAGACAGATTGGTTCCAGCAAAACTGAAACTGAAACATGATTAATGAATAAATGAGGTGTAAGCAAATTACAGGCGTGTGAAATGAAGTTCCTCCGAAGTAGGATAGAAGTAACAAGGGGAGATTAAGATGAGGAACCAAAAGGTAAGTGAAACAGTGAAAAAGGAACCCTTGCAGAGCAGCACAGAAACATCAAGACTAAGACTGTGTGGACACTTAGAAGGAAATGGAAGTCAAGAGAATTCCTAAAAGGATACGCAAAATGGAAATGCAAAGGAAACGACCAAGAGGAAGACCAGGGGATGGATGGCTTAAAGGTGTGGAGCAGTGTGTCGAGAAAAGAGGAGAGGAATGGACCACAGTGAAAACAGAAGGATGGTGGGAAAACAGGACTAGATGGTTAGGCTTATGTTCAAAACTGACCCATCATGGAGCTGGAAAGTTCAAGATGATGGTGACTAGTACTTTCCTCAATGATGCCATTGTTCAATTGCTGTTTAATTATTTCTTCCAATGAAGGGGAACTCTACACAGCTTACGGTACGCGATTGAATTTATCTTCGGTTGGAATTCTGTGCTGCGTCACCGGAGTTACTGGCAGTGGGCCACGAGGATTAAATAGGTCCCTCAATTCTGATAATAACTTTTCTATTGCTACTCTCTCTTCTCCTTCTAAACGCTCCACTTTTGACCATAACGCAGTCGCTCTGGCGATTTGCTCATGGGTCGGGTCTGAAATTCACCTCTCTAGATCATCTTCGTCTAAAAATTCAAAACTGACTATTAATAACCCTTTTGACAAACTTATATCATCAACACCAGAATTACCCACACCCTAGGGAACCATTCATCCACCATCCATTTCCTCTAAGGATGTGACACAAATGCGTACTACGCTAAATGTTTGCAGGTAGTTCCGTTCCCACACTCAGATAAAGTAATTCCCTGTGCCTTGCAGCACCTTATTATGCGAATCAATCATTAAAGACTGTGCATACCGATTTTGTTGGTTCGACATTCTTGATGAACGAATCTTGCAGTGGCGCATCATTGGCAGCAGCTTCTACCAGTTGGAGCTACGTCCCACCGTGTACCCCTGTGCGCTGTCTCTGATCAATTTTAGTATGATTTTTGTACAGGAAATCTAACGCTAGGACTGAACAGCACCCATCTCCTACATGTTGCAAGCCTTCCACTCTTCCCTGGAAACCTTTTTCTTCCAACCTGGATACCTAATACCACTACAGCTGTCGACCCTACATCATTATCCACTACCCCGCGTAATCTTTATCATCGAGTGGTTAACTGCCTTCTCCCCAGAAGGTCCAGACTCTTCACAAACATGTGAACCCCTGTTTCTATTCTGTTACGCCGAATCAAGCAACACTCCATGTCTGCATACATTTTCGTAGCATAGAAACTTACTGGGAATGCCATCTAGCGGATCTGGAGTACACGTTTGTGTTTAATGTCCGATTACCCGAACTTCAGCATTGCCCATTTTGCCTCTTACTGTACTGCTCGCAGTGCCCGAACAGTACACATTTCTAGCAATACAGTTAGCCGCACTGCCTCTGAATATGATGCGAATATTCACATCAACAACAACTCATGTCAGCAGAGAAGACACTAGTGTTATCCAGTACTGTCCATTCGTTCTCTTTGGCCTCCCCAGTGGGACCAGTCAGTATCTTCAGCGATTTTGTCAGAGTCATTCTCGACATACCAGGCGGTAAATCTCTAGAAAAGCTGTTCTGCTTCCTCAAGAATTCTTGTGTTTGCTTAGACATTACCTGTCAACCCATATATATTGGCATCAATCTCTCTTATTCTGTCCACAAAATTTTCTACTGACTCGTTATGCCTCAGCCATATAACATTTAATTGTTCACGAAAGAATCTGGAGCTCTTCTGCTTCACATACCGTTGCACCAGAAACTCTTTAAGTTGCCTGAATGCAAGAGCATTTCTTAAGAAAGTAAAGGCATGTACACACATCAAAAAAGGTTTTGTATCACCCCGGTTCCCAGAACTCGTGAAGATACTCGTTGACTGTGGATATTGTATCACAGACACAGTCCCTTTGACTGTTCAGAGATATCATTAAACCTCGCCGAAGATGTAAACAAACATGCATGAGCAGTGCCTATTAGACGGAGAGGGTCAGACAGCAGATCAGTTCCAGTCATTCCACCAGGGAGGAGGTACACGGCTCGTGTTGTCTGTACTTCAACCATGCCTAGACGGTCAATACCGCGGTACGATTGATCCCGCATTGTTACTTTGTGTCAGGAAGAGCTCTCAACAAAGGAAATGTCCAGGCGTCTCGGAGTGAACCGAAGCGATATTGTTCGCACGTGGAGGAGATACAGAGAGACAGGTACTGTCGATGACATACCTCGCTCAGGCCGCTCAAGGGCTACTACTGCAGTGGATGAGCGCTACCTACGGATTATGGCTCGGAGGAACGCTGACAGCAACGCCACCATGTTGAATAATGCTTTTCGTGCAGCCATAGGACATCATGTTACGACTCAAACTGTGTGCAATAAGCTGCATGATGTGCAAGTTCACTCCCGATGTCCATCACGAGGTCCATCTTTGCAACCACGACACCATGCAGTGCGGTACAGATAAGCCCAGCAGTATGCTGAATGGGCCGCTCAGGACTGGCATCACGGTCTCTTCACCGATGAGAGTCGCATTCGCCTTCAACCACACAATCGTCGGAGACGTGTTTGGAGGCAACCCGGTCAGGATGAACGCCTTAGACACTCTGTCCAGCGAGTGCAGCAAGGTGGAGGTTCTCTGCTCTTTTGGAGTGGCGTTACGTGCGGCCGACGTACGCCGTTGGTGGTCATGGAAGGCGCCTTAACGGCTGTACGATACGTGAATGCCATCCTCCGACCGATAGTGTAACCACATTGGCAGCATATTGCTGAGGCATTCGCCTTCACTGACGAGAATTCGCGGCCCCATAGTGCAAATCTTGTGAATGACTTTCTTCAGGATAATGACATCGCTCGACTAGAGTGGCCAGCACGTTTTCCAGACATGAACCGTATCGAACATGCCTGGGATAGATTGAAAAGGGCGACGCGACCCACCAACCACTCTGAGGGATCTGTGACGAATCGCCGTTGAGGAGTGGGACAATCAGGACCAACTGTGCCTTGATGAACTTGTGGATGATGTGCCACGGCGAATACAGACATGCATCAATGCAAGAGGATATGCTACTGTTTATTAGAGATAAAGGTGTGTACAGCAGTCTGGACCACCACTTCTGAAGGTCTCGCTGTATGGTGGTACAACATGCGGTGTGTGGTTTTCATAAGCAATAAGAAGGGCGGAAATGTTGCTTACGTATATCTCTATTCCAATTTTTTTTACAGATTCCGGAACTCTAGGAAACGAGCTGATGCAATACTTTTTTTATGTGTTTGTTATGTATCAAGTAGACTTAATAAATGTGCTTCCATTCAAGCAACCTAAAGAATATTTGGAGCATCGGTGTGAGAAGGAAACTTTAACGTAATATTATCATAACGCTTCTTGCTGTAACTCATTTTTTCCAAGTGAATGGTAGTTCATGATCAATTATTTCAGAATACAATGTAAGTGATAAATGGGCCATACTCCTTGATCACAGTTTCATTGTCCGTGCTAACCGGATGCGAACTAGCGTTCGTTTTTACAATTATCAGAACAATGTACGAATTTACTTGCAACAACCTGAATTTGAAAGTGGATCTGAACATCTGGTGGCTGACGACTCGCCATGAAACTTGTAAGAAAAACAATTACCAAAGAAACACTGCGCTGACGACACTGCAGCAATGACGACGTACACTGTTGCTGTTGACATGGTCCCCAACCCAGTTGTCTGTGGCAGAAACAATTACGACACCACTTACAGATATCGAGGTTCAATGAACTCTACGATTAGTGGTGGAGCTGGGCTCTTAATGGCCAGAAGTACCTTCAGCACCTCATCCTGGACGCGGTTTCATAGGTGCGATGGGTAGGTACGGGGTGGATGCCCAACGTGCAGTCAGAAATAATTAATTTAATATATTCCTTTATTTCTAGTCAGAACACGTAAGTCGAGGTTGTGCTGGGTGCAGTCAGTGCCCTCAAGGAGTAAGCTGTTCTTAGTAGGTAAAGCATGCTCAGACTGCCAAGCAGCCTCCTGTCACAGCCCGCATACAGCATCACCTCGCCCAGCAGGTGGTGAGATTACTTGGTCAACATTCCAGAATAATTGTGCCGCGTCATCTAGCAGGCAGTCACTCTTGATCCTTTATGATAGATTGTGCAAAGCTGGCTGCATTAACTGGGAGTTGTGAAGCCTCTGTAGGCTACCATAAACAAGCATAGAATACGGTAATTTTCCTAGTAGGTTTCGTCAGTAGAGGTCATAACAACTTACCTGTACGTAATGTGTGTTGCATACCTAACGGGCTTTACTCTTAACGATGGCTTTCTTGACGTGCTCCATCAGTGTCTTACAAGATTCTCCTAAAAACCGGAACTGAGAGATGACATATAAAGATCCAGATAACCTGCAGAAGATTTTTGTTCTATTTACCTATCCTCCCTTCTGTTACATAAGAATAAACATTATGAATAACAAAATTGAAATTGTTAGTGTTCAATTCAGGTTTTATTCGAAAATTGTTTATCTGTAATGTGAAACAGAGGGATGTTGTTGTAAAAGTAGAGAAAACACTACAGATTTATCACATAGCGCAAGAAAACGAGATATCCAGAGAAAAAAGTTAAATGAAAAAGACAAAACAAAGATTTTTAATCCTCACTTCAAAACTTCGTCAACCTTATAACAAACATCTTTGTCGTTCTTAAACAACTCTCGCATCTGTCAATAACAACAGGAAACTTTTGCCTTTGATCATGATGATTCTATTCAGTACAGAATTACAGTATCAACTATATATTTTTTATGTTTGTGTGTATAAACTGTTCTTGTTGTTTCAGTTACATAAAAACGCCGAAGTTAGGCGATCAACTAATTTTTATTACTTACAAAAGCAATATATATTCTGTAATGATATAAAATACACAATGGAGTATCAATGAATGATGTGCGGTTCTTATTATGAGCCAAAAAACAACCAAACAAACAAAAAACGAAAGAGAAGTCGTCGGCTCCCAATGTCTCGCTTACATATTCATTTATGTTTCTTTCCGTACCAATACTACCAGTACCACAGGTAATCCTACCACTTACTAAGTCATCTGTGTACTGTGCTAAAACTACCGAACCGTAATTTTTGTAGAGTGAAACTCCTGGTGGGAAGAAGCGCGACTCCATGCGGGATGCACTAAGGCGTGAAAATTCGAGCCATCGGCTCTTGTGTGGACGGCAGCGTCAGGGCTGACAGCCAAAGAGTGTGTCTGCATAGGGGAACGAACTGCAGTGGAGTCTGCCGGCACAGGACGACTATCAGCAACAGACTGCGTCCGCACAGGGCGACGAACAATTGCAGGGTTTCCCCACACAGGACGATGGCAGCTGGATGGAAAAGTGGTCTAGGAACGAACCGTGGACCCCAACGTTGGTGCTCCATGATGAAAGGAAGCGAGCCAACAGGTGGCCCGCCGGCTAGGAGGCACCAATTCCGTAGTATCTCGACAGAAGTTGATATCAGACTCACAGCCAGTGAAGACAGCGTCCAGTGGCAACAGCTCGATGATTCATTTCGGAAAGTTGACAATCATAGACTTTCCCTAATAGCTGGCTCCTGGTGGTCATCTGAAACTACCTACCTAAATTGGCCAGTTGTGTGAGGTTGGTCCGCCATTATTTCTGAAGTGGCATCGCTTTCTATGTAGCAGTTCTGTGTAGAGAGGTGTAGTCACTGAGCTGCTAATTTGTCACCGCCTCTGTGCACCGGTCTTTCTACCTTGTCAGAGGTCCTTCTAACCCCGGCGTAATGTGATTGTGTCGCAACGTCGATCCTGAGGAGACTCGGGGGGCGACTTCTGCAATGTCAGCCTAGTCTGAACAGGGCTTCTGATGCAAGGACACTAACACTGAGGTTACTCGTACCACCGTGTTGTGACGTGTATCTGCTTAGTCGGTCACCGGTCTCTAACACTAGGCTAAACAGAGTCTTGGTGCTACACGTCTGAAGAACTGATGTATCTGAGTAGATCTTATTTGAAGTTCGCTCTATACATCAACAAGTTCCTTAATCGGTTCTAAGTGTCACCGAAGATTTTGTTTGCTGTTGCTTATATACGAGCAGGTTAAATCAGCGTAGTTTATTAGCAAGACTACTGCATACTCCTTCATGCTATGCCGATTTGCCGCGCGGGGTAGCCGCGCAGTCTGGGGCGTCTTGTCACGGTCTACGCGACCCCCCCCCCCCCCCCCCCCCCGGCGGAGGTTCGAGTCATCCCTCGGGCATGGGTGTGTGTGTCACCATCAGCATGAGTTAGTTTAAGTTAGGTTAAATAGTGTGTAACCTTAGGGACCGATGACCTCAACAGTTTGTTCCCATAAGACCTAACACACTTTAGTAAGATATGGTCACAGTTTTAAGTATCACCTCGAAAATAGAATATTACGTAATTTATTTTTTATTTAAATGATAATTAATTGAAATCCTCAGCTGCCGACAGGTGTTGTTGTTATACCTCGATGGGGACAGCTGAAAATGTGTGCCCCGACCGGAACGCGAAACCGGGATCGCTAGTTTACATGGCAGACGCTCTATCCATCGGAGCCACCTAGAACATAGATGAAAAGCGCGACTGCAGGGACTTACCCATTTCACGCTTCCCATGAGACCCACATTCCCAATTGTCCGCAATCTACATACGTAATGTACATTCATACTCAAAAGTATCCGAATGACATGAATTGCATTTCGCCTGATTCTCATGCAACCGGCATAACGCAGCTGTCTAGCAGGTCCTCTAATCGCTCCTTGGTACAGTCGTTTGGCTATTGAAAGTGATTCCAACAAGTCACCATTAGAAAACACTGCTCTGTATCGCAGTAACTCAAGACGTAAAGTAATACCACGATGTTACAAATATCAGGGAACACCTTAACACAGATAAGACAGTCTTTAAGGCTTGTAAGCTCACATTTATTACAATAAACGACATACCTGAAATGTTACCCCTCTCATTATTTCGTTAGATAGGTAATGCACGTAGTAAGTTCGTCGTATTCATGATTTCCTCTTCAAAGTAACATACAGTAATTATTATTTAACACAAAATGACATTAAAAATTTAAGTTATCCACAAGCTGCTAGTTGACAATATGTATGAACTTCAAATGACACGACGAACCGTCTCGTTCTGCATATGGATTCTAACCCAGGTCAGGCAGACTAAGCAAAGATTTCGTGACTGACGCAAACTAACAATAATTCCTGATTAGGCATACAGAGAGTGATATACCTCGATTTTAGACAGTATCAGTTAGCAAATATCAACTTTAAATTACATAACGCAAACATTTTTAACGGAGGCGAATTCCTCCCCAGTATCTCTTATCCCCGTTAACGAACTACGAGAGATGTTAAATATTGCTTCTTCACAAGTAACTTACTTGAAATGCCGTGAGGTAAAGCTTTGTATTGTACAGGGATTAGAGTGCAGAACCTAATCGGATTGATATGGAATCACAACCAACTGTGACATATCGGATTTCCTTGCCAGAAGCTAGATGTTTTAACTGAAATTACGAGAAGAAACATCAATTTTTTCCTTCCCAGGACTCCAACCCGGCACCTATCGCTGTTATATTCTAGACAAAACGAACGTTAAATATGGGTTTGTTGCACCATCAGCGACGTGTGAGCATGTTTGAACTAGAAATAATATGACGAAGAGTTCAGTGCTGACTGGGAATAGAGCCCCACACGTCGTTGTTGACTACACACAAAGAGACATCAGCTACCGAATTTTTCTCCATCAGCAGCTCGGAATAACATCATGAACTTACAGTGATCTCGTAAATAGTTCTGTGTCCCACTGGGAGCCAAAACGTCAGATATCGTTAGTGTTGACAACGAATGAAAAAACATTAAAAATCAAAATTATTATCCACCAGCAGATAGGTGTTCTCATGCTAGAGCTTGATAATACATAAAGAAATCTTTAGTACCGAGCCAGGATTCGAACCCATTCACACGTAATATGTGGAGATGTTGAGGAATCTGCAGTTTTGAACAAACAACAAATTTTAACCGAGCTGTATTGCCACGAAGGGATCAAATTCCGCGTTAAGGGCGGTCTGAGTTGCTTTCTCAGTTCTGAACCAATTTTATCGACATACAGAAGCTCAGATAAAAGATGCAATAAGTGTCCATTGACTCTACATAGTGTTTGTTTCGTCACTAGAAATAAATAACTAGTATAAGAAAGGTTACTGGTGATAGAGTTTCTACATGTCACCACTCCAGACTTTATTGTGGTTCAACATAACGTCTACTTGGCAGAGAAGGTATATCATCTTTAATGTGAATTTAAGACAACACTGCCATTACATATTCTTCACTTGGTGTAGTCAGAAGAGAATGGAATCTTTCTCTCCCTATCTAAAATCATTGACAAAAGTGGGAGTCGAACCCAGACCGTAGGTATAAGAACCTACCATCAGTCCAACAGACCACCAAACCCTCTTTTCTGGGACTCATTTTTCTATTGTAACGCCGTTGCGCCACACTGGATGAGAATTCTGACACACAGGCTCCCTGTAGTAAATAGCAACATGTTCAGCAAATTCATTTACTTGGTTTACCAAATCGCCATGAACTAGCTGCTTCGGCTACCCAGTGCATACAATCGACTCTGTTTTGTAATCACCGAAATAAAATCACGTAACTGCCACCTACACAGAACTGCCAACAGTGTAGGATGCAGAAATTTAAATAGGAAGTGTTCCTTTCCACTTGACCTATTCCATTGCGCTATCTGTTTGTAAAAAACGCCGTGCAGCGCGAAAGAAAAGCTGTAACTGTTTCTCTCATTGTCAGAAGTCTAGAGCCGGCCATTTGCATTATCTCGCAGCGCTGTTGTATGCAGAAGTTCTGGAGGACTTGTTGTTCAGCTCTGGAGGTGTTGGAGATGTGTGTGAGCTAGTAGCGCAATGGTAAATGTCGTGCGCCATAGATCAGATGTCGCGAGTTCGGTTACATTTACCACTAAATTTTTTAAAAACGCAATTCTGCTGTCTGCTGAAGTTACCAATCTAATGGAACTTTGAACATAATTTCCTTCACTTCTCAACCCAAAATAGTCGCATGTGGAAAAAGGGCTAACTTCTGTGACATTTTGTTCTTTTCAGGTTTAATAGACAGCCAGGCAGCAGATGCATCTCGAAGCTTTTGTATTATGTATGGAGAGAGCGCATCGTACCCAAATACGTCAGAAAAGTATTTTCTACATTAGCTGTCATGTGGTAGTGGCATTTTATTCTTCTTCAAACACTGTTTCACAACTTTAACTCAGAGTAAGTTTTCTACATGCATGTAATCACTAAACTGCATGTGCAGCGTCAGACTGTTATAGATAACATCAGAGAATTCACATATATCGTTGATGATTAATTTCGCTCTCATGTTTACTATTGTTTCACCAACACTAAAGGAAGCCTTACGAAAACTATGCACAGTATTATAAGAAATGAAATAAAACTACCCGCGATAACCTTACGACGAAAGCCTGTTTTAATAAAACTGAGTATCTGTACACAAGCATGCCTCTATCGACACGAATTAGTAAAATACTACTCACTTAGATTTTGATTGCGTCTGTGTTTAATTGGGAAAGAGGGGTTACCTGCTGTGCAGCATTGTAAGTTTTTCACCATTGCACTATGAGCCGAAAGTAGTTTCTTGCGATATCCTTATTGATGTTTGATCTGACTGCTTGTAGCTCTTTCACAGAAGGGGTAAAAACGTTAAAGTCAGTGAGACTGGAACTGCGAGCCATAACAGACGTTTTCTCACAGGTCAGCATGTTACCACAGAGATGGCGGACAGGTATGTGTGTGACCTTCCTCTTACGAGGCCAATGGTGGCTAGAATTCATAAACCGCTATTTAAAGGACGAGATTAGTTGCGATTTCTACCTGCAACGACTATCCTGGGCTGAAAACCGTAAGTTTACAATCTTTTGTTACACCTCAAGCGATAATAACTGAGATTATTCAATGGAAATGACAGGTAAAATCAAGTGAACTTTGAGGCTTAATTCTGTGCACACAAGGAAGTAACTCGTCGATCACAGAATTGCCAAACATACGTTGCCTTGTTGCCAAATCTCAGTTACAGTGCCAGCAGGAAGAAGAGGAACCGATCTGATCGATGTGATCCTAGAGCGGGTTGGGAAGTGACCATTGCTGGTGTCTCGAAGTCGCAGCTGCTACGGCCTGGAATACGTATTGCGACTGATTCGCATTTCTGTAACTAGGTTTAGGGACTGCAGCGTAGTTACTAAAAATACTCAGAATTGACTGCAAACTAAGCAACTAAGCATCATAAATCAGTAACTCTCATAATTGCTTTTATATTTCTTTCGCAAGTGTACTCAAAACTAAGAAACTCATTCACAGGCGTTTTCGTGCCTCGCCGATAGTCGAGCACAAAAAAAAAAAAAAAAAAAAAAAAAAAGTGTGTGTGTGTGTGTGTGTGTGTGTGAGACAGAGAGAGAGAGAGAGAGAGAGACAGAGAGACCGAGAGAGAGGGAGAGGGAGAGAGGGAGAGAGAGGGAAATAAAGAAGAATGAGATGGAGAGAGTGTGCGTAAAAAATTGTTGTAAAGAAATTGAATCATGGTACGTAAAGAAATCTTTCATTTAAAATGGCACGTTCAACATCATTACGAAATGTCGTATTCATGATCTACGGAACAAGAACTAATCTAATCTAATCTAAGCACATCATACTGATGACTAGCCAAGTAGAGTCATAAATTACCGGAATTTTTGCCAATACGACAATTTTTGTAATAAACCGGGAACCCTATCAAGACCCTTTCGTTCCTGCTAGCTAACCACGAAAGATGTCTGATGTACCTCCATTCCGAAGTAAGAAAGTGTGCATGCATTTAAAGATGAAGTGCAAGATGTGAAGTTCTGTGACGGAGATACGAACCTAACACGTAATCGGATTGTTAACTAGAAAAAATCAAATGTTACGTATCAGTTTTTCTTACGAGCTGCTAGGTGTTTGAATCTAAAATAAGGATACAAAGTTTTTTGCCTAAGCGACAATCGAACTGCACACCTACAGTGCATCCACGAATATAGCTTACGTATCAGTTGCTTACTCACCAACAGTAAGATATGTGCGTGTTTGACCAGAAATAACGACACCTATTGTGATTGTTGGCAACACATGAACAGACATTAAAAATGCACGTTAATTTTCACTAGCAGGTGGGCGTGCACTTGATAGGGCTTGAAATAAAATTATGAATATTTTTGTACTGGATCCTTTGGAGGAGACCTAGAGAAGATTGCAGTCTTGGGAAAAGGAACGAAATAATTGAACTATACTGTTCTGAGAGATTCAGATTCTCGAAAGAGGAGATACGAATTCGAATCACAGTCCAGCACCAAATTTTTCAACGTCTCTAGTTCAATCAAGTAAAATAAGAAACCTGTTCCTTTAAATGGCTATCGGTTCATCAAATAAAATAAAATTTTCTAATGTGAGTGAGTTTACTGGCGACTGTATTTCTGTTTGCTATGACTTCCGCTATGTCATTTCCCAAGGTAAACCGGCTCTACCCAGTTGGTAATGAAGGAACGTGTTGTTTAATACGGATTATGGATTATAACGTCTTTCTCTTGAGGTTACCAGAGGTAAAATAAATATGATTCTGCCTCTTAAAAGTAAATTCCTGAACCAACGCAGTGCACCTGTGATAATTCGTTCCACCAGACCATTGTGGCCACATTTCCCAACCTCAAGAGTGTGCTGAAACGAATGATGTGCTTAGCTTACATATTTAGTCACGGTGGAAAAAATGCGAGTCTATTAAATGGTTAAGTAGAAGTAAGCTTCTATTCTCATGTCTGCAGAATGTAAAAGCTCTTCTAGGCATCATAGCATCGAAGTAAAGCCATTTTGAATTTTTCACAAATTGGGCAGAGGAAATCATGAATGCGACGAACTTATCACGTGCATTACCTGTCTGACGTAATAATGAGAGTGGTAACATTTCAGGTATGTCATTTATTGTAATAAATGTGAGGTTACAAGCCTTAAGGACAGTCTTATCTGTGATAAGGTGTTCCCTGATATTTGCAGTATCGTGGTATTACTTTACATCATGCGTTATTGCGAGACAGAGCAGTGTTTTCTAGTGGTGACATGTTGGAACCACTTTCAATAGTCAAACGACTGTACCAAGGAGCTGTTAGAAGACCTGCTAGACAACTTCGTTATGCCAGTTGTCTGCGAAACAGGCGAAATGCAATTTAGGTCGTTCGGATACTTTTGAGCATGACTGTACCTAATACATATTTGCCCATCCACTCATTATTCGCGCAAACTGAGATGACGATTCCCGTATATCATCAAAACCTGTCGGCAGTGTTTCAATTAACTATCATTTATTCTAGAGAAACTTCACGGTCATCAATGGAAACTGTTCTTTTGAGAACAGTTACTGTCTCCATATATAGTTAAATAGATACCCGGCTATTGACCTTCGTCTGTGCGAATGCGCACAGGTGGCCCTAACTCTTTTTTGGAAGAACACAGGTTAAACTCGTTTGGTCATCCCAGTGATGTTCGACCCTTTTATTCTCGTGTTATACAGCTCGATATACTGCCTCACCAGCAAAGTTCATGCCGACGCTACGTTGTTCCCTGTGGGATTGAACTTACAACATAATAGCAGCTGTGGAGATCCCAACAGGTCATTCGCGTTTTGGACGGAAATTAAGTGTATTCTATATTCGTTTGTGACACGGCAGTTGTTTGTTGTTATTTGGAGAGAGAAGACTGATGGCCGGTCGCGCTTCAAGGGCGCGCGCACGGTGACCAGTGAGGTCGAGTAAGACACATAGCAGGCGACAGAGGGAAAGAAGACGGCCGCGAGCAAGTTTCTAGCGGCTGATCGCTCCACATGGACCTGTCAGTTTCAAACGGCTGGCCGTTACGTGACGTCACGAGGGTTTACTCCGTTCCAACGCACGGCTTTAAAACAACGATTTACCGACTTTTCCATTGATTACACGCAGACGCAAATTAATACAACAAAGCACATTACTGCAAATGAAAGAGGAGTTTGAGACGAATCACCCTAGATGCTGAGACGATTTATACTAATTTTATACCAAAAGATATTAAATAAACAAATCTGCAATATGTGGAATTAACTGAATGATTTATAAGTTTTGAACCACAGCAGTTACAGAGGAGAGTGAGTGCTCATTTTAAATGTCTCGTCGACACACAATGACTGATTTACTTGTATAATTTGCAGCATTAATATTTCACTGGTAAATCGCCAATTTTATTAATTTGTTACTAATAATTTATTAAAACAAATAATAAAATACACATACACGAAGAAGAAGGCGGAGTATGATAGCGGGTTTCTTTACACACATTTCAACGTGTTTAGTCTGTAATATCTGTAATTATTATATGTTGTCTTGGTTTATTAATAACTTTTGCACGGTTTTGCCGATATTTGTCTAACCTTTCTATATATGTAAACTGTGACCAGCGCATCAGAAAGAGCGCTGCAAATCCGTATGGAAAGTGGTGCTTTGTAAAAAACTGTAATGTTATTTAGTGACACAAATGGACAAAAACTGTTTTCGCACTCTGTAAAGATAATTGCAAAACATTAAAACATTAATTCTCGGTAAATTATTGAAGCGAATTGGAGAGCACATATAATGATGCGAACAGAATTAAGACTGCTCTTCTATGTTAAAAGTTATGCAAAGTAGTGGTGATCAGTGGAAAGCAGTTACGTGATGTAGCTAGGGGAATTTCGGATAGAGGCTTTTTAAGCGGACCTGGCACAAAGCTTCACGGGAGAGTTCTGCACGCCTTTGCTAACGCCGGACCTGTGTTGCTCGACGCGACACTTTGGTAATATTTTTTCGGTTCCAGAAGCGTTAAACGTAGCCGAATTTCGTGTGTGTGCGCTCACAGAATTTTTCGCGAGGAATCCTACCTTAGGATATTTTATGTGTACCACACAGTAGAGGCCAGTGTTTTTCATGCGTTGTGTCTTTTGATGAATGTTTTTGTAAGTAAACGGTACTTTGCTGCAAAATCGTAGCGGGAGGACTTGTTGTTTCCATTTGAGTTCCACCACACTTAACCGCTGAAGCGCTGTTGTGGGACTCTGTTTATTTTTGAGCATTCCGAACTGTGTTTTGGTTGTTTGTTTTTGAGTATTCCGAACTGTGTTTTGGTTGTTTGTTTTTGAGTATTCCGAACTGTTTTGTGGGATACCAACAGTAGGAGGCGTCCTCCGAGCAGATCTCACCGTGAAGTGGTATGCAGATCGTGCATTATGCTAACTTGGAATTCTACAAAGAGTCCCCCTGACATGACTACTACACGCAATATCTTGCCCCAGCTGAAGAACCACGCCAGGTGAGGACCCAAGCCACACTCATAATAAGAATCAATTTAATAAAACCACAGCCGGCCGGGTTGGCCGAGCGGTTCTAGGCGCTGCAGTCAGGAACCGCGCGACCGCTACGGTCGCAGGTTCGAATCCTGCCTCGGGCTTGGATGTTTGTGATGTCCTTAGGTTAGTTAGGTTTAAGTAGTTCTAAGTTCTAGGGGACTGAAGAACTGAGAAGTTAAGTCCCACAGTGCTCAGGGCCATATGACCAACCAATAAAACCACAAAAATAACCCCCCGAAAGAAAAAAATTTTAATTGAAAGCCAGAGATACTGCACAGAATGAAACAAATTTCTATTACTACTAGTTTTTTACATTAACATCTCAGTATTCATGATGAGGTGACGCCCCTAATTAATTATGGCATAGTGGGCGAAGATAAAAATGACAACTAACGAAAAAGTACTAATTTCTTTCAGATTTCAATATGGATTGGCATAGCTCCTGTCACTGACAGAGTGCACGAGATTATAGTTGATTTACCTACAAACATAAAGGTTACTGACATACGGAAGAAAACTACACTGTAAGCACGCACTGCATTGCATATATGGGGTAAGTCACTAACTATTGCCACCAAGATGGGCCAAATGGCTCTAAGCACTACTGGACTTAACATCTGAAGTCACCAGTCTCATAGACTTAGAACTACTTAAACCCAAGGACATCACACACATCCATGCCCGAGGCAGGATTCGAATCTGCGACCGTAGCAGTCGCGCGCTTCCGGACTGAATCGCCTAGAACCGCTCGGTCACCGCGGCCAGCGGAGCTCATTGCAAATCTCAATTGACTGCAACTGTGGAGCAGAGAACCATGAGGGCCTAAAGCACACCGTCATCAGATTTGAAATAGTAGCACGTATGCTTGCTCCTAACATCCGTTGACCTTATGGTGAACAAACTGTACCTATATTTGTAGACCCAAATTATACATATGAACATTCACGAAAATCCTTCTCACCGATTTGTCGAATATTAATTTCCATTTGGGACCAAAGCACAAAGCATAATTATGTTTCTCTGCACTACTAAACTGTTATCTATGGTTGAAAACATAATTTACTGTCTACATCATGTATGTAATAGTAGCTCTTCCTAATTGGAACTAATCGATAGTTTTATCTGAACCTCAAGCCACAGAATCTAACCTAAGGACATCACACACATCCTTGCCGAATACAGGATTCGAACCTGCCACCAATAATAACTCCGAAAGTATGATAGGAGCTGAAACGTTTGTGGGAGAAAAGTTGCATGGGACAACGGGGGCCTTGTTGCTACGTGGGGTCGATTCAGAGATATGGTCAACTTCTTTCTTTTTTTTTTTTTTAATGGGGTGCTATAGTTTGGTACTTATTTTCTGATAGCGGCTATCGAGACCAATGTAATGATGTGTAACAGTAATGTCTTGGAAGGTCAACGATGGTCACAAATGTGGCATGAACGTCCATTTACAGAAGGTGTTCAAAGTGGTGACCATTGGTATCAATGCAGTGCCTCAATCTTCTTATCATGGACTGAGTGGTATTCCTTATCAAATCGGCATTTATCGAAGCACATGCTCTGACAGTTCTCTCTCGCATATCTTCAGGTGTATTTGGAACATATTTATAAACAATTTCTATTACGAATCGCCACAAGAAAAAACCCAGAAGCGTCAAGTCTGCCGAACGAGCCGGCCACGACGCATAACCTCCGCGTCTAATCCAACTATTTGGGGATTATTTCTGCACCTCATTTCTATCCATCACCGATAAATGTGCCGGACACCCATCGTGATGATACCACAAAAAAAAAAAATTGTTCAAATCGCTCTGAGCACTATGGGACTTAACTTCTGAGGTCATCAGTCCCCTAGAACTTAGAACTACTTAAACCTAACTAACCTAAGGACATCACACACATCCATGCCCGAGGCAGGATTCGAACCTGAGGTCATCAGTCCCATAGAACTTAGAACCACTTAAACCTAACTAACCTAAGGACATCACACACATCCATGCCCGAGGCAGGATTCGAACCTGCGACCGTAGCTGTCGCGCGGTTCCACACTGTAGCGCCTAGAACCGCTCGGCCACTCCGGCCGGCCCTGTTGATACCACATTCCGCTCCTTGTTCCTAAAGGTGTTTTTTCCAATAACAGACCTAGTGTTTCTTGCAGGAATGTGGTGTGCTTCATACCATTAAGATTTCCTTCGATGAAATAGGGTCCTATAATTTTGTCCTCCAGAATCCCACACCGTACATCCACCGACCACGCCTTTTGGTGTGCAACTTGCCGCAGCCAGCATGGATTTTCAATTGCTCAATAATGAATGTTATGCAAGTTAACAAATGGCTCTGAGCACTATGGGACTTAACATCTGCGGTCATCAGTCCCCTAGAACTTAGAACTACTTAAACCTAACTAACCTAAGGACATCACACACATCCATGCCCGAGGCAGGATTCGAACCTGCGACCGTAGCGGTCACGCAGTTCCAGACTGAAGCGCCTAGAACCGCACGGCCACACTGGCCGTCCATGGAAGTTAACATTCCATGGTTCGCGAATATAGCCTCGTCAGTAAATCAAATCAAATTAATAAATGTGTCATCCCTCTGAATCTGAAGTTGAGCCCACCGCCAGAATTCGATGCGACGCATACAATCCGTACCAGTTAATTCTTGGTGGACATTGATGTGGTAAGGATGATATTTATGGCGATGCAGAACACAGACAACACTACTCTGGCTCATGCCAGATTCCCTTGCGGTTTGATTTGAATTAACACAAGGATCTCGAACCGCAGTTTCAAGAGTACCAATTTCCGTTTCCTCGTCAGTAGCTTAACTTTCCTGGATATGTTTCCGATATGTTAAAGGTCCAGTTGTTCTCAATGTACGACGTGTAGGGTGAGTATATTGAAGATATCTTTCAGCGTAAAAGTCTCTAGCTGTCACTGAATTAGTTGGCATTCTCCGTAAATGAGAAACGTATCGACTTGTTCTTCGAAGGAATGCGTCATTCGCATTCGCTTCATTCCACGATACTAGTCTTACAGTTCCTATTAGTGTTGTATTGAGAAACCGTCGGATGGTGTTTACATGTCAATGGCACGTTAGATGGATACTCCGTATTCGGCGAATATTTACTGCTTGCACGATATATGAGAGAGAATTGTCAGAGCATGTGCTTATATAAATACCGAATTGATAAGGAAGACCATTCAGTCTATGATAAGAAGATTGCAGCACTGCATTGATACCACTGCTCGTCACTTCGAACACCTTCTGTAAATGGACTCTCATGCCACCTTTTTGACCTTCGTTGACCTTCAAAGATCTTACTGTTACACATCATTGGACTCGTCTCGATATCCGCTGTTAGAAAATAAGTACCAAACTATAGCATCCCATTAAAAAAATTGTTGACCTTCATATCTCTGACGCTATCTCACCTAGCAACAAAAAACCAACGTCATATTATTGCCCCATGCAACCTTTGGCCCACAAACTTTTCAGCTACTATCATACTTTTGGAGTTTGTCTAAGTGGCAATAGTTAGTGACTCACCCTGCGTAGCCCACAACTAGCTCCTCTGTAACTATCTCAGCAATAATGATTTGAATACGGCCGAAGCTGAGGATATTTACCCTTTGATGTTCTCTGCAACGTCGAAACCATAGCTGCCGGCCGCCTAGTGGTGTCGAGATGTGGATCAGCGTTGTTGCAACTGTGACTGCCCACGCGATCACGTAAGTGCAAAACTAATGCCCTGGCTGCCGGACGAAATACAAAACTTCGCTATCACTCCGTCACAGGTACCGGAGCGAAAGCAATCGCTTCCTTTCGAAGCCTGAACTCAAATGTGTAATTTCTGTAGCTATCAGACGGACTTGGCGCTCTGCGACACGGACCGTCCAGTAGTAACAATTTTCTTATTAACTACACGATCACGATCACGTCTGCTCGTTTTCTAGATGCCCAGCGGCTGTCCAGTACTTTTGTCAGGCACTCGTTGTCTGATGTCACTGACCCGAGCACCACACCTGCGCCGTATCAGAATTCGCGGAAGGTTCCTCTGCTGCCCGGCGACGGTGCCACCAATGTTCCCGTCTCGGGAAAGATCAAAGGACGCTTCTGCACAAGATACCGACTTGGACGGCCCGCTCTGTGGATGTTATAAAATCTCCTTCCGACTGTTCAACACCAAGCCTACTTGCAGTTGATTCCGGCAGAGAACTGTGCTACGGGAAAGTTCTTCATAATACGCGATTTTTACTGCACTGCAGCTTGTGCTCATTGTGCATTTTAATAGACCTGTGCTAGTTATAATTATGCGTGCGGAACCCTTAACTTCATTTCCACACTTTGGTTGTAGCCATGACAACCATCGATTCAGTTATAACAATGTAAATAGGCTCGTAATGTGGGCCTTGTACTTACAGTCATGACCCAGGTAGGACGCCACCTTGCAACGGGACATGGTTTCTGATCCGGACAGGTTAGAATCTAATTATTTTCACCACATTTACGTGATTTATTCTGAAACAGCGCCTCTGGACTTTAACTGTATTTAAACTAGTCGGTGGTTTGCATATTTTCTAGAATCCGACGCTTAGAAATTTCGCTAGTGTCGAGTGAACTTTAGATCATCGGGATTAAATATCAATCGATGTTCTTCAGCATTCTACAATTTTTATTAAAATTTATTATGTGTTCAGTATCGCTACTGAGGGCTCGAACAATAATTGAAACGGCATGTAACTGTTTGAAAGATACCACCAGTGAACTCTGCTTAGTTATGAATAAAAACTTGTGAACTTCGAGGAACTTAACACATGCATTCGATTCGTCATTTGACTTCAGCCTCTTAGACTGTACCCTGGTTAATATTTGTACTTGGCGGTCAGCAGCATCGACAGTATTTTATTCGTGCATTTTAACAGGTGTCTGGCAGTAGAAAGAGTAGGAGATCATCCTCGAGTTAGGCAACGATAGCCAGCGAGCAGGAGCGTCAGCTTCATTCCATTCCGCCGCCGTCGCACTTTGCTTCCTACATGTCACATATTTGCTGTGTTCCTTTTGAGAACGGGATTTCCTCAAATGCAGTTTCTCCTAATGCTATCGGGGGGACACTGCCAACATGCCTGGCCATTCCCTCGATGTAAATGTAAAATTAACGTAGCGAATCGACTTTGTATAGCTTATTTTTAAATTTAAAGTACACTAATCTGTTTCTGCTACTGTAAGTAATGCGTCACTGTAGGGTAGAAGTGTGAAAGTATTTACGTTTTGTAAAACAATGCATCCAGTTTCTTATCACTGAGTGCGTGGTAATTTATCGCAACACAGTTTGTGTTTTCATGTCGTCAACTTTGTTCAGTAATTTACTTGCAGTGGAGGGCACTAGTCTTTATTGTCAACCGTATCCTCTGATGAGCGCTTGCCGAATGTCTGGCAGAGAATGGAGATTAACATGCATGTCTTCAGTGTCTTCGTTCTTGTTCAGTACGGACATTGCCTGAGATACAAAAGCGTACAACTCTCCCTGTCACGATAGATATTTATCCCTATTAAGCCAAGCAATAAGGGTGACCCCGATAACTACAATACCCACTCTCCATTATTCTATCATCTCTAAATAACTGGTTTTAAAGAAACAAGTCACTGGGCTTGTGCTAACACTTCTTTGAGTGGGCACACATGCCGAGAAAACCGACAGTACAGTGAGCTGAGCAGGTGGCTCTAATTCCTGATCAGAACAAGGATATGTATTACTGGCTTCTTACAGTCAGAGGCAGGGCACTTTTCGGCCACTTTCTCTTGAGAGATAACAAATCAGAACGTAACGCTCTATTGTTTGGTGGCGGAAAAGGCGAAAAGTCTGCTAGGTCAGAAATTAGGGTGACTTATTCCTTAAACTCGGCCCATCAGTAATCTTAGTAGCCATAGTACTTGATAACCGACGATATTAAAATAAATATTCGGTTCATTTTCACCAAATCAGTAGGTGAAAGTCATGCTACGAAACAAAACACCCCCCAAACTTGATAAAACCACTTCCGATCCTAACTACAGCTTCGACACACTGCGGTTAAACACCTGATTACGCCGTCGGTGCGCTTAGCACCCTGCACCATCTGGAAATACTCTAAACTGTGTCTTACCGGACATCGTTACAGACCCCCAGTCAGTTACTGTCTAATTTTTGTGTTGTTTGACGCAGTGAAGACGGAAATCTTTTTTTGTGCCGCTGTGAGCAATGGCCTTTTGCGAGGTGTGACACTCCAAATGTTCATTTCATGTAGTTTCCTCCGCCAAATATGCTATGAATCTGGTTGGGATGGACCTGCGTTCACGGACAGCAGTAATTCCTGTCGATATTGAAACTGATTGTCATTCACAAGGGGTGACACACTTTCTCGTAACATGTCGGTTAGGATCATTTTACGACCACCGTTCCCCACCGTATTACACGGCTGTGGTTGATACACCGTTCGTTGAAGATAAGTTGGCCATTCTGCGTTGATACACCGACAAATCCCAGAACTTCATCTGTGGTGTGGTTACGGCCATATCCAAACACCATAGCTTCCTTCTGTCATTCTGTCACGCTTCTACGTCCGCCCATTTTACTTTGTTACGAGGTTTGATAAGTCTGGTGAAAAAGCAAGAAACAAGCAACAGCTCACCTTACTTCTCGACATAGTCTCCTTTGAGGGATATACGCTTGGTCCAGCGATTCTCGATGTTTTCATTCCATCTGAAAAACAGGTTCTGTCAAACTCTGCAAAATACTAGTTGACTGAAACTATCACTTCCTCATTTGACGAAAAGTTCTTCCCAGCAAGCCGAAGTTTCAAGTTAAGGAACAAAAAGAGGCCACGTGGTCTGGTGAAGAGGGTGAATGAGGAACCAATTCAAAGCCCAAATCATGTAATTTGGAAATTGTTATTGCTGATATGTGGGATGGTGCATTATCTTGTGAAAGAGCACTTCCTTGCGCACCATTGTTGGTCTTCTTCCAGCCAACTCAACTATGACGCGTAATAGGGTTCAATTATGACGCCACTTTTTCCAAATAATCTATGCTGATTATTCCTTGGTAATCAAATAAACAGTAGCCATACCTTAGCAGCTGACAACACGGTCTTTGCTTTCTTCGGTGCACTTTCATTACCTTTTGTCCATTGCTATGACTGCCGTTTTTATTCTGGTGTGTAATTACGGGTCCAGGTTTCATTAACAATCAAAAAGTCTCGCTGGTTGCGATTAAAACTCGTCATACATTGCACTGAAATGCTGTGTCGTATGTGCTTTTGAACAACTATGAGAAATCGCTGCATCCACCTCGCATACAGGTTATTCATACACTCGCTCAGATGAGATACCTACAGTCTCAGAAATATCATAAATTTTTACTCGGCGGGCTTGCATTACTATATCATAGATTTCCCTAGTTGTTTCTTTTGTGGTGACCTCAATTGGACGTCCGGAGCGCTCTTCGTTTTTGGTGCTTCTCCGACCACGTCTAAATTCATTAATCCAAAGGTAAATGGTCTTCAATGACGATGCAGACTCCGCGTGAACTTCATCCTATTCATTTTTGATTTGTGTTGTAGTCTAACCCGTGAAATGAAAATGCGTGGTAACAACAAGAAACTTGGTATTCTCCATTTTCAATCGCAGTTGAAAAAAAAAAAAGGTTCAAATCGCTCTGAGCACTATGGGACTTAACATCTGAGGTCATCAGTCCCCTAGAACTTAGAACTACTTAAACCTAACTAACCTACGGACATCTCACACATCCATGCCCGAGGCAGGATTCGAACCTGCGACCGTAGCGGTCCCGCGGTTCCAGACTGAAGCGCCTAGAACCGCTCGGCCACCAGCGGCCGGGATGGCACTTGATATACTGATCAATTCAGTCGGCTGTCAACAATGAGCTGTAAGTTGACGCTCCAAATTATTGAAATTCCTTATATGACCCTTGGAATAATCAAGCTCTCCAACCACGAAGGCGCAACATAAATGTTCCATTTTTTCATGGAAATTTACCAGACTTACCGGACCATGGTCTGTCACATCTCTACGTCCACTTATCTATTTCTATACATCCGACTGGTACACACTCACCACTTCACCGCCATCACTTAGCGCAGTGGTGCAACTGACCGGGATAGCGCAGTGGTTAGCACACTGGACTCGCATTTGGGAGAACGACGGTTTAAACCCGCATCCGGCCATCGTCATTCAGGATTTCCGTAATTCCCTTAATCACTTAAGCCAACTTCCGAAATAGTTCCTTCGACAGGGCACGGACGAATTTCTTTTCCATTCTTCCCTAATCCGAGCTTGTGCTCCGTCCCTGATAGTCACGCTGTCGGCGGGATGTAAAACACTAATCTCCTCCTTCAGCGGTGGAGAGTCACGTGACAATCTTGTATCAGTTTTACACCAGCTATACCTCTTGAAATCGACCGCTGTGCTCTTTTATGAATACGAATAATAATATTTCCGGGTTAGCTTATTTGAGTTCAAGAGGCATGAAGAGTGGTTGCTGTTGCGTTGTAACAAATGCGCTCCCGACTAACTATATTGCAAACTTGCTCATTGGTTGAGATGACAGAGGGCTGGACGTGTTAGGTAGCCGTTAATACCCGTCGTTGTATGTGAAGGTAACAAATGAAATAGAGTGTAAGACAACCAAAATGAAAAAAGCTCCAGTCGTAGCACAAGATAAAGTGAATATGTCCTGGGTAGAATTAGTGATGTAAAAGAAGGTAACTAGCAAGTTTGCGTGACCATCATCCACAGCAAGCACAGAAATCTTTGTTTTGTAAAGTTTATTTCTCCAAGAAGCGTTTCGGCTTTTACTATAAGGCATCTTCAGGTGGATCTAGAATAATACAGTGTTGTTTTAAAGTAGATTATAAAACAGTTCACGTCCAGATTTTTACGTAAACAAGTGGTTACTTACAATTTTTCACGTTTTTGGTTAGCACCTGCATTTCCTCTCATCTGGCCCAATGCTGGAAGTCGTACTATAACGTCACTTACGAACATAGCACATTTTCATGTTCCGAACCTTTTTCTTACCAAAGTTCATGTTGTTTGTCCTCATTGCTGTGGAGCACTATTACTCTTCTGTATCTACCTGTGGACATTTGATCGAAAACTGTGGTTTAAAGACGTAACTACTGAGAGTTCATTGTATGTATCATCCGGTTTGGTTTTTATACGTAGATGTTGCCAACCTAAGGAACTATATGCTGGAACCTAACGTCAGTTCATTTCTGTCATGCAAGTATCTCTCTCTCTCTCTCTCTCTCTCTCTCTCTCTCTCTCTCTCTCTGTGTGTGTGTGTGTGTGTGTGTGTGTGTGTGTGTTTGTGTGTGTGTGTGTGTGTGTGGAGAAAGAGCAAGTGTATGGATTAGTGTGTTGTGTATGTCAGTAAGAGAGAGAAAGAGGGTACATGCGTGTGTGTGTGTGTGTGTGTGTGTGTGTACATGTGTGGGTTATTCAGTGCAAGTTGTAGGAGGCTGAATATGAATGTAATAGCTGTCTGAGCTTTGGTTGAATGTTTTGGTGTTGAGCTGATTCAGCTGATTTGAGTTTTGGTTTAAATGTTTTTGGGAGGGGTTAATGGACAAGTGAGTGGAATGGGTTTGGGTGGTATTATTATCATTATTATTATTAATAGTCCTCTGTTGGAGTGTTATTCTCTTATTTCATTTATTAATGTAAACTGTGAGATGTTTGGCATGTCTAATTGATCATTCAACAGGGTTTCCTTTTCTGCTTCGGTTTTCTGTGTGTGGTGATTTTCTTGCTGGATTATTTGGCGTCTTTTTACTTTTGATCCTGATTATTTTCATGTCTTTTTCTATAGAGGTTGGTTTTTGACTGTGTTCTATTAGGTGTTTTGCAAATGTGGAGTGGTTTGTCCCATACATTCAGGGTCTCATGTGTTCTTTGTATCTGACATCAAATTTTCTGCCTGTTTATCCCATGTAACTGCCATCACAAGTGTTAAACTGTAATTGATATATATCTGATTTCTGGTATATGTCTCCTCCTTTCGTCAGTTCTGGAATTTATTTTTGGATACCCCTTCACACACACACACACACACACACACACACACACACACACACATACATAATTTACACAGACTTTGGCCACACATACAAACACACACACACACACACACACACATACACACGCACACACACACAAACATAACGGAACTGAACAGACCTTTGATATCAGCACATGGTTCCTTAGGTTGGCAACATCTACATATAAAAACCAAACAGGATGAGACGTACAGCGAGCACTTGTAAACTACAGTTTTCGATCAAATGTCTACAAGTGCCAGCCGCTGTAGCCGAGCAATTCTAGGCACTTCAGTCCGGAACCACGCGGCTGCTACGGTCGCAGGTTCGAATCCTGCCTCGGGCATGGATGTGTGTGATGTCCTTAGGTTCGTTAGGTTTACGTAGTTCTAAGTCTAGGGGACTGATGACCTCAGATATTAAGTCCCCTAGTGCTTATAGCCGTTTGAACCATTATTTTGTCTACTAATACTGACAGAAAACTAATGGTGCTCCACAGCAATAAGGGCAAAAATTATGAACATTGTGAAGAAAAAGGTTCGGAACATGAAATCGTGCTTATGTTCGTAAGTGATGTTGTAGTGTGACCTCCAGTATGGGACCAGATGAGAGGAAATGCAGAGGCCAACCGAAAACGCGAAGAAATGTAAATAATCACTTATTTACGTAAAAATCTGATCGTGAACTGTATTATAATCTACATCAAAACCAAAATGTATCTCTTTAGATCGCACTGAAGATGCCTTACAGTAAAAGGGGTAACGCGATTGCAGCAAGGAAAGGCGGTGGTCACTTATAAAAGAAAGGAACTAGCTTTTTGACTTGTCTGGCAGCTTCAAAGATATTTAAATCAAAACATTTTGATAAATTCGCGCTTATTACTTGTGGTATTAGTATACGTGTCATGTAATATGATGCACTGTGTCAAGTAAAAGAACATGACACATGGTGTCATGTCGTATAACGTGATACGTACCATCAAGTCATCCAACATGGCATTTGTCATGTCGTGCAATATGACAACGTCTCACTAAAGCTAAGATGCATACATCCCTACTCTGGCATACTTCCTATAATAGATCCATTCCACTCTTGTATATTTCCTACTGTAGATGCCTCCCACTCTCCAGAAGCACGTAAATTTTGTGTCTATTTGTGCTTAAGCCCAACACCGTGCATGTAACAGGGGGCGCGTCTACGCTGGGGCAGTAGGGTTAACTAGTAAAAAAGGGTGAATATGTCCAGATATTTCGATTTAAATATCTTTGAAGCTGGCGGATAAGTCGAAAACTAGTTCCCTACTTCTACATCCGTAACTCTGCAAAGGACATATTCGCATTCTTCTGTGCTAGGATATGAGCATTTTTCACTCTGTTTCCCAACATCTACACAACCGTAAGTTTGACATTACGACGCCATAGTTTGGCTCGGACGATGACTGCTCCGGAAGAGGTTTTTTTTATTGTCTTTCGAACAATGTCGCTTATATCGTGGAGACAGATGAAGTTTTCACAAAACAACAGCACAACAACTGATAACATGTATTTGTCTACCTTTTTATAATATTTGAACTGATTCGTAAAAGTCTGAAACACACATTAAAAAAAAGACACAAAAATGTCTTTTTTTACGTAACATCCGAATAAAGCTAGATTTTTGAAAGGGAGATATAAATTTCAACGTAGGATTGCATTTTTTATTTATATGGTTCGCTTAAAACCATTTCCGCGTATTCGCTTGCATGAATGAATTTTACTGCAGCATTTCGCTCGAATTTCAAAAATGGTTCAAATGTTTCTGAGCACTATGGGACACAACATATGTGGTCATCAGTCCCCTAGAACTTAGAACTACTTAAACCTAACTAACCTAAGGACATCACACACATCCATGCCCGAGGCAGGATTCGAACCTGCGACCGTAGCAGTCGCGCGGTTCCGGACTGAGCGCCTAGAACCGCGAGACCACCGCGGCCGACTGCTCGAATTTCAACCATCGAATCTCGACAACGTATAAAGATAACTAAATAAAAAAAAATTCTTTTTGACGTTATCCATTCATCTACCTTCGCGCGAAAATTGAACCGATTCGTACAACTTCGAAGTATAGATCTGATGTGCGACACAAACCTCCGAGAAAAACGTGTCTTTTGCACGTAAAGTTCAAACGAAGCAAGATTTTTTCAAACAGTTAGAACTTCTCTTAGACAAAGGTCCTATGCACTGGTGGATCAAATTATTATTTACAGGTGACTGTTTTTGCACGTAATATCTGGAACGGTGCACATACAAATGGTGTCATTAGCTGAGCATTAAATTCAGCCTAATTTAAATCTTTTGAAATAGGACTTAATCGATTCGCACTATCTGCGTGGCCGCTCTGGACCGTCTTTCAAACATTACTTAGTGTACTGTAACATAACTACAGTATGACATGTTCGAATGGATGTAAAAATGACCGCTGGTACGGGCTAAACCAAAAACTTTTCACCGCATGCTCCTGGCTCAAATAGGAACCGAGCTCCAAGACCCCCTAAACAGCAGTTTTGCGTGCGGCCTTTTCAGAATTTTTTTTTTATTGGAGTCCGGGCGATTGCAGGAAAAAATGGCCTCAAGCCCTATGCACACACTTTTGTATGACGCATCATTCATCACTATATTGCTGGCACACGCCAGCAATCAAAAGATGAAAGGGTAGATTTTTCGGAAATATTAATATATTTGCGACGAGGTTCCGCAGATTGTTTTAGGCCATTTATTAATTCCGACACATTTGAAACACACATATATATATATATATGAAGACAGTAACTGTTCTCGAAAGAACAGATACCATTGATGACCGTGCAGCTTCTCTTAGTATAAACGATAGTTAATTGAAAAACCTCAGCTGTTGACAGGTGTTGTCATTTATTTTTTATCGTATGGCCTTACCAGTGCGAGTGCGGTATTGACATCGTAAATTTACATAACATAACATATAAATACAAATATACATTTACAAACATTCATAATAATATAAACAGAACAAACATCAGTCATTATTAAATCTGAGTAAAGTTGAAATATAATCACAGCTACAATTCGTCAAAAAGTTATGTCCAAATGTGACAGCCATTTAATGGCAGCAGGGCTAGCCTCCACGAAGTCTCTCCAGTCACCAAAGAATCTTCGCAGTGGGCAATCTTGCACGAGATGTTGTAATGTTTGTTCATCAGTTTCACAGTCACACATTGGGTTATCATTGGCGCCCCATTTGTACAGCATGGATTTAGTTCTCGAGTGTCCAGTTCTCACACGGTCAAGCTGGCACCAGATTTTACGAGGAAGCTGCATTCCTGGGAGTTGTTGGCTGGGGTCCTCTATATTGTGTCGGTTAATGTCACTATTGTTCCACTTGCTTTTCCAGGATTTGTGGCAGTCATAGGTACTTCCTTGGGCAAGTGTTCTGTCTTCCCATATTGGCGCTCTTGATTTAAGGCGATATCGACAGCGGTCATCTAGTACTAGGTGTATCGGTAGTACTAAAAGTGGTTCAAATGGCTCTGAGCATTATGGGACTTAACATCTGAGGTCATCAGTCCCATAGAACTTAGAACCACTTAAACCTAACTAACCTAAGGACATCGCACACATCCATGCCCGAGGCAGGATTCGAACCTTCGACCGTAGCGGTCGCGCAGTTCCAGACTGAAGAGCCTAGAAGCGCTCGGCCACACCGGCCGGCTATCGGTAGTACTCTTGCCTTATCTGCATGATTTATTTTTTGCCATTCCTGAATTGTTACCTGCTGTCTACGGATTCCAGATGGAGTGATGTTTGAGAGGACATGAAGCCATGCTAGAGGTGTTGACTTTAGTGTCCCTGTTATTGTCCTCATGGCATCAATCTTCTTTACATGGGCACTCCTACTCCACACAGGGGCACAGTACTCTGCCACGGAATAGACGTGTGATATTGCTGCAACACGTAGTGTATTTGCATCCGCTCCCCATGTGGTACCTGCTAATCTCTGGATGATGTTATTGCGGGTTTCAATTTCTGGCTGGTTAGTTCCAGGTGTTTCTTGAAGGTAAGCGACCTGCCAAGAGTTATGCCTAAATATTAGGGAAATTTGTTATGTTTAATTCGTTTTCCGCAGAAAGCAATATTTAGTTCTCTGTCTGCTAGTCTGCTATTTAAATGGAAGGCGCAGCTCTCTGTTTTATTTGGGTTTGGGCACAGTATCCATTTTTTGTAGTACTGGTTTAGAACTTCTAAGTCAGCAGTTAGAGTTCTTTCACCATCTTCTATCCATTTGCTTTGAGTAGCTACAGCCATGTCACCAGCGTAGCAAAACTTACTTGACTCAGTGTCTATCATGTCACTGATGTAAACATTAAAAAGCAGTGGAGCCAATACAGATCCTTGGGGGAGTCCGTTTTTTATTCTTTTTGACTTGCTGCTTTGTGACCCCAGGTTTACTTTGAAATATCGGACATTCAGCATTTTTTCTAACAGGTTTGTCAATTTCAAGCATGGAATCATGTTGGCAAATTTCAGGATAAGACCATCTATCCATACCGTATCATAACCTG
Source organism: Schistocerca americana (assembly GCF_021461395.2). Taxonomy (NCBI): domain Eukaryota; kingdom Metazoa; phylum Arthropoda; class Insecta; order Orthoptera; family Acrididae; genus Schistocerca; species Schistocerca americana. The sequence goes on along the minus strand of NC_060130.1, from coordinate 571,604,331 downwards.
CGCTGAGGTCGACAAAGACTCCTGATGTTTTCAATCCTTTTTCGAATTCCGATTTTATGTATGATGTGAGGGCTAATACTTGTTCGCAGCAACTTCGATTAGTTCTGAATTCGGCTTGTTCGTGAGGCAGGTGTTTGTCTATCGTTTGGTATAACCTACTGTAGATCAGTCTCTCAATTAACTTATAGCAAATGCTCAATGATGCTATTGGGCGGTAGTTTGCCGGATTTTCACCAGATATCCCTGGTTTAAGGATGGCCAGAGTAAGAGACATTCTAAATTCCTTTGGGATATCTCCAGTTTTTAGTATGTCATTGAAGTAGTCTTTAAGCCAAGTTCTTGCTATTGATCCCAGATTTTTTATAAATTCAGGAAATATATTATCAGCTCCAGCTGCTTTCCGTAGTTTGAGGGTTTTTATACCTTTGTTTATCTCCCTGATAGTAAAATGTTTTGAAAACTGTCTGTTTTCTTGTAGGGTGCTCTTTACTTCTTTGAGTGACTCCTTAGCGAATGTTCTATTCCCTTGGTTCAACATTACATTTTCAGCTCTCTATTTTATATGTGAGGCAATCTGCTTTGGTGATATTGGTGGTTTCGGGGATGGTGTATGAGTATCTGCCCCCAGACGCCTTTACAATGACCAACTTTTCCGGCTAGAATGCGTGAAGTTCATATTTGCAGTGGTTTCTTCCCATATTTTCTGCCTTTGCTTATTGAGCGACTCTAGCAATTGGCTTCCTAGTTCTGGGTTACTTCTCTCCTGGTATTCTCTGTACAGTTCTTCAGTTTCAGAGTTCCAGCATGGTATGTACTGCTTTCTATATCACCTTGGTATGTTTCTCTTCGCCGTCGCCGTTATAAGGCCAGCAAATCTTGCATAATTATCTCTCTTTGCTGGAATAAACCGTATGTTGGTATCAATTTCTGTTTTATATGTTGTCCAATTTCCTTTTCTAAAGTTCCATCTTGGCTTCTTGACTGATTCCATCACTGGGAGTTCTATGCCCACATTTACTAAGGTTGCACGATGTTGGGTATTGGGAAAACCGGGCAGTACCTTTCTCGTGTGGACTATAGGAATTTCCTCATTGTTGGTGGTCACAATACATAGGTCAGGATTAGTATCTGTCTGCCAGCGTGCTGAGTGGAAGGTTTTTTGGTCTTTATCGTCATAGCTGCGGTATAAATTTTGTTCTTCGATCCACTGCTGTAAAGCTTCACCATTCTGGTCATTAGTACTGTATCCCTAGTTGGTGTGGCGGCTATTGAAGTCCCCAAGGGAGATTGTTGGTTTATCTTCAACTTGCAGTGGAGGATTTGGCCACGTTGTGTTTGGTGGTTTATATACTAACAACAAGTCTAGCTTGGGAAGTTCAACTGTTATCGTTTCAATATTGCAGATGTTGGACTTCTTTACCACTTCACAGTTATTGATGTCATTACGTATGTATATAATTGACCCATACGTTTCTGAGAGAACTGTTTCCACCACTGTATGTCCTTGAATTTTGGCCCTGGTTAAGATATCTGTTTCCTCAGCTAAATGTGTTTCTGGCAGTGCAATTACGTCAACTTGGTGTTCCTTAGCCATTCTACCTAGGTGCTCACATTTACTGCGACTGATGCCTTCTATGTTTAACTGCATAATATGGACTGATGGTCCGATATTAATTGTCTTAGCACTCAGACGGTTTCTTCGCTGAGGATGCACTTGCTGCTGTTGACCGTGAGGGACTCTCCATCCAGTTCGGTCGCCGTTTGTGTAAATTTTCTGCCGTGCTGCTGACGCAGCCCGTTGCCCGGGAGACACCATCCTGGAGGTTGTTTACACACGTCACAGGTGTTGTTGATATACCTCGATGGGGACAGCTGAAAATGTGTGCTCTGACTGGGACTCGACCCCGTGATCTCCTGCTTAAATGGCAGACGCCCTATCCACCGAGGACACACATGAATAGTGCGAATACAGGGACTTATCCCTTGTACACTTCCTGTGAGACCCACATTCCCAACTGTCCATAATCTACATACGTAGTGTATGCGAATGCGCACAGATTGCCCGAACTCTTACGGGAATCGTCACCTTAGTGTGCGGGAGTAATGAGTGCATGGGCAAATATCTATTAGGTACATTACGTATGTAGATTGTGGACAGTTCGGAATGTGGGTCTCACGGGAAGCGTACAATGAATAAGTTCCTGCAGTCGTGCTGTTCATCTGTGTCTTCGGTGGCTCGGATGGATAGCCAGCACGGTAGCTCATAGTGTTCGGTCAGAGAGCTGGTTGGCCTCTGTAGTAAAAAACTGAGTGGAAGGATCAACAAACGAACTTGAACGGTTGTCGTGTGACGTCCGCAACGACCGAACACAACGCTAAAAAAGAAGATGGATAGAACGTCTGCCATGTAAGCAGGAGATCCTGGGTTCGAGTCCCGATCGGGGCACACATTTTCAGCTGTTCCCATCGCGGTATATCCACAACACCTGTCGGCAGCTGAGGGTTTCAGTTAATTGCCATATATTTGAAAGATTATTTCTGCTTGTTCCTTTTTTTACGCTGGAATCGGTGTTTGTATGACACAATCTGTTTACTTTTCCATAGTAGAGGAAAGTACTTTTACTGGACTCTCCCTTCTTCTCGCCTTCCCATCCTAAACCGCACCCCCTGTTCTCTAGGCGTTCCATTTCCGTGAACTCTGGTGGAACCAAGTGTAAATGGTAGTTTAGGCTTCTGCCACTCTCTATTCGAGTGAACAAGTCGTCCTCTTCACTTGTTACTTATCAGTTCGTTATTAGAGTCTTTGACAATAGCAATGTTTTACTTCGTTGTACATTATTCGTTATTTCCGTTAGACATCGGCAAAAATGGCTCTGAGCACTATGGAACTCAACATCTTAGGTCATAAGTCCCCTAGAACTTAGAACTACTTAAACCTAACTAACCTAAGGACATCACACACACCCATGCCCGAGGCAGGATTCGAACCTGCGACCGCAGCAGTCCCGCGGTTCCGGACTGCAGCGCCAGAACCGCTAAACCACCGCGGCCGGCAGACATCGGCAGTTAATGCCTTTAGCCTATATGTGTTCTTGAACACTAAGATTTAAGACCAACGTTTATGATTAAACCGTTCCATTCACATATTTGTTGAAAACTTGTTTTGTTGATTTATTTCTTGTTTGAAGTCTGCCTGCATTAGTACAATCTTATTGTCTTGAAATTCTATTGCTGAGTCGAATAGGATAATGGAAAATGTTGATTAAAGGAAGTGGAGTCCCTGTATAATCACTGCTATTAATGCAGTTCAGAAAATGAAGATAGATTCGAAGAAGGCCAGTAAACAATTTAGTGTTCGAAAAACAACACTTATGTCGTTGTCCAAATGGAAGTACGGTACACATTAGGAACCAGAAAATACAAAGAGTGGCGCACCTACTAATTTGGGTAAAGGTCTAGAAGAAGAGGGGGTTTAGTGCTGTCTTACTGTGGAAGCTTATATGTTTAAAGAATGGCCGTACAATTGGCCGAGAAAAATGACACTGAAAACACTTTCAAAAACGATGTTGCTACAAAAAAGTAGATTAGTCTTCTTATTATACCTCGCAAACCTGTCAGAAACGAAACCTACAGCCCGCATCTCGTGGTCGTGCGGTAGCGTTCTAGCTTCCCACGCCCGGGTTCCCGGGTTCGATTCCCGGCGGGGTCAGGGATTTTCTCTGCCTCGTGATGGCTGGGTGTTGTGTGCTGTCCTTAGGTTAGTTAGGTTTAAGTTGTTCTAAGTTCTAGGGGACTGATGACCATCGATGTTAAGTCCCATAGTGCTCAGAGCCATTTGAACCATTTTGAATCAAAACCTACAGGAACATCCTATAGTAGGATTCTTGGGCTCGGTAATACCTTTTTCCAATTTATTTTCAGTGTTTTTTTGGTGATATTTAGAAGTGGTGCGATTTTGCACCTATTTTTCAATCTTTCTATGTGTAAGATTTCTGAAAATATATTTTTTTTCATAAAAACTTTTCATTATATCACCTAACAGTAAAATGTAAACGGTGCATGCCATTATAAAGTAAATATTATGTACTTTTAAATCAACTTTTACAATTTGATATTTCCTATTTTTAAAAATCAAAAACAAATTGTGCGTCGGTTTTGGACACCTTCCCCTATCAGAAATATCACCGTCATTGTATATATCTAGGTAACATCAACACGATACTTAAAAGACTTCCTGTGTCGCCTGAATTTTGGCGTTTTATGCTTTCAGTCTGCAAGAAGTTAAGTTACCCATGGATATTAAGAACCCGGAAATGTTGATGATTTGAGTCAAATACGTCAAAACAGTTAGTTCCTGTTGCAATGGCTGCAGAGGCTTCAAATAGACTGCCTAGGCCTTCTATGTAACAGTTCATGTTGTCTTCATTGCCTCGTAAAAGTGTGCTACGTGAAGGATCTATTTCATACCCAAGCGTTTCAAATTAATGCTGTCCATTCGTATTCATTTACGTGATGAAAATTTTAAGAAACATTGATACAAGTTGGTCAGAGAAAGAGAGACAGAAAGAGAATGGCAACCCCCAAGGGTTTTATACGAACGGTGGAAAAGTAGTTCCATATGCGTAGCCTAGCGAGTACGATCCGGTAACGGTGCTTGCCAAAAAGCATGTGCACAGTCGGTTCAATAGTAGATTTAAGGCTAGGCTGGGTAAAGCACCTACTACGCGAGAAAAATACATGCGGGAAAAATGGAGACATAAAAGAGTACTTTGTGTTGCAGAATCACGTATCCCTTGCCAAAGCAGCCCACACAGACCTAGGCAATGCCTGAAATCCGAGCGCAAATCCAGGTCGCAGCGCCTGTGTGCTTCAGCGCATTGTCCGTCGCACGACACGCCTAATCCGGCCAGATAATACCGTCTTCCGCTGCCACCGCTCCACCTCTGATAGCCAACTGAATGCGTTTGCGTCCCGCGGGTTTCCTCTCCTGTTGCACGTAGTAGCTTTGTGCGACATCTGTCATAATACGTTGTACCTACGAGAAATGCTGTACAGGGAGTGAGATGTCGGAGAATTTTAGTGGACTGCTTTGTTATAGTTCTACGAGAGGTGTCCAGAAAGCAATTTCGATTGCTCGCAAAGTGTAAACCACTGTGAACATTCGACGAAGCTTTGGACAGATTTGTTGGGCAGCGTCTCTAGTATACCAATAGATTTCGTCACGTCGCAGTGAGCATGCAAGAAATACCAAAAAGTTGTGTAATTCACCAAGTAATGGTGCCTGCCGAGAGATTTCGCCTCATTTCATGCAGATCCACATAAAGTAACTGTTCATGCGTTTCCTTCTTCACGACAGTTCTCAGCAGCACACTGCCGGGGAAATGAAGATGCTCCTGCAGCGTTTTCGATGCGAGGTGTTTGATCACCCACTATACAGTCTGGACGTGGCTTTCTTTGAATTTCATCTCTGCTCATATGAACCACTGGATGTGAAGACAACATCTTGGAGAGACAAAGAGGTGCAGAGCAGCGTAGAGAATTGGTGGCAAGCACAGGAGGCTGCCTTCTGTGACGGGGATTTGGAAAAGTTGGTACAACGGTACTACAAATGTAGCCGAAGCGGCGACTATGTAGAGAGCGATAGCTGGAAGGTGTAGCCAACTGTCTCAAATAAAATATTTCCGATTTTCGCTTTGTTTTCTATTTCACGACAGTTCGGAACTTACTTTCTAAGTTCAAACATTGTTCAGTTGCGTCTAGACACTACAGGATCAATACTATGAATTCATAAAATCAGCGTTCGCTGCAACTTTCTGCTGTCTTCCATACAGTAAGTAAACCACCAGCTAAAGTAATCTTAGGGCAGCGTTGACGTGAATGTCATGGCTCAGAGTCCCACCTCGCTGATAGGCGTGGCGTATGCAGTGCAGTTACTGCGTATCTCCTGTAAATCAGTTACGACGTAATTCACTGCATCGAATGGCACCGAACTGCATGCGCTGGACCGCTATACAAATCAAAAAGTAACACTAAAGCACTGGACTTGAGCTCCAAATATCGGTTCCTGGATAAATGGATGATATCGAAAACCGATTTTAAAGATAAAAGGTTGTACCGCACTGATCATAACTGCAAAGTGACAACGTTAATACGCACAGTGTACGAGGGAGTGCTGAAAGTAACACCTCTGAATTTTTTGTGCGAAATATTTTAAGTTTTTTTAACGAAAAAACGTTATTAATATTCTACGTCTTTATTCTTCGTGTCTACATACCTATTTCTCACCTTAGTCACCCAGTTGGCAAAAACATTTTTCCCAACGGAGTTTGCTGATACTGTTACTGCATAATGGTTGGCTTTGCTGACGGAGTCACAACCTCACCTATGCTTGCACCGCTTGCACCGTATCAAAATGAAGCCTTAGAAGGCGTTCTTTAAGTTTTGCAAAACAAATAAAATTCAGATGGGGCCAAGTCGGGACTGTGTGAAGGATGATCGATGACAGTGAACCAAAAGCGTAGGATTGTTTCAAATGTCGCAGCGCTTGTGTGTCGTCTGGAACTGTCATGGTGAAAGAGAGGGCACTCCATGTGCAGACGATCTCGTCGAATTTGAAATTCGATTACAGCACACCGTTTCTCACGCACCGACATAACTACGTTATACACAGCAATGTTACACGCTACAATTTGGAGCCCTCCAACAGCAGAAGGCTGAAAAAATGTAGACACAAATAATGAAGAGCTAGAATGTTAATAACGCTTGTTTTCTTAAAAAGCTTCAAAAGGTTTCTCATAAAAGATTCAGAGGGATAGCTTTTCGGCACGCCCTCGTAAATGGAGTTTAGGTAATTTGTCTTTGACTATCAATAGTGTAAATGAACACAACAGAGACGAGGTCCTGAGGTACAACGATCAGTGAAACCGACATCTCACTAGGGTAGGACCCCACCTCGAAGAGCTAAATAATGATAAAAATAATCTTAAACTACGGCAGAGTGTCTGTCATATCACCCGTCAAGGTCAATTATCTATATAAAAGTTTGTATTTGTGTACAGACGGCGATTGAAACTTAACTGATCTAAAGATTACAGAGACACAAATGGTTTGATGAAATATAGCTTGTGATAGATAATTATGACCAAACGAAAACCATAGGTGTTATTTGGTAAAAGGCTAAACACAAGTAGAATCAGTATGTATTAACGCATCGAATAATTACAGGGTCATGTTCTCGGAAACCTCGAAAACGAAAGTAGCTGTGTTGTTGTGGTAATTGTAAAATTGTGTAAAATCAATAAAATCTTTGAAACACAGCGAACAGAACAGTATGCAAAACAGATAAAATTCAGATGGGGCCATGTTGGGACTGTGTATCTGCACTTCAGTAGCCCAATACCAAACAGACAGGGATTTCATTACCCATTTCTTAGCAACGAATTGCTCCACTCCGCCGTGTTTTAATTGCTTCGTTGAAACTACATATTTTCACGTCGATGATTCCTTTGAAACCATTTTATGCACCTTTAGTTGTTAGAGCTGAAGTACTTCACTTGGCAGTAAATGTTTTGAATGACATAAGTATAGCTCACCTACTGGATAAAAATCGATACGTGCCACGTAGCGACACATCTGACTGACGTCACAGGCAAAAGAGAACAAAACTCAAAGACTTTCGGCGGAGAACAGCTAGATATGTATGCTGCCGGAAAGAAATCTCAACACCAATGAATAATCTATGTAGAGTACTGAAATTTCAGGAAAACATTTTCCTTGGTAAGATATTTAAGTGTTTAACGTTGCAAGATCACAGGTTAATGCAAGCGCGAGAAGAATTATTGCAAATGTGAAATGAAAGTGCATTAACAACCGGTGTAGCAGATAGAATTTTGAATGCAAACATGTTAACGTTCACGTATTTATTATACAGGTGCCGGATGTTGTGGGATGGTTTTCCATGTCCATTGCACTTGGTCGGTCAATACTAGGACGGTTAATGCTGTTCGTGGAAGACGCAGGAGTTATCGCTCGATGATGTCCCATACGTGTTCAATTACAGACAAATTCGGAGATGGAGTAGGCCAAGGAAATGTTGACGTTCTGTCGATAGTGATGGGTTGCAACAGGTGTATGTGGGAGAGTGTTATTCAGTTGGAGAACACCCCCTGGAATGCAATTCATGAATGGCAACACAACAGGTCGTATTACCAGACTGACGTACAAGTTCGCAGTGAGGGTTCGTGGGACAACCACGAGAGTACTCCTGCTGTTATACGAACTCGAACCTCAGACCATAACTCCAGATGCCGGTTCAGTGCGAATAGGCCGCGGACAGTTTGGTTGCAGTTGCTCACCTGGCCTCCCTCTAACCAACACAAAGTCGTCATTGGTACCGAGATGGAGCTGGCTTTCATCAGAAAATCGCAACAGACTTCCACTCCCCCCTCCAGTGAGCTTTCACTTGACACCGTTGAAGTCCCAAATAGCGGTGGTCTGGGGTCAGAGGAATGCACGCTACGGAGCGCCTGGCTCTGAGCTGTCCTTGAAGTAACTGGTTTTTAAGAGCTGGTTGTGTCACTTTAGTGTCAGCTGCTGCTCGAATTGCTGCTGCAGAATCAGTACGATGCGCCACAGCCATACGCCGAACACGACGATCTTCCCTCTCGGTAGCGTCTTGTGACATTCCGGAGGCCGGTCTTGTTGCGAGCGTACCTTACCGTATCCGCCGCTGCCACAAGTGGCTACATTCCTGTCAAGTCTTTCTGTATCTTAGAAGGAACATACAGCTTCTCGTGACCCTATGCTCGACATCGTATAAACTCAATCAGGCATTGATAATGGCATATTGGTCGTATAAAAGGCATTCTTCACCAACATCAACTCACTACGTCCGGACTCAAAGGTAACTAACGATCAAGATTCTTATACCACATATTTAAAGCAAACCTGATTTGCATCCACATAGTAGCGTTACTAGATATACTCTTATACTCCTGGTGCTAAATATGAACAGACGTCATCTAAAAGATGTAGAAACATGCGTACCAACTTCCGTTCTTGGTGTTGGAATTTTTTCTCCGCTCAATGCATAAGGTGTGATCAAAAAGTTACCGCTTTCAAACGCCTTACAGTCCAAATTTGGTATGCCAATCAGACAAAATCGGCTTGAGCATTTAGGCAATCATCTCACCAACGCACCAGGTTGATGTTACCCGTTTGGTAAAACACCATGTCATGCTGCTTGAAGAACTCCGTAACTGCCTGCTACACATTCTCGTCCGACAGGACTCATCGACCATTCAAGGTCTTTTTTAAAGACCGAAGGCGTGATAATCGCATGGAGAGAGATCAAGACTATAGGGCAAGTGCTCAAGTGTCTTCCACTTGAGTTGGCGTAACTTCTGCGTTACGACGTTTGCGATATGAGAACATGCGTCACAATCGATCAGCAGCACCCCTTATCGCAGTTTTCTCGGACGTTTCGATTTATTCGCACGCTGTAATTTCTCCAGCGTTGTGCAGTACCGTTCCCAAGTGATGGAGCCACCAGATACCTTGAAAACCGTATTGGATAAGGCTGACCTATCTCATCGACCGGTATCTTGTGTCGAATCGCAACCAGCACGGAACTTGGCGCACCATTCCACAGCGGTGGTTTTCGACAGACATGTTGCCCTACACACGTTATTCATACTCCGATGGATGTCTTCCAGTGTTTGTCCTGTTTGTCCTTCGGCAGCCAAGAAAAAAATATCAGCACGTTTGTTCTTTTACTACGCAGTCGGCAATAACGTCGCCATAGTTCACGTTTCCGCATTTAACGCACGCGCACCGGAAGGACACGAATGCCACACTAACTCTTTTCCTATATGTCTGTGCTTATATACCCGCATCGAAGCAGCGCTACGTTGCATTTACGCTGCAGCGTCACCCTCAACCAGTAAATTTTGATTGCCCCTTTTACAAGCAAAAACACCATAATCAGTTAAAGAATAACAGTAATCTGAATTAATGCAAGTAACATACACACAGCTTTAAATATGTACTAAATCAGAGAGAATTTCGATAAATTACTGTGGGTAACAGCCAAAGACGCTACCACTGGTGATTAATGTTAACATTTGGTTACTTGCAGTATAAGGTGTGGTCGTCTTTTTATGGGTAAAAACGCCCACTAAATGGTCAGTATAGGTGTTGTATTGTATGTTGACCGGGGACCTAGAAACGAAGGAGAGGCTCCGTCCCCGCCGCAGCCACAGTGGTCCATAACCCCACGACGACTGCCGCAGTCCACTTCACCCCTTCGCCGCCCCACACCGAACCCAGGGTTATTGTGCGGTTCGGCCCCCGGTGGATCACCGAGGGAAAGTCTCACACCAGACGAGTGTAACCCGTATGTTTGCGAGGCAGAGTAATGGTGGTGTACGCGTACGTGGAGAACTTGTTTGCACAGGAATCGTGGACATAGTGTAACTGAGGCGGAATGTGGGGAACCAGCCCGTATTCGCCGAGGCAGATGGAAGACCGCCTAAAAACCATCCACAGACTGGCCGGTTCACCGGACCTCGACACAAATCCGCCGGGCGGATTCGTGCCGGGGCCAGGCGCTCCTTCCCGCCCGGAAAGCCGTGCGTTAGACCGCAGGGCCAACCGGGCGGACTCAGTATAGGTGTTTGTCTATGAAGCACCACAAACGCCGTATAAGTTCCTGATGCTCTCGGCAGACGCATTACCAAAAACCTATAAAGGGTCATTTTCGTGTCCCAAATTATGCCACGTGTATTTTAATTTAAATATTTGTCTATTGAAGGTTGTGGATATAAACAGCAAACATCGCCTGGTGGGGCGCTTAATGGACGTGAGGCAGACTTACATTTGCTGTACCATTGACCAAGAAGAAGCGCTCTTTGTAGCAGTCAAGCAGCTGGCTGTCATGGATAAAAAAGGAATCATGAAAATCAATCCAGAACGACTGAATTTAATCAGCGTTGAGAACTTTTGTGAAATCACTAAAGCCCTCAAAATTTCATCAAAAGTTTTCGCGCTCTATCTGAAACGCGAGCACTATTCAAAGTTAATTTGAACTCTCATTTTATTTTAGTTTAGTTTCTACACGTTCTGTGATTCATATTCACGACAACTATCAATGTTATAGGACGTGGCAGTAGGTTTACAAATTACACACATCAGAAAAGTTCTGCATCAACCCGGTTCTCAGAACTCCTGAACATACACGTTGACTGTGGATATTGTATCACAGACAGAGTCCTTTCAACTGTTCAAAGATTTTACTAAACCCACCCAAAGATGTAAACAACCATGCATGAGCAGCGTCTACTAGACGGAGGGAGTCCAGTCCGACAGCGGATCAGTTCCAGTCATTCCACCAGGAAGGAGGTACACGGCTCGTGTCGTCTGTAGTTCAACCATGCCTAGACGGTCAATACACACGGTTAGATTGTGTCGGCATTGTAGCTTTGTGGCAGGAAGGGTTCTCAACAAGGAAAGTGTCAAGACGTCTCGCAGTGAAGCACAGCGATGTTGTTCGGACTTGGAGGAGTTACAGATAGACAGGAACTGTCGATGACATGCTTCGCTAAGGCCTCGCAAGGGCTTGTACTGCAGTTGATGAGCGCTACCTACGGATTATGGCTCGTAGGAAGCCTTACAGTAACGCCACCATGTTGAATAATGCTTTTCGTGCAACCACACGATGTCGTGTTACGACTCAATTGTGTGCAATAAGCAGCATGATGCGCAACTTCACTTCCGACGACCATGGCGAGGTCCATCTTTGCAACCACAATAGCATGCAGTGCGATACAGATAGGCCCAACAACATGCCAAATGGACCTCTCAGAATTTGTGGTAAGTTCCTATGGGACCAAACTGCTGAGGTCTTCGGTCCCTAGGCCTACACACTACTTAGCCTATCTTAAACTAACTTACGCTAAGGAAAACACACACACCCATGCCCGAGGGAGGACTCGAACCTCCGACGGGGAGAGCCGCACCGACCGTGGCAACGTGCCCCCGACCGCGCGGCTATCCCGTGCGGCGCGCTCAGGATTGGCATCACGTTCTCTGCACTGATGAGTGTCGTATATGCCTTCAACCAGACAATCGTCGGTTACTTGGTTGGAGGCAACCCGTTCGGGTTGAATGCCTTAGACACACTGTCCAGCAAGTGCAGCATGATGGAGGTTTTGGGTGGCATTATGTGGGGTCGACGTACGCCGCTGGTTGTCATGGTAGGCGCCGTAATGGCTGTACGATACGTGAATGCTATCCTTCGACCGATAGTGCAACCATATCGGCAGCATAATGGCGAGGCATTCATCTTCATGAACGACAATTCGCGCCCCCATCGTCCACATCTTGTGAAAGACCTCCAACAGGATGGCGACATCGCTCGACTAGAGTGGCCAGCATGTTCTCCAGACATGAACCCTATCGAACATGCCTGGCGTAAAGGGCTGTTTATGGACGTGACCCACCAACCACTCTAAGGGATCTATGCCGAATCGCCGTTGAGGAGTGGGGCGTTGAGGACCAACAGTGTCTTGATGAACTTGTGGATAATATGCCACGGCGAATACAGGCATGCACCAATGCAACAGGACGTGCTACTGTGTATTAGATGTACTGGTGTGTTCAGCAGTTTGGACCACCACCTCTGAAGCTCTCGCTGTATGCTGGTACAACACGCAATGTGTGATTTTCATGAGCAATAAAAGGGGCGGAAATGAGGTTTATGTATATCTCAATTCCAATTTTCTTTGCAGGTTCCGGAACTCTCCGAACCGAGATGATGCAAAACTTTTTTTGATGTGTGAATATAAATTGTATCTGCGAAAACACGCAAGCATGCTGGCCATTTAAATGGGAGGAATATATTTCGTATCTTAATCTACAACAGAATTTGGTAAATGTAATCCAGACACCTACATATAATACATATTCTTGAAATAATCTATGGATGATACCAAATTATTCCAATATCTATTATAACCTTTCATTATCTGCCAGTACCTCTAGTTCACATGCGAGTTGTTCTAGTATCATTGTGGCTGCATACTTCACTCCTTTCTGTACATGAGTGAGGTTACTTTGTGGTTGGTGGAGCCCGTTTATTTACATCTACATTTATATTCCGCAAGCCACCCTGCTGTAGGTGAGATCCGGAGGATACTTTGTGAACTAATATTACTTGCCGATTTTACTGTTCCAGTCACGTATGATTCGAGAGAGAAACAATTGCTGGCAAGCCTCTGCATGGGTTCGAATCTCTTTAATTTTATCTTCATGATCTTTTCGCATGATATAAGTACGCTCTCGGGGCTATGAAATGCAGTGTCGTACGGCTAGGGCCTCCGTAGGGTGTACATGCCGCCAGGTGCAAGTCATTTTAGTTGTCGCCACTTCGGCGACTTACATGTCAATGGGGATGATTATAGTGCAGAGTCTATCACTGGACTAGACTGAGCAACTCGGTGACGATTTTGCTTTTACTAAATGAACCTGCCATGGAACGCGCTGCTCTTATTTGGATAGTCTCTATTTCCTCTATCAAACCTATCTGGTACGGATCCCAGACTGATCAGCAGTATTCAAGTATCGATCGAACGATGTGTTGTAGGATACTACCTTTGTTGATGAACTACACTTCCAGAAGATTCTGCCAAAGAATCTCAGTTGGCATCCGTCTTGGCCACGACTAATTTTATGTGTATGTTCCACTTCAAATCCCTCAGTCCGCTTACTCGTAAATGTTTCATGTAAGTAACTGTTTCCAGTGATGGCTCGGAAGTCGTGTAATTATACACGGAAGAGTCTTTCTCTCTATGTATTCGCAATACGCTAGATTTGTTTATGATGATGATCAAATGTCACTCGCTGCACCAAGCGTCCATCCTCTGCAGATATTCCTGCATTTTGTTACAATTTTCTGACGTTGCAACTCATCTGTATACAATAACATCTCCCGCGAGAAACTTCATGGAACTTCCGACGTTATCAATGAGGTCCTTTAACAACATGCTGTTTTCTGTTTTCTACAAATTCTTCAATGTAATCACACTTTTGGTCAAATATCTCGTACTCTAGTATTTTTTTCATTGGGTGACAGTGCGGAAGTCTGTCGAAAGCTTCCCGGAAATCAGACAACACCGTATCTATCTGTGCCCCTGTTCTGCAGCTTTCTTGGTCTCGTGGACGAATAAAGCGAGTTGAGTTTCAGACGATCGTTGTTACCGAAACCCATGCTGATTGGTACAGAGGAGATTTTTTGTCTCTAGAAATGTCATACTACGCGAACATATAACTTTTTAACATATCGAAATGGTTTCATCTCACATAGGTCCCTAGGAATCTTGTGAATAGCTGTCGCTCTACACGGATATTTCTAAAGTGTCCAAAAATGTTGCGATGATGGCACCGAGGACATTGCTTAACTCTAGCACTAGGTCTCGCTTAGAGGAATCCTTTGTCCTTTCATCTACGTATGTGTTAATTATTCCTACCCCCTCCCCCGTCATCGCACCACAGAGCGCTCTCTAAACAGCAGGACTAAAAAACACCCTTTGCTGCTTCAATCCACTTTCAAATTTTGGGGAATAGTTTTTAACGGTCCCTGATGGTTCCACCGTGTACACCAAAGCAAACATTGCGGTCGCGCTTCACTCTAAAGGGGTGTGATCACGTTCATTGTGGTTGGAGCACGATGATGTATTTAAAGAAGGTGAAGCGTCCGAATAATGTCAGCAGTGTCAAAGGTTGTCAAGAACGTCGTCCTGTCGCTCTCCGAACTGAGAACTGTCATTTTCGACCAGGAAATGTGTTGGAATCACCGGCCCATGTGAAAGGGCGATATCACTGACGCACTTTCTACCACCCCCTACGGCCTTTTCATGTTTATTCTGAGCGGCGATGTGTCTGAAATGTTTTCCTCGGCCACCTATAAGAAAAACGAGTGATTTCAACTCAAGGCTTCGCTATTCTAACCTAAACTATGTGATCAAAAGTATCCGGACTCCCCCAGAAATATAAATTTTTCATATTAAGTGCATTGTGCTGCCGCCTACTGCCAGGTACTCCATATCAGCGACCTCTGTAGTCCTTAGACATCTTGAGAGAGCAGAATGGGGCGCTCCGCGGAACTCACGGACTTCGAACGTGGCCAGGCGATTGGGTGTCCCTGGTGTCATACGCCTGTACGCGAAATTCCCACACTCCTAAACATCCCTAGGTCCACTGTTTCCGATGTGATAGTGAAGTGTAAACGTGAAGGGACACGCACAGTACAAAAGGCTACAGGCCGACCTCGACTGTCGACTGATAGAGACCGCCGACAGTTCAAGAGGGTCGTAATGTGTAATAGGCAGACTTCTATTCAGATCATCCCACAGAAATTCCAAACTGCAAGTACTATGACAGTTAGGCGGGAGGTGAGAAAACTTGGATTTCATCGTCAGGCGGCTGCTCATAAGCCACACATCCCGACGGTAAATGCCAAACGACGTCTTGCTTAGTGTAAGGAGCGTAAACATTGGACGAATCAACAGTGGAAAAACGTTCAGTGGAGTGACGAATCACGGTACACAATATGGCGATCCGATGACAGAGTGGGTACGGCGAATGCCCGGTGAACGTCATATTCCAGCGTGTGTAGTGCCAACAGTAAAATTATAAGGCGGTGGTGTTATGGTGTGTTCGTCTTTTCCATGGAGGGGGATTGCACCGCTTGTTGCGTGGCACTATCACAGTACAGGCCTACACTGATGTTTTAAGCACCTTATTGCTTCCCTCTGTTGAAGAGTAATTCGGGGATGGCGACTGCAACTTCCAACACGATCGATCACCTGTTGATAATGCACGGTCTGTGGCGGAATGGTTACAAGTGTGTGAAAGCTTATGGGACTTAACTGCGAAGGTCATCAGTCCCTAAGCTTACACACTACTTAACCTAAATTATCCTAAGGACAAACACACACACCAAGGCCCGAGGGAGGACTCGAACCTCCTCCGGAACCAGCCGCACAGTTCGTGACTGCAGCGCCTCAGACCGCTCGGCTAATCACGCACGACGGAATGGGTACACGGCAATAACATCCCTGTAATGGACTGGCCTGCACAGGGTCCTGACCTGAATCCTTAAGAACACCTATGGGATGTTTTGGAACGCCTACTTCGTGCCAGGCCTCACCGACCGACATCGATACCTCCCCTCAGTGCAGCACTCCGTGGTTAATGAGCCGCTATTCCCCAAGAAACCTTCCAGCACCTGACTGAACGTATACGTGCGAGAGTGGAAGCTGTCGTCAAGGCTACGGATGGGCCAACACCATATTGAATTCCCGCATTACCGATGGAGGGCACAACGAACTTGTAAGTCATTTTCATACAGGTGTCCAGATACTTTTGATCATATCGTGTACATCTCAGAGACGGCAAAAGAGGGGGTGAAATGTAGTTAAGAAATGGCGTGACATCCTCGTATCGTGTGACACAAAGATAGTGGCTTTGGGGAGAATTATGCAGAAATTTGGTCCCAATGTGACATCATTAACACCCCTTATGTCTCAGATGAACTTCTGAACCCTGGCTTCTTTCGTGTGTTTCGACGCCTTGCTATCTGAAGTGTCGCCGAGCCAAAGATTGACTGAGCAGGGAGCCACGCTTTTACATTATTACAGAGGAATGTTGAAAGCAGTTTTTAGCCAAATTTCAAATAACAACTATTGATTTCGGAAAAGTGGCCGTTTAATTGTTTTGCGTAGTATATAAAGTTTCTGATCAGAATAGCTCTTACCCAATTACGGTCTCTGCTTTGTACGATTTTCCATTGCATTTCTAATGATACGTGCAAAGTACAGCTACCATATACCGTTAGCTCGTTATTGCATTAATTAGAAGCGTTATTCAACAGGTTAATTGGCTAATAACTATACATTAAAATTGCAGAAATTGAAGCTATATGTTAGCAACTTTTGACCTATCATAGTGGTTGCTCTTCCATATTTCTGTATACCTGATCATTATCTGCACCTAATGAGTTCATTAAACTAATTTGTGGTTTCCTCAACTGTTGGCTAAATGAACATGTTTATAATAGACATTCGACACATATTCTGATAACACTTGACATCTAGCATTTGCTAATACCTCTCAGAGTCCTACAGTAATTTCTAGACACTTCTGTTAAATCTTCGTAGACATCCTAAATTTATTACTAGTGTGGTTGCTACAATCAAAAGCACCTCGTAATACTGACAGAGACGCATTGTCGATGCATACTCTTGCGGTGTCCTGCATAAAATAACCGTAAGGCTTCCGTTACTTGTTAGTTCTCTGAGCAAATGGTTACAATATGTTGATTATGTTCTTCTCAGAAGTTAATGTATGGTGGAAAAATATCAGTCCAGTAACTGTTGTTTTATTAATAGCACATCACACTACTGTTCTCACACAGTGCCGAGACTCTTGGTGTAGCTGTTGATGAGTTTTCAGAACTTCAACATTGATTGCTCTAGAAATCCACATGCTCCGACAGATGCAGCTGTGGTTGATGCGGAATAAGGAGAAATTTTCTGGACCAACTTCTCTGTCATGCACAGACTGCAGTAGCCTGTTGCAATACTGACGTAGAGCAGTAGTATCTTCATTGTAACTCTTCAGGCTTTCCCGGCGATCTAATGACATCTTGGTTTGTCGGGTGTTCTGCCGGATATCAGCGTCGTACTTGCACGATATTTCGGTCACGTAGCTCGTGACCTTCATCAGGTGCGAACTGAGACTGCTCCTCGAGTGGACCTGGTTCAGTATTTATGCCAATGGCCTTCCCCCTCCACCAACGGCTGCAGGCGCTTCCTCTGTGGTCCGCGCCCATTCCCTGCGACCTGCTGGAGCGTTGCTGCTCCGTTTTCCGCCGCTGCGGTTCTAGGTCGCAGGGAATGGGCGCGGACCACAGAGGAAGCGCCTGCAGCCGTTTGTGGAGGGGGAAGGCCATAGGCATAAATACTGGACCAGGTCCACTCGAGGAGCAGATTCGCGCGAGAGATGTCGAAGCGAACGGAGCTACGTACTGCGAAGGGTGTGGCAGATCGCCGTCCGGCGGAGCTTGCTACGTCGGCGGCCCCATCTGGCCCCCCACTTATGACGGACCACGCAACGAATGAGGACATGATGGATATCGCTATGGATGCGCTTACAGTTCCGCTTCCGGAGTCGGAAGAAGACGAGCCGTCGGGCGTACCACCGCCTCGTCGGCAATCCGGCAAAAGCAGAAGAGAAGAAGATACAGCCCCTGCCGGCGGGCGCAGCTCCCCGGTTGAGAAGCGATCGAAACAAACGCCTGCTGACGATGCTGACGGATTCACTCGCCCGAAGCGACGGCATACAGCGCGACGGCGGGTGCTGTCCACCCACGAGCCGGCATCCACTGCCAACACTTTTGCTGCCCTTGAGGATGCCCCTGAGGACCCGCCGCGCCCTTCCACGGCGCCAAGGAGGGATGCGCCACTTCCGCCGATCGTTCTGAAATACGAAGGGACCTTCCGGCAGCTGCAGCAGCTTCTCAATAGCTGGACGACGGCAGTCTACAATGTGAAGGTCGCCGGACGAGACATGTACAAGATTACGCTGCGCTCAGCAGACGACTACCGACGCGTAACGCAGGAGGCGTCTGAAAGGGCAATCCCTTTCTTCACTCACGCCACCACACCGGACCGCGTCCTGAAGATTGTCATCCGGCATCTGCCCTTCAACATGGAGCCGGATCACATTAAAGAAGAACTCGAAGAGCTCGACTTCAGTGTCAGAACTGTGGTCAAGATGAAGCAGCCCAAATCACGTGACTACATGCCCCTGTTTCTCGTCATCGCAACCGATACAATCGAGAACAGGAAGCTCTACCAGCTCACCCGACTCGCCAACGTCTCGGTGACCACAGAAGACTTGCGCGCCAAGAGAGGCCCTGTTCAGTGCTACCGGTGCCAGGGCATCAACCATGTCGCCCGGCATTGCTCCATGCCTGAAAAATGTGTGAAATGCGCCGGTGCACACCCAGCGAAGGACTGCCCCATCCCTCGGAAGCAGCAGCCAACGTGTGCTCTCTGTGGGGGAGCTCACGTTGCCAGCTACCGCGGCTGTGAAGCTTGGAGACGCGCCAGTGCTCGTCAGCGCGGCCAGCCAGTCGCCGCGAAACAGAAGAAGTCTGCCAAGGCTGAACCTACAATCTCCCACGCCACGGTTGTCGCCAGAGGACTGGCGCCCCGCCGACCCAACAGCGATGACGCCGACCATGCAGGCCCTCAGGCACGTCGCCGCAATGGCGACTCACACACCCGAGATGTTTTTGAAGACGCAGGGGCACGCCATCCACTACTAAACTGCGCCACTCCACCTGCGCAGAATTCGTCGGACCCGGAACCGGGCCCCTCCTCTGCTGCCCTACCCGTGACGTCTGATGCACGCCCCCAACGCCGCGGCGGCCGGCGCAAGACGGGGAGTCGCACAACCAACGCTCCAGAAGAAGCCACATACAATGGCGAAGAGGTGGCCACTTCCGTCGGCGCCAGAGACGATACGGCTCCTGCCGCCTCCGCCACGGACATCGCCAGTCTGATTACTCAACTCACCGCGCTTGTGGCGAGCACGACAAAACTGCTTGATGTCCTCACGCAGCACCTGACCGCTGCACAGAAGATTGCCGCTCCGGCAGCCACCAGACGCTCCTCCACTACTCATTATGGGAAGTGTTAGAGGACTCACGGTCGTCGCGTGGAACACCCTCTGTCTGCGCACACAAGCTGGCGAATTTCGTCAATTTCTTCGCGATGAAGCCGTGGACATCTGTCTGCTCAGCGAAACCCGCCTTAAACCAGGCATTGCAGTCAAAGCGCCGAACTACTCCTGTTACCGTGCTGACAGGCCAACTGCCGGCGGAGGAATGGCCATCTACATACGGAATGGGATCCGTCACCACCAGATTCAACTGCCGCCGCTCGTGACTCTGGAGGCGACTGGAGTTGTCGCGCACACGTCAGCGGGAGCCATAACCTTCATTGCTATCTACAAACCACCGTCGCATCCATGGGTAGATGCGGACTTAGAATCTCTTCTCTCCATCGGAGGCAAGCTGTTCATCGCTGGAGACTATAACTCCAAGCACGTCGCTTGGCGTTCACGACTCACCAACAGAGACGGACGCCGCGTCCTACGAATCGTGGATCGCAATGACGCCGTGGTAGTGGGTCCCTATGATCCCACCATCTTCCCCGCTAATGGACAACCGGACATCGTCGACTTTGCGGTCGTGAAAGGCATTCCGCACCGCATCCTCGCCTCGACACGGAATGTTCTCTCCTCTGACCATGTGCCAGTTGTTTTTGACGTCGACCTCGACCCACTGCAGTTACCCAGGCGTGGGGTGTCACTCTCTGGAGTCAACTGGGATCTCTTTCGCCACACCCTGACCGAGTCCCTAGCTGGGATGCCTCCTGCCGACGACGCAGAAGCTGAAGATTCCCTCCTCCACTTCACGGACGCCGCTCTCGCCGCAGTCGAAGAAGCGGCTCCGCCCAGACGCGAGCGTCAGGACCACTCTCGACAGCTGCCCCCCGATCTCCTTGCACAAATTGCCGAGAAGAACAGAGTGTACCGCGAATGGCAGCGTACACGGAACCCCGCCACCAAACGGCAACTCAACCGTATGCGGCGCGAAATCACGGTGGCTGTGGACAATCACCGCAACCGGGAGTGGGCTAGCCGTGTGGCGACTCTTCAGCTTGACGACGGGTCTGCCTGGAGGACCACGAAACGCTTCCTACGGCGAACGCAGCGTATGCCGCCTCTCCGAACTGCAACCGGAACTGTCTGCGAACCGAACGCGAAGGCTGATGCCCTCGCCGATGTTTTCGAAGAGAACTTCAAGCCTGTAGAGGATCCACTGGACGCAGAACATGAAGAGATGGTCGCTGCCCGGCTCCCTCGCTATCTGGAAACGGAGGGCGATGATGACATAGAGGCCACAACTCCTGAAGAAGTCTCGGCGGCTCTGAAGGCCCTCAATCCAAAGAGAGCTGCAGGCCCTGACGACGTCTCCACTGCCATGCTGAAACAACTGCCTGAGGACGCCTCTACTCGCCTGGCTGCAATCTTCAACAAGATCTTTCGCACCGGCCGCTTTCCCCTGCAGTGGAAGCATGCTGAGATTGTGGCTATTCCTAAGATGGGAAAAGATCTCCGCCAGCCGAAGAGCTATCGCCCAATTAGTCTGCTGCCTGCCATCTCGAAAGTTTTCGAGCGCATCTACCTGAAGAGGCTACAGCAACACGTCACCGCCGAAGCTCTACTCCCAGATGCCCAGTTCGGCTTCCGTAAGGGCCACTCTACGGAGCACCAACTTCTCCGACTCGTGGAGGAAGCCTTCGATTCCCTGGAGAGGCGCGAATACTTCGGAGCAGTCTTCCTTGATGTCTCGCGCGCTTTTGACAGCGTCTGGCACGATGGGCTGCTCTTCAAACTTCTCGAAATGGGGGTCCCTGGATCCCACATCCGTCTGCTACGGTCCTTCCTCGATGGACGGACTTTTCATGTCCGTGCAGAAACTGGCCTGTCAACAGTCCGTCCCATCAGAGCAGGCATGCCACAAGGGTCGGTCTTGGGGCCGATTCTGTACACGCTCTACACGGCTGATACGCCGACGGTCCCTCGTGTGCACCTAGCACTGTACGCCGACGACACTGCGCTCTACTCACGAAGTATGCGCGCGGACACACTTCGCCAGAGGTTGCAGCACGCTGTCGACACCCTAGCCGATTGGGCCGTCAAGTGGAAACTGCAGTTCAACGGCGCCAAGACGCAATTTTTCATTGCAACCCGTCGTGTCATCCCAGCCGCTCTGCCCCCACTCGTCGTTGGAGGCAGTCCTGTCAACTGGCGACCGACAGCGCAGTATCTTGGGGTCACCATAGATCGCCGCCTCACCTGGGGCCCACACGTGAAGGGCGTCGTAAACAAAGCAAGGGGTCGACTTCTCCAGCTCTACCCCCTGCTCAACCCGACGTCGACTCTTCCTCCGCGACTGGGCGTCACGTTGTACAGGGCGCTAATCCGCCCTGTCTTCGATTACGCGGCTGTCGTCTGGGGGAATGCGGCAGACGACCATCTGAAGAAACTACAATCTCTGCAGAACAGGGCTCTCCGCCTCGCGCTGCACCTGCCGCGGGACTTCCCATCTGGACCACTGCACGACCTCGCTGAGGTCCGCAAAGTCAAGGACCACATCCGTACGGTTGCCCGCCGCTTCTACGAAAAGGCGCGGCAATCCGAGAACCGGTACATACGCTCTCTGGGGCAGAAGATACGGCGCAATGCCAATACACGCTGGCCCCAGCTCCTTACGGCATAGGCTGTCACTGAAGAAGAATAAAGAGTGGAAACAACCAGAAGCCAATCCCCTCTAGAAGACGCACCACCAGAATTAATGGGAGGCAAAACATGTATATGTTGTGAACTCCGCTTTACTCGAAGACTGAAGTTTCTTCGTGAAGGAGCCACGCAGCCCCACGCAGCCCCCCTCGAGGAGCAGACCCAAGGAAGAGTGCAGACCACGCAGACCGGATTCGCGCGAGAGATGTCGAAGCGAACGGAGCTACGTACTGCGAAGGGTGTGGCAGATCGCCGTCCGGCGGAGCTTGCTACGTCGGCGGCCCCATCTGGCCCCCCACGTATGACGGACCACGCAACGAATGAGGACATGATGGATATCGCTATGGATGAGCTTACAGTTCCGCTTCCGGAGTCGGAAGAAGACGAGCCGTCTGCCGTACCACCACCTCGTCGGCAATCCGGCAAAAGCAGAAGAGAAGACGATACGGCCCCTACCGGCGGGCGCAGCTCCCCGGCTGAGAAGCGATCGAAACGAACGCCTGCTGACGATGCTGACGGATTCACTCGCCCGAAGCGACGCCATACAGCGCGACGACGGGTGCTGTCCACCCACGAGCCGGCATCCACTGCCAACACTTTTGCTGCCCTTGAGGATGCCCCAGAGGAACCACCGCGCCCTTCCACGGCGCCAAGGAGGGATGCGCCACTTCCGCCGATCGTTCTGAAATACGAAGGGACCTTCCGGCAGCTGCAACAGCTTCTCAATAGCTGGACGACGGCAGGCTACAATGTGAAGGTCGCCGGACGAGACATGTAAAAGATTACGCTGCGCTCAGCAGACGACTACCGACGCGTGACGCAGGAGGCGTCTGAAAGGGCAATCCCTTTCTTCACTCACGCCACCACACCGGACCGCGTCCTGAAGATTGTCATCCGGCATCTGCCCTTCAACATGGAGCCGGATCACATTAAAGAAGAACTCGAAGAGCTCGACTTCAGTGTCAGAACTGTGGTCAAGATGAAGCAGCTCAAATCACGTGACTACATGCCCCTGTTTCTCGTCATCGCAACCGATACAATCGAGAACAGGAAGCTCTATCAGCTCACCCGACTCGCCAACGTCTCGGTGACCACAGAAGACTTGCGCGCCAAGAGAGGCCCTGTTCAGTGCTACCGGTGCCAAGGCATCAACCATGTCGCCCGGCATTGCTCCATGCCTGAAAAATGTGTGAAGTGCGCCAGTGCACACCCAGCGAAGGACTGCCCCATCCCTCGGAAGCAGCAGCCAACGTGCGCTCTCTGTGGGGGCGCTCACGTTGCCAGCTACCGCGGCTGTGAAGCTTGGAGACGCGCCAGTGCTCGTCAGCGAGGCCAGCCAGTCGCCGCGAAACAGAAGAAGTCTGCCAAGGCTGAACCTACAATCTCCCACGCCACGGTTGTCACCAGAGGACTGGCGCCCCCGCCGACCCAACAGCGATGACGCCGACCATGCAGGCCCACAGGCACGTCGCCGCAATGAAGACTCCCACACCCGCGATGTTTTTGAAGACGCAGGGGCACGACATCCACTACTAAACTGCGCCACTCCACCTGTGCAGAATTCGTCGGACCCGGAATCGGGCCCCTCCTCTGCTGCCCTACCCGTGACGTCTGGTGCACGCCCCCAAAGCCACGGCGGCCGGCGCTAGACGGGGGTCGCACAACCAACGCCCCAGAAGAAGCCACATACAATGGCGAAGAGGTGGCCACTTCCATCGGCGCCAGAGAAGATACGGCTCCTGCCGCCTCCGCCACGGACATCGCCAGTCTGATTACTCAACTCACCGCACTTGTGGCGAGCACAACAAAACTGCTTGATGTCCTCACGCAGCACCTGACCGCTGCACAATAGATTGCCGCTCCGGCAGCCACCAGACGCTCCTCCACTACTCATTATGGGAAGTGTTCGAGGACTCACGGTCGTCGCGTGGAACACCCTCTGTCTACGCACACAAGCTGGCGAATTTCGTCAATTTCTTCGTGATGAAGCCGTGGACATCTGTCTGCTCAGCGAAACCCGCCTTAAACCAGGCATTGCAGTCAAAGCGCCGAACTACTCCTGTTACCGTGCTGACAGGCCAACTGCCGGCGGAGGAATGGCCTTCTACATACGGAATGGGATCCGTCACCACCAGATTCAACTGCCGCCGCTCGTGACTCTGGAGGCGATTGGAGTTGTCGCGCACACGTCAGCGGGAGCCATAACCTTCATTGCCATCTACAAACCACCGTCGCATCCATGGGTAGATGCGGACTTAGAATCTCTTCTCTCCATCGGAGGCAAGCTGTTCATCGCTGGAGACTATAACTCCAAGCACGTCGCTTGGCGTTCACGACTCACCAACAGAGACGAACGCCGCGTCCTCCGAATCGTGGATCGCAATGACGCTGTAGTAGTGGGTCCCTATGATCCCACCATCTTCCCCGCTAATGGACAACCGGACATCGTCGACTTCGCGGTCGTGAAAGGCATTCCGCACCGCATCCTCGCCTCGACACGGAATGATCTCTCCTCTGACCATGTGCCAGTTGTTTTTGACGTCGACCTCGACCCACTGCAGTTACCCAGGCGTGGGGTGTCACTCTCTGGAGTCAACTGGGATCTCTTTCGCCACACCCTGACCGAGTCCCTAGCTGGGATGCCACCTGTAAACGACGCGGAAGCTGAAGATTCCCTCCTCCACTTCACGGACGCCGCCCTCGCCGCAGTCAATGAAGCGGCTCCGCCCAGACGCGAGCGCCAGGACCACTCTCGACAGCTGCCCCCCGATCTCCTTGCACAAATTGCCGATAAGAACAGAGTGTACCGCGAATGGCAGCGTACACGGAACCCTGCCACCTAACGGCAACTCAACCGTATGCGGTGCGAAATCACGGTGGCTGTGGACAATCACCGCAACCGGGAGTGGGCTAGCCGTGTGGCGACTCTTCAGCTTGACGACGGGTCTGCCTGGAGGACCGCGAAACACTTCCTACGGCGAACGCAGCGTATGCCGCCTCTCCGAACTGCAACCGGAACTGTCTGTGAACCAAACGCGAAGGCTGATGCCCTCGCCGATGTTTTTGAAGAGAACTTGAAGCCTGTAGAGGATCCACTGGACGCAGAATATGAAGAGATGGTCGCTGACCGGCTCCCTCGCTATATGGAAACGGAGGGCGATGATGACATCGAGGCCACAACTCCTGAAGAAGTCTCGGCGGCCCTGAAGGCCCTCAATCCAAAGAGAGCTGCAGGCCCTGACGACGTCTCCACTGCCATGCTGAAACAACTGCCTAAGGACGCCTCTACTCACCTGGCTGCAATCTTCAACAAGATCTTTCGCACCGGTCACTTTCCCCTGCAGTGGAAGCATGCTGAGGTTGTGGCTATTCCTAAGATGTGAAAAGATCTCCGGCAGCCGAAGAGCTATCGCCCGATCAGTCTGCTGCCTGCCATCTCGAAAGTTTTCGAGCGCATCTACCTGAAGAGGCTACAGCAACACGTCACCGCCGAAGCTCTACTCCCAGATGCCCAGTTCGGCTTCCGTAATGGCCACTCTACGGAGCACCAACTTCTCCGACTCGTGGAAGAAGCCTTCGATTCCCTGGAGAGGCGCGAATTCTTCGGAGCAGTCTTCCTTGATGTCTCGCGCGCTTTTGACAGCGTCTGGCACGATGGGCTGCTCTTCAAACCTCTCGAAATGGGGGTCCCTGGATCCCACATCCGTCTGCTACGGTCCTTCCTCGATGGACGGACTTTTCACGTCCGTGCAGAAACTGGCCTGTCGACAGTCAGTCCCATCAGAGCAGGCGTGCCACAAGGGTCGGTCTTGGGGCCGATCCTGTACACGCTCTACACGGCTGATACGCCGACGATCCCTCGTGTGCATCTAGCACTGTACGCCGACGACACTGCGCTCTACTCACGAAGTATGCGCGCGGACACACTTCGCCAGAGGTTGCAGCACGCTGTCGACACCCTAGCCGATTGGGCCGTCAAGTGGAAACTGCAGTTCAATGGCGCCAAGACGCAATTTTTCATTGCCACCCGTCGTGTCATCCCAGCCGCTCTGCCCCCACTCGTCGTTGGAGGCAGTCCTGTCAACTGGCGACCGACAGCGCAGTATCTTGGGGTCACCATAGATCGCCGCCTCACCTGGGGCCCACACGTGAAGGGCGTCGTAAACAAAGCAAGGGGTCGACTTCTCCAGCTCTACCCCCTGCTCAACCCGACGTCGACTCTTCCTCCGCGACTGGGCGTCACGTTGTACAGGGCGCTAATCCGCCCTGTCTTCGATTACGCGGCTGTCGTCTGGGGGAATGCGGCAGACGACCACCTGAAGAAACTACAATCTCTGCAGAACAGGGCTCTCCGCCTCGCGCTGCACCTGCCGCGGGACTTCCCATCTGGACCACTGCACGACCTCGCTGAGGTCCGCAAAGTCAAGGCCCACGTCCGTACGGTTGCCCGCCGCTTCTACGAACAGGCGCGGCAATCCGAGAACCGGTACATACGCTCTCTGGGGCAGAAGATACGGCGCAATGCCAACACACGCTGGCCCCAGCTCCTTACGGCATAGGCTGTAACTGAAGAAGAAGACAGAGTGGAAACAACCAGAAGCCAATCACCTCTAGAAGACGCACCACCAGAATAAATAGGAGGCAAAACTTTTATATGTTGTGAACTCCGCTTTACTCGAAGACTGAAGTTTCTTCGCGAAGAAGCCACGCAGCTCGAGGAGCAGTCTCAGGTCGCACCTGATGAAGGTCACGAGCTACGTGACCGAAATATCGTGCAAGTACGACGCTGATATCCGGCAGAACACCCGACAACCCAAGTTGTCTGTATCTTCATTGTTTAGGCTGTGCACTACCGTTGCTTCGCAAGATTTGCATTTGCGTTTCTGCACAACTCTGATTCACCAATCTGAAGCACTGAATGCGACATGTTCTATAAATTCATGCCTCGAAGATTTGTAGCCTAGCGCGAAATCGCAGTCACGGCAGCGACGTAATCCACGCACAGTAGGCGATATGCGGCGCTCGAAACAAATTACCCGACGTACTGCTCCACGGATTTAATTGGAAACGTTTATTGACGGACCCGGATTAATTCTCTGCGCTGCTACACATGTAAAATTAGTATAAATAGGGGATGCTGACCTCGCTTTCATCCGGGAGAGAGGGTCAAACATCGCAACTTAAAAGTCAATAATTAAAAGCCCTGTACCTACGTAACCACTCTCAGGAATGATTCCGAGGTCCCGCCGCTGGACTGGAATTTGATCACCGTCAACATTTCAAAACACCGTCGTCAACTGATTATCAGGTATCTCTGTTAACATTTAGCATAATGATAAACGGGAATACAGTTCAAAGTCAACATGGAAAAAATCATTCAAAAATACCACGCTCACATTTTCTCAAAAACGAATGACATATACTGGTATCAGTTAACCCTAACCAAGTCCATTACTTTCATCGAACACTGACTTCAGGTAGCTAATGGCTTCATCTTCAGATCTGTGGCCTTTCTCTACCGAACAAGAACATGTTAATTAACATACAACACTCATTGAGGAAAGCTGGAAAACAACAAAACAGAATTCAAGTACCGCACAGGGGAACGCACTTTCGAATGCTTTGTAGGTAGCATCGTAAAACTATCATCCGCTACCGATGGCTTTACTCTGAGCACTATGCGACTTAACTTCTTAGGTCATCAGTCGCCTAGAACTTAGAACTAATTAAACCTAACTAACCTAAGGACATCACACACATCCATGCCCAAGGCAGGATTCGAACCTGCGACCGTAGCGGTCGTTCGGCTCCAGATTGTAGCGCCTAGAACCGCACGGCCACTTAGGCCGGCCGCTACCGATTATCACAAATAAGCGTAGACTACGGTACTTTTGCCAGTAGCTTTTGTCAGTTAAGGACACACCAGCGTTACATGTATGTTGAGTGTGTTGCATATCTATGAGGCATTACCTCATAATGATCGCTTTCTTTATGTATTCGATCAGTGTCTTAATAGGTTCCCTTGAAAACTAGAAGCGGCGAACCGTCTAGAAACTGAGTGAGGATATATAAAGGGCCAGGAAACGTGCAGAACATTTTTGAAAGGAAAGGAAGGAAGATTCGGTTTACCATCCGGCCGACACTTAGGACATTACACGCTGAGCACAACCTCGTATTTTGTCACAGATAGGGCAGGAAGTCGGCCGTGCCCTTCCAAAGTGGCCATCCTGGCATTGGCCTGGAACGATTTCGGGAAATTACGGAAAACCTAAATATGGATGGCCAGACACAGGTTTGAACTGTCATCCTCCAGAATGTGAGTTCAGTCTGCTAACCACTGCACCACCTCGCTCAGTCGGAACATTTTTGTTCTACATACTAATTTTCCTGTCTGTTACATATCTGTAAACAGTATTTACAGGAAAAACTGAAATTGTCAGTGTTTAATATTGGTTTTATTCGAAAACTGTTGATCTGTAACATGAAACAGAGGGATGTTGTAGTGAAAATGAAGAACACAATACAAATTTTAGGAAATGCAATTTCCTCAAGAGAAAGTAAAATTTAAGAAAAAGATATCGGAACAAAAGTATATCAAACAGCGCTTCAATAATCGTCAAAACCTACATAAAACATGTTTCTGTTACTTATAAATAACTAGTCCGCCTGCTTAGCCGACCTTGTCTACCATGCAGCGAGCCCAGGTCCGATTCCCGGCCGGGTTGGAGATTTTCTCCGGCCGTGAACTGACTGTTGTGTTGTCCTCATCCTCATCTCACCATCACCGTCGTGCAAGTCACCCAATGTTTCGTCCCCTGAAGTAAGACTTGCACCTGGCGGTAGAACTTCCCGGACGGGGCCTCCCGGCCTACACTACCACACGATCATGTCATTCACTTTTTTTTTCATAAACAACTTTCACATTTGTCAATAACAACATAAAACTCTTGTCTTTGATCATGAGAAAGATCGTTCTATTGAGTACATAATAACAACAATAATTGTATATATATCTTTGTGTTTGTGCACGGAAACTACACTTGCATCAAAAGTAATTTCTTTGGTTACAGAAAAGCGCAGAAGTTATGCGATCAACTAATTTTTAGTACTCATAAAATACAGTTTATATTCTGTAAGAAAATAAAATACATAATGGACTATCACTAAATGACGTGCGGTTCTAATTATCTGCAAAACAAATAACTATACGAACATAAAAACGGAGGAAGTCGTCGGTTGCCAGTCTTTCTCTTACACATTCATTGATGTTTCTTTCCCTACCAATACTGCCAGTACTTCAGGTAATCCTACCATTTTCTACCTCATTTATGAAGTGTACCAAACATACTTGACTAGAAGAAGGGATCGGTTGATAGGGCATATTCTGAGGCATCAAGGGATCACCAATTTACTATTCGAGGGCAGCATGGAGGGTAAAAATCGTAGAGGGAGACCAAGAGATGAATACACTAAACAGATTCAGAAGGATGCAGTTTGCAGAAGGTACTGGGAAATGAAGAAGCTTGCACAAGATAGAGTAGCATGGAGAGCTGCATCAAACCAGTCTCTGGACTGAAGAACACAACAACAACAACCAAAACTACGGAACCATAGTTTTGGTTCAAATGGCTCTGAGCACTATGGGACTTAACTTCTGAGGTCATCAGTCCTCTAGAACTTAGAACTACTTAAACCTAACTAACCTAAGGACAGCACACACATCCATGCCCGAGGCAGGATTCGAACCTGCGACCGTAGCGGTCGCGCGGTTCCAGACTGGAACCATAGTTTTGATAGAGCGCAAATCTACTTGTAGGCTGTCGTACCGAAAGACTACCCTCGTAGATCACGGATGATCACTAACTTGAGAACTACGAAATGATAGTTACTGGAGCTAACAGCAAATCAGTGCCTCCTAATTTTTTATTCTGTTCTCAATATCGGTTTTTAGATATTATATGACATGCGTAATACTCGGCTGACTTTCCTGCTTCGCTACCCCAAGTTGTAACCCCCTGCCAGCTGAGGGTTCGAAACTGTAGCGTATAACATGCAGTGTGTAACGTAACTATGTCGGTTTGCGAGAAACAGCTTGCTAACCGCAGAAAACTTGTATCGTTCATATCTATAGAAGAATGAAAGCTGTGTACGTTGATGACTGTATCGACATCGGTAATGTGCGACGTTGAGTCGTTCGTCCTCGTTATAAAGAAAACAGTGGTGCTAACCTCAACTTTTGTGACGGAGCTCGGAGTGGACGATCGCGTACGGCAACTGCAGAGTGTCATCGGAAGCGGGTTCATGAACTCATAAGAGCAAATCGCCGATAACACACACAGCTCTTACGTAAGGGTGACGTGTCACGACAGTGTGTACAGGCCATCATTGGTGCAGAAAACTGTGTGCCTCGAACGCTCACTACAGACATGAAACACTGTGAGAGGGTGATGAGTTCATAATAACACTGTGACAGTTGACGGAAGCAAGGTTGACCAGTTTGAACTCGAGATCAGGCGAGCATTAATAGAGTTCCGCGACAAAGGGTCAGCTCCACCAAAAAAGTTCGAGACTATGCCAGAAGATTTTCATCTTTTTTCCAAAACATAAGGAAGACCTTCGAGGACTTCACTTTAACAGTGATGAAAAGGTGCAAGCAAAGGTGAGGTTGTCGCTCTGTCAACAGAGTAAACATTCTACAGTAACGGTCTCAAGAAACTGGCATCTCTTTGGGACAAATATATTCGTCACCTGGGTGAAACATTGATAAATACATATAGAGATATGAAGAATAAGGACGTAGAATATTAACATAGTTGGTTTTATTTAAAAGGCTTTAAGAGTTTTCGCAAAAAAAAAAAAATTCGGAGGTATTAGTTTTCTACATGTCCTCGTACGTTAAAACACAAACTGCGCCTAGAGGGCCCACGACTTTCCTCTTCAACTCACGATGACACCTCGAATTCACGAACTCCAGACTGTTCCACGAAATTATCTAACTTATAAACCTTTCAGCTTGTCAGAAGCATGAGAAGAATGCTGGCATTCTCACTCACCATTTCCTGCTAGTACTTACAGCGCATATTTAAGGTACTGCCTTCTGACAGGACTCTCATGGCTCTTTTTTTTTTTTTTTTTTTTTTTTTTTTTTGCAGTGTTGGAAAGTGCCGGCGGGGGATAAATCACTCTTTCTGGAGTGAGACTCGTATGGCCCGACCCCTACGCATTTAAGTGAATTAAGAAAGACTAGCCCACTACCTCCAGGCTGGGAGGAGGAGGAGGAGGAGATTAACGTCCCGTCGACAACGAGGTCATTAGAGACGGAGCGCAAGGTCGGGTGAGGGAAGGATGCGGAAGGAAATCGGCCGTGTCCTTTCAAAGGAACCATCCCGGCATTTGCCTGAAGCGATTTAGGGAAATCACGGAAAACGTAAATCAGGATGGCCGGAGACGGGATTGGGCCGTCGTCCTCCCGAATGCGAGTCCAGTGTGCTAACCACTGCGCCACGTCGCTCGGTGCCCTCCAGGCTGGAGAAAACCTCTTTCCCTGGCTGCCAGATACTGGCTCAGGGGACTTCGTTACTGAACAGAGCTAACACACATGGGTAGTTAGGAAATGATATGTTGCAATTGCTACAATGATTTTCTCAGACTTTTTCCTGACAGCTCTACCAACTGATCCAGTTCGGCTGCGTCTGATTCGTCAACTGTCCTAGTAACAGGAAGAGCCAATACCTTGATAGGAGCCGTTCGTCCTGGTGTGTATTTGTGTATTGAACAAGGGACGTAGAAACGACGAAGAGGCTTCGTCCCGCCTTAGCCCTCAGTGGTTCACAATAGGCCACAGCAGTCCACCCACCCCACCGCTGCCCCACACCAAACCCAGGGTTATTGTGCGGTTAGGCCCCCAGTGCACCCCCATGGGAAGGTCTCATACCAGACGAGTGTAACCTCAAATATTTGAGTTGTAGGGTAATTATCGTGGATGTGTACGTGGAGACAGTGTTCAAGCAGCAATCGCTGACAGTGTAACTGAGGCGGATTGAGGGGAACCAGCCCACATGCGCCGAGGAGGATGGCAAACCGCCTTAAAAGCCATTCACAGGCTGACCGGCACACCGGACCTCTACATTAATCCTCCGGGGGGGATTCGTGCTGCGGACCACCACGCCTTCCCGCTCGGGAAGCAGCGGGTTAGGCCGCGCGGCTAGCCGGGCGGGATTCGGCCTGGTATTGTTTCCCGCGCTCTGCCGGACACAGTGATTGTTTCGGATGAAGAACTTTCTGTACATCCTCGACAAACATTTGTAACTTTAAAGGTAGCAGTTCATTGCCTTTTCTTTCCATTTATGCAATTGTTGTTGTAATCTTCAGTAGAAAGACTAGTTTTATGCAGCTCTCGGAGTTACTCTATACTGTGCTATTTTCATCTCCAAATAACTATTGCAATCTACATCTTTCTGAATATGCTTACTTTATTCTACTCTGAGTCCACAGCTCGTGGTCTGATGGGTTGCGTACACGCTTACCGAGTACGGGGTACGGGTTCGTTCCCGGCGGGGTAAGGGATTTTCACCTGCCTCGAGATGATTGGGTGTTTGTGTTGTCCTCATCATTTCATCATCATTCCTGAAACTGGTACGACTGGGCTGAGCAAAGGTTGAGAATTTCTATGGGCGCTGATAACCTCATAGTTGAGCGCCCATCAAAGCAGACATTATCATCATCATTTATTCAACTCTGGGTCTCCGTCTTCAGTTTTTACCCATCAAAATCCCCTCCAATACTAAACTGGTTTTATAAACCGATCCCTTCTTTTACTCGAGTTGTGCCAAAAACTTCTTCTCTCCGAAATTCTATTCAGTACTTCCTCATTCGTTATGTGATCTACCCACTTTACCTTCAGCATTTATCTGTAGCACCACAATTCAAAAGCTTCTATTCTCTTCTTGTCTCAACTGTTTGTTTTCTGTGTATGCTTCCATACATGGCCTACACTCCAGACAAATACCTTCAGAAAAGTCTTCCTAACACTTTTTCAGAAACGCTTTTCCTGCAATCGCCAGTCTACATTTTATGTCATCTCTTCTTCGGCCATCATCTGTTATTTTGTTGCACATATAGCAAAACTCATTTGCTGTATTTTACGGACTATGAGACGCTACGGAGTATAGGAGGCACCTTAATTTTTATGCAGTTCTTCAAAAAAAATACATCTGCAAAATTTTTATTGCTACACTGCAACGCCAGATAAAAAATTTTTTAGTTTATGAAACCTAAATGACCTTCTAAATCCTTGAAAATCGTCATCTGAACTTTCTTCTTCTTCCTCTTCGTCGTCATCGTTGTTCTATTCTTATATAAGATAATCTTCACTGAGATCTAGAGCGTTACTTATGTCGCACTTGTTGAAAGATTTAACAGTATCTTCTTCTCTCACTCTAGATCATGACTGTTTTATCCACTGACACAATTTTTATATTGTAGTTCTTTTAGAGCTTCCTTCAGCGTGAATTCATGTTGGATTTCATCCGTCATCCATTTTTTCCATTCCTCTCTTACATATACTTTAAATGGTGTATGTAGTAAGACATCAAGCGGTTGTAATTGTGAAGTAAGTCCTCGAGGAATAATAGCAAGCTCTGTATTTCTGTTTCTCCGTTTCTCTTTCACAGAATTTTTCAAATGACTGCAAAATTGATCTAGCACAAGAAGAGAAATCTTCCTAAGTAGCCGGCAGCTGTGGCTGAGTGGTTCTACGCGCTTCAGTCCGGAACCGCGCTGCTGCTACGGTCGCAGGCTCGAATCCTGCCTCGGGTATGGATGTATGTGATGCCCTTAGGTTAGTTAGGTTTAAGTAGTTCTAAGTCTAGGGGACTTATGACCTCAGATGTTAAGTCCCTTAGTGCTTAGAGCCATTTGAACCATTTTTTCTTCAGAAGTAAAGCACTTTTCCTTCTCTCCCACACTCTGTTAATCCATAATTCCATACCATCGTTGTCCATCCAAATCCTGTCTTGTACGTGAACCATAACACCTGGCGGTATTTCAGGTTTTGACATTGTTTTCTCTGTGGAAATGACCATTGGATTAAATGTAGTACTGTCACCGCAACGTGAAATTACAAGAGTGTTTTGCATTTTTTCATGTACACTTGTTTTTATAGCTACAATTCTAGCACCTTTCATGTAAACAGTTATATTACTCGGCACATCGAATGTCAGAGGAGTTTCGTCCATATTCTCTATTTCGCTTAGCTCCACACTACTTTTCTTGCGATGTTGCATAATAAAGCGATAGAAATATAATATTATCTCTTCATACTCTTTTGGCACATTCTAAGGTATTTTGGTTTTGGTTCGCATCGTAAGTCCATGACGCTTCATAAACCTGTAGCACCAACCAACTTCACACATGAAGTCTGTTAAGTTCCACTGTAGTGCTAGCTTACGAGTGTGCATTTGAATCACTTCTGTACTAATTCCAGTGCCATTTTGACAATGTCCTCGAATCCATTTCAATACGTCATCTTCTATCTCTGACCAATCTGCATTCAGTCCTCTTTTAGCAAATTTAGTCTTCGTAATACTTTTCTGTTCTTCTTTACTAGCCCGACAATTGCGAATGTTTTTTTCTGCTATTGGTGGATCGTAATGCCGCTCAGCTGATCTGTTACCATGTTCTTCTGTCTAAGCTATTACTTTAAATTTATTGCCCACATCATAAAAACAACATTTTTTTTCATTACAAAACTAGCTAATAAAAAAATATAGTACTGTTAGCGATAACACAAATTACTTTCTATTCAAAATCACTGAAACCATAGACTACAACAACGCGCATATGCTAGACAACGAATAGGGAGACAGTGTTAGGAAGCCTGTGAATCACCGCATGTATGCACTGCTGCTTGCAGTTGAATCCAATGTTGCCAGATAGAAGTAGATTTCCCGCGGCAGCAAATATATGGCAATTTTTAAGACTGGCGGGAATTTTAAATCAAACACTGGATTTTTTTATATTGATTTCGAGTACAAGACGCACCTGAATTTTTGAGGCAACTTTTTGAAAAAGAAAGTGCGTCTTATAGTCCGTAAAATACAGTACTGCTCTAATTGTCTAGTTTCCTAAGCTAATTACCTGAGCATCCCCTGATTTAATTCGACTGTATTCGATTATCGCCGCGCGGGATTAGCCGAGCGGTCTTAGGCGCTGCAGTCATAGACTGTGCGGCTGGTCCCGGCGGAGGTTCGAGTCCTCCCTCGGGCATGGGTGTGTGTGTTTGTCCTATGGATAATTTAGGTTAAGTAGTGTGTAAGCTTAGGGACTGATGACCTTAGCAGTTAAGTCCCGTAAGACTTCACACACATTAGAACATTTCTTCGACTGTGCCTGTTTTGCTTTTGTTGATGTTCATCTTACATCCTCCCTACAATACAGTGTCTATTACATTCAGCTGCTCTTCCAGGTCCTTTATTGTATCTGACTGGCCTCATGTTGATTGGTCCACTTTATGATTCCCTAGGATAACGTGGCCTTCCGCAGCACCACCGGCTGTAGGATCGCAGATGCTAATGTTGGCTATTGGAGTCAATAGCTAACGAAACCGTGGGGATACTCTCGCTGCTATTCATTTCCATCGTTTTATCCGTGTCCTTGATATACGCAAGTCATCATGGCAGAATATGGCCATCGGGTGTCGGGTACATTCTAACGTTAAACGCTGTTGTACAGAAAATCTGTTACAGCATGACGATCCATTTAGGTTGAGTTGACCCTGTAAGGAATCATAGCACTTTTGTCGCTACACGTTTGTCCATATGACCATATAAACCTGTTTTTAAATGGTTTATGATCTGCATTCGGGATTTAAAATTTTCCTAGAATTTCTAATGACTTACGTATTTATCACTGTTAGCTAACTGGAGACTGTGCTTACAGGAAACGTCATGAATCAGCAAAATGTTGCACAATTTGGACCTCAAAGCAAATTGCACACACGTGCAGTGTTTGTCAGATTTTAGGAGGGGCTGAGAATAATAACAAAACTTTTAAAATATGCTGTAATGAGAAAAGACGTATAAAGAAACCTAACTGACAAATTACATCATAACACACAGTATCAAACTATATGTTAAAAAGTGAATATAGTAACTCTTTATATGAGCGAATTTGTAGTTGTGCACGTTGAACGCTTTTTACCACTAGACAAATCAATGAAAATTCATGTATATAAGGTATTCAGCCTAGGTTTCCTAGACTTTTACAATACCTCATAAAAAGTATCCCGACACACCTGTGTAATACAGAATTGATCACTAGCTGTCACGAAGGGCGGTGCCTGCCAGTATAAAAAGAGGCGAGGATTATTGCGTTCTCAGTAGAGAAGCGGTAACAGCAGAATGGCGCAGCCAGGAGAGCTCTGGAAATTCCAACGTAGATGTCACCTGTGCAACGAATTCATCATGGACACTTCAAACCAAGTAAAGCTGCCCATGTCGACTGTTGGTGATGTGATTATGAAGTGGAAACGCAAGTAAAAACCACAGATAAATACCAGGCAAACCTCGTGTACTGACAGACCGTGACCATCAAAATCTGTGGAGGGTTACTGTAAAAAATTGCACGAATTAAACGGAAGGGCTCAACAGAAGTCCAGCTAGCTCAATGACTGTGCGTATGGAGTTATGGTGTAACGAGAGACGCCACTGGACAGACGAAGTGTGAAAACAAGTGATTCGGAGTGAAGAACCACGTTATATCCTTTGCAATCCGATTAAGGTGTTAGGGTTTGGCGAATGTGTGGAGAACATTACGTCCCATCGTGTGTATTGCCAACTGTGAAGTACGAAGGAGGTGGTGTTACTTGAGACTTTAAACGTATGGTCACCAACGATGGTCTCAATCTTAAACGAACAACTAGAGTTACGAAACAAATGTTCTCTCACGACTTTCGGTCATTGCTCGAAACTATGTGATGGTTTTTTTCGTGTTTTCGTCGCTACCATTTTGGAACCGTTGTTTCTCCCTTTCCTTTATTGACTCTGTACTTCCTTATTGATTGCACGCCAAACGGCACTGTGCACTACATTCTGCTGGTTGGTTGGTTGATTCTTTGATTTGGGGGGTGGACCAAGCAGTTAGGTCATCGATTCCATCAGATTAGGTATGGATGAGGAAGGAAGTCAGCCGTGCGCTTTCTAAGAAACCATCCTGGCGTTTACCTAAAGCCATTTAGGGGAATCACAGAAATCCTAACTCAGAATTGCCGGGAGCGGGTTCGAATCGTCGTCCACATTCTGCTTTGAAGAGCTTTTGTGTAAAGCATTCCCCACCCCCATTTTTGCGTGTTGTAACAACTTGATAAAAATTTTGCTAGAGTACGTTCTTTATTCTCAGCATGTATTTGTAATTAACCGTTTTACCCATTTTTGCTACATCTTGTCATAGTCATTTTTATAAAAATTATTTTATTCCTTTTGTATCTTTCATATATCCTGTGTTTGTACCACTTTATTTAAAACTTCCAAATATGTATCACGCTCATGTATTACTCTGACAGTTGCGTATTTCATACAGTTAAGCGATTATCACGTTACTGGCTCCCGGCAAGTGGCGCGCTCTATAACTTGTTTACCTGGTGCTGTAGCTTGTTGCCACATATTCAGTCTTGTATCTGCTCTTTTACCAAGCTGATCTATTGTAACAATTTTAGCTCCTTCCATGGAGGACTTTACCCCATATTTTCCACTGTTTGACTTGAGCTCCGTACCTCATGATGTATGTTTACAGTTTTAACGAAATATAATTTATATAAATACCAGTTTTATTCCATGTTCTCGTTTTAATTGTTGTCAAGTATTAAGTATTTTAGACGTTTATTTTATATAAGGTTTTACTTGTCACATGCCGGCCGCGGTGGCCAAGCGGTTAAAGGCGCTACAGTCTGGAACCGCGCGACCGCTATGGTCGCAGGTTCGAATCCTGCCTCGGGCATGGATGTGTGTGATGTCCTTAGGTTAGTTAGGTTTAAGTAGTTCTAAGTTCTAGGGGACTGATGACCTTAGAAGTTAAGTCCCATAGTGCTCAGAGCCATTTGAACCATTTGAACTTGTCACATGGTATGACCAGCGGCTCCTCTAGATCAATCCTTCCAAGACCTGGGCAGTCATCGTAGGTCGTACCACTCGCTCCTTTCGGCTCCTTGACTTTTCCCTTACCATCTGCACCCATGCTGTCCGCCTCTCCACTACCCTCATCTATCTTGGACTCACCATTGACCATCACCTCACCTGGATCCCTCATCTCCTCTCTATCCGATCCAAAGCCCACAACTGCTTCCATCTCCTTAAACTCCTCCCTAGCCAGCCATGGACGTTGAACCTTCTACCATCCTCCACACCTACAAATCCTTGATTCATCCCCTCCTCTGTTATGCCAGTCCCACCTGCCCACCTGGATATCCGTTCCCCCCCAATTCTATATGTCCCTCCAGATCCTCCTGAGCCATGCACTCCGCATCGCACCAATCCCCCATGTGGATCCTCTATGAACTGATTTCTTTCTGCCATCTCCTCCTTTTCCTTGAACATATCCGCGTCCTGTACACCTCCTGCCGACTTGATCCCCCTCATCCTCTGGTTGCTCCTGTCCTCTCCAAACCCCGCCCGCTGTCGCGCCTTCACTGTTATGTCCCCCCTACCCTCCACCTCTACATCCTTCATCTCCTTTCCGAAGGTGGCTTCCATCAACTCCCCCTCACGGATGATGCCCTCTCTCCCTCTATTTATCCCTCCTATCAACTCTGATCCTCATCTACCCCTCCCTTCCTCTGTCATTTTCCTGGGCTCCCTCTCCCCCCTTTCCATCCTGTTTATTTCCCTGCCAACCGTCTCTCTTACTCCATTCTCTCTCCAGAGTCCTTTAGCTTTTCCCTCCACTGCCTTCCCCACTCCTTCTCGTGTCTGTCCTGCCCCCCTTTATCCTGGGTCCTCTCCTCCCCCCTTTTCCCCTCATCTGCGTCGGTCTCCCCCCCCCCCCCCCCCCCATGTGCCTTCGTACTCTATAGTGCAGTGCTTCTGTCAGTCTTCAGTGTTGTGCGACCCCTTTTTTATGTGTTGTGAACAGTCACCACACTGTCGCTAACTGTGTTTATCAACTCTTGCGAACAGAAGCCAGACTGTCACCGTGTTTTTCAGTTGCGCCGGTTTAATTTTTTCTTTTTATATTTTCTTCGCAACTTTTCCCATGTGCCAGTTTTAAACAGTCACCATTTTATCGCCTGTTTTTATTGTTATGATATCTCATAATCATGTTTTTATCTTTTCTGTAGGCTGCAGACCAGCATATTACGCTGCTGCCATCCCGCTCCCCTCTCGGGGGAATCGATATCCAATACAGAAAAAGAATTAGGTCCTACCTCTCTGTGTAAGCGTTGGCTCCTGAGGATAAACTTTTCCAAAACCCAGGCAATAATTATAGGAAGCACAACTCACACCTTCTGTCCCCATGACTTCTACCTCACCATTTACGAACGTCCCATCCAGAAAACTAAGACCCTGAAATACCTTGGACTAAAGTTCTACCGACACCTAACGTGGAAGCCTCTCTTACTAACCCTTCCACAGAAAACCCGCAATAGACTAACACTACTAACTGGCAGAACATGAGGAGTATGCCCCTCCACTGTCCTTCACAGGTACATATCCCTGATCTGCCCCATCCTTTGGAATGGAAATGTTGCATGGAACTCTGCCCTCCTAAGTTCTATAAGTCCCTCCAGATCCACGAACGCCATGCTCTCAGCCTCCCTTTCCACATCCGCTTACATTCCCCTACGAGAATCCTTCACCAACTCATCAAATTCGCACCTCTCCTCATTCACATTGAACACCTCTGAGTAATCTACACCACCCATAAATTCAGCTCCAACAATCCTACTGTGGCCCCTCTCCTTTCCTATCCTAGCGTGCTGCCGCACTCCTACCTGCACATCTCACCAGCGCTTCACCTGCACACCCTCCATATCCTCTCCCAAAGAAATTTCAACCACCTCCCTGTCGTGCACCAAGAACCCTGCCCAATATAGAGCTGTATCACCAACTTCAAATCCATCCTACCCTATCCACACCCCCGCCCCCCTCCACTGCTCTCTCCTCCTCCTCTCCCCCTACCACGCCTCATCATTTTCCCCTTCCATATCGCTTTTACTCTCCAGTCTACAGCTACCAATAGCAGTTGTCCCTCTCTGTGTGTCCCCCACAGCCACCCTGTCTTTGTCACCACCACTTCCCAGTTCACCATCCTCATCACAACTCCCCTATTTCCCTCCAAACCCTCTTCTTTTCCTCTACAATCCGCCATCCCAGGGCAGGTACTTTTCCAGTTATAGTGAAAGTGCACGTTTCTCGTTTTTTAATGGTCAATGACTCTTCTGTCGCGTTCAGTATTTTTCCACTGCCTTCTCAACTGTTTTCGTGCTCAAGTATTTCTCAAGTGTTTTTATCTGTGCTGTCTGTACACATTTTAATCACTGTTCTTAAAATGATTCGTAAAGACAGCATTTTATTATTTATATTTCCCCCATTCATATCAACTTTACAATTATTTTTAAATTCATAGTACGTGTGCCTCCTTGTTTTCTTTTTGGCTTTAGCATCTATGTTAGTATTACATTTTGCTGGCTGAAGAGATGGTTAGTTGTTTAGCTGTACCGCTGCATTCCTACCCCTCCCCACCCACCCACCTCCCAGCTACATGAGGTGAGGGGAATGAAATAACAATAAAGAAAAAAATAATGTGTTTCTTCAATCAGTTCCCTCTTCCAGATAATGAGATCCACCTCAATATTGATCCCTCCTAGCGACTTTAACACTACCCCAACTATCCCACTTCGCATCTGGATTCCTCTGTACTTTTCCCTCTGCAACACCCCTATGCCTTTCTTCTTGTACTATTACCCTGCCCACACAATTACTCTTCCTCACTCTCTGTCGTTCCTACCATATGTATCCCCACTCTCTGCTTCACCTCCTACCTATTATCTGCATAGTTTCCACACCTAACAGACACCTATCTGTTTACTCACATGCCCAAACCTCTAAGGAACTTATTCTTTCCCCCATAATACATCTCGCCCAGTGCAGGTCCTTCAGATGTTAACTGAAAGTCCAGTGTCCTATTTTTTTTCTTTTATAAAAGAATATCACATCATTGCAACTATATTTCTTTAAATTGTATATATGTTTATCCTTTTAGCAGTCTGTAATTAATATTTTTAATTTCAAAATAATGTTGTTTGTTGTTGTGGTCTTCAGTCCTGAGACTGGTTTGATGCAGCTCTCCATGCTACTCTATCCTGTGCAAGCTTTTTCATCTCCCAGTACCTACTGCAACCTACGTCCTTCTGAATCTGCTTAGTGTATTCATCTCTTGGTCTCCCTCTACGATTTTTACCCTCCACGCTGCCCTCCAATACTAAATTGGTGATCCCTTGATGCCTCAGAACATGTCCTACCAACCGATCCCTTCTTCTGGTCAAGTTGTGCCACAAACTTCTCTTCTCCCCAATCCTATTCAATACTTCCTCATTAGTTATGTGATCTACCCATCTAATCTTCAGCATTCTTCTGTAGCACCACATTTCGAAAGCTTCTATTCTCTTCTTGTCCAAACTATTTATCGTCCATGTTTCACTTCCATACATGGCTACACTCCATACGAATACTTTCAGAAATGACTTCCTGACACTTAAATCAATACTGGATGTTAACAAATTTCTCTTCTTCAGAAACGCTTTCCTTGCCATTGCCAGCCTACATTTTATGTCCTCTCTACTTCGACCATCATCAGTTATTTTGCTCCCCAAATAGCAAAACTCCTTTACTACTTTAAGTGTCTCATTTCCTAATCTAATTCCCTCAGCATCACCCGACTTAATTAGACTACATTCCATTATCCTTGTTTTGCTTTTGTTGATGTTCATCTTATATCCTCCTTTCAAGACACTGTCCATTCCATTCAACTGCTCTTCCAAGTCCTTTGCTGTCTCTGACAGAATTACAATGTCATCGGCAAACCTCAAAGTTTTTATTTCTTCTCCATGAATTTTAATACCTACTCCGAATTTTTCTTTTGTTTCCTTTATTGCTTGCTCAATATACAGATTGAACAACATCGGGGAGAGGCTACAACCCTGTCTTACTCCCTTCCCAACCATTGCTTCCCTTTCATGTCCCTCGACTCTTATAACTGCCATCTGCTTTCTGTACAAATTGTAAATAGCCTTTCGCTCCCTGTATTTTACCCCTGCCACCTTTAGAATTTGAAAGAGAGTATTCCAGTCAACGTTGTCAAAAGCTTTCTCTAAGTCTACAAATGCTAGAAAGGTAGGTTTGCCTTTCCTTAATCTTTCTTCTAAGATAAGTCGTAAGGTCAGTATTGCCTCACGTGTTCCAGTGTTTCTACGGAATCCAAACTGATCTTCCCCGAGGTTGGCTTCTACTAGTTTTTCCATTCGTCTGTAAAGAATTCGTGTTAGTATTTTGCAGCTGTGACTTATTAAGCTGATAGTTCGGTAATTTTCACATCTGTCAACACCTGCTTTCTTTGGGATTGGAATTATTATATTCTTCTTGAAGTCTGAGGGTATTTCGCCTGTTTCATACATCTTGCTCACCAGATGGTAGAGTTTTGTCAGGACTGGCTCTCCCACGGCCGTCAGTAGTTCCAATGGAATATTGTCTACTCCGGGGGCCTTGTTTCGACTCAGGTCTTTCAGTGCTCTGTCAAACTCTTCACGCAGTATCGTATCTCCCATTTCATCTTCATCTACATCCTCTTCCATTTCCATAATATTGTCCTCAAGTACATCGCCCTTGTATAGACCCTCTATATACTCCTTCCACCTTTCTGCTTTCCCTTCTTTGCTTAGAACTGGGTTTCCATCTGAGCTCTTGATATTCATACAAGTCGTTCTCTTATCTCCAAAAGTCTCTTTAATTTTCCTGTAGGCGGTATCTATCTTACCCCTAGTGAGATAGGCCTCTACATCCTTACATTTGTCCTCTAGCCATCCCTGCTTAGCCATTTTGCACTTCCTGTCGATCTCATTTTTAAGACGTTTGTATTCCTTTTTGCCTGTTTCACTTACTGCATTTTTATATTTTCTCCTTTCATCAATTAAATTCAATATTTCTTCTGTTACCCAAGGATTTCTACTAGCCTTCGTCTTTTTACCTACTTGATCCTCTGCTGCCTTCACTACTTCATCCCTCAAAGCTACCCATTCTTCTTCTACTGTATTTATTTCCCCCATTCCTGTCAATTGCTCCCTTATGCTCTCTCTGAATCTCTGTACAACCTTTGGTTCTTTTAGTTTATCCAGGTCCCATCTCCTTAAATTCCCACCTTTTTGCAGTTTCTTCAGTTTTAATCTACAGGTCATAACCAATAGATTGTGGTCAGAGTCCACATCTGCCCCTGGAAATGTCTTACAATTTAAAACCTGGTTCCT
The DNA here is from genome assembly GCF_021461395.2 of Schistocerca americana. Taxonomy (NCBI): domain Eukaryota; kingdom Metazoa; phylum Arthropoda; class Insecta; order Orthoptera; family Acrididae; genus Schistocerca; species Schistocerca americana. The sequence continues at coordinate 571,560,389 of NC_060130.1, read as the reverse complement.
AAATCTCTGTCTTACCATTATATAATCTATCTGATACCTTTTAGTATCTCCAGGGTTCTTCCATGTATACAACCTTCTTTCATGATTCTTAAACCAAGTGTTAGTTATGATTATGTTGTGCTCTGTGCAAAATTCTACCAGGCGGCTTCCTCTTTCATTTCTGTCCCCCAATCCATATTCACCTACTATGTTTCCTTCTCTCCCTTTTCCTACACTCGAATTCCAGTCACCCATGACTATTAAATTTTCGTCTCCCTTCACAATCTGAATAATTTCTTTTATTTCATCATACATTTCTTCAATTTCTTCGTCATCTGCAGAGCTAGTTGGCATATAAACTTGTACTACTGTAGTAGGTGTGGGCTTCGTATCTATCTTGGCCACAATAATGCGTTCACTATGCTGTTTGTAGTAGCTTACCCGCATTCCTATTTTCCTATTCATTATTAAACCTACTCCTGCATTACCCCTATTTGATTTTGTGTTTATAACCCTGTATTCACCTGACCAGAAGTCTTGTTCCTCCTGCCACCGAACTTCACTAATTCCCATTATATCTAACTTCAACCTATCCATTTCCCTTTTTAAATTTTCTAACCTACCTGCCCGATTAAGGGATCTGACATTCCACGCTCCGATCCGTAGAACGCCAGTTTTCTTTCTCCTGATAACGACATCCTCTTGAGTAGTCCCCGCCCGTAGATCCGAATGGGGGACTATTTTACCTCCGGAATATTTTACCCAAGAGGACGCCATCATCATGTAATCATACAGTAAAGCTGCATGCCCTCGGGAAAAATTACGGCTGTAGTTTCCCCTTGCTTTCAGCCGTTCGCAGTACCAGCACAGCAAGGCCGTTTTGGTTATTGTTACAAGGCCAGATCAGTCAATCATCCAGACTGTTGCCCTTGCAACTACTGAAAAGGCTGCTGCCCCTCTTCAGGAACCACACGTTTGTCTGGCCTCTCAACAGATACCCCTCCATTGTGGTTGCACCTACGGTACGGCTATCTGTATCGCTGAGGCACGCAAGCCTCCCCACCAACGGCAAGGTCCATGGTTCATGGGGGGGTTCAAAATAATAAGTCCTCATATTTTTATTTACTATCGTCTTTGGTTTATCTTTATGAATGCTCTTGGCTGAAGAGCGGAGTATTGTACCGCTGACAACAATAACAGTAAAGGAAAGAAATATAATATGTTCAAAACATTAAGGAAGACTTCCTTCTGAAGAAGATAATCTTCGGTATTTACGTTAATCTCATACAACAGGTTGGCTGTATACTTTGTATACAGGAAATTATTCATTGCTCAAATTGTCTGGAATTAACATCATGGTTACCCATCGAGTTATGCTCAGACACAGAAAGAGCACTGCTTAAGAAGGAAGCCTGCTCTAATAATTAAAACTTGATAATTTTAGATAAATTATGTGATAACGTGAAAACCACCGTTAGTTGTGCAATTATCTGGAACTAAATTAGGAGTAAACGGTGCGAACCGCAGTGCTCTGCACAGAAACTGCGCTTCTAGTTCAGTTTATTAATCCCCCTCTTCAAAATGTTCGGTGTTGGTTGCCGTGAGTGGATGTGAACACAAATTCTAGCAAAGCTTTTGCCTCTAATAATAGAACGGGAGTTAGACTCAATGGCCTGCCGTTCACCACTTCAGTGCTGCTTCAAACCGGACGCAGACCCCAGCCAAGCTTTTGTTTCTTGTCGTAATAACAGAACGGGAATTTAACTCGATGGCGTATCCTTCTCCACTTTAGTCCTGCTTGAATCTGAACACAAATTCTAGCCACGAAGGAGACTCGCTGCGGAAACATGTACTTTCTGCCAATAGTGAGGTGAAATTTAGCATCAGCACTGGAAATGTTCGGCAACTGTGTTATCGCCTAATTGATTTCCTGGTGCGGAGCAAAACTCTTCTGCTGATGAACGGGAATAGACTCGACGGCGTATCCTTCTCCATTTCAGTGCTCCTGGTCCTCGACGCCCACCTGGACAGCGTGGGTTGCGCTTAGCAGCGCTGAACATGCGGTTCCACTCACGAAGGAGGCTCGCTGCGGGAACATGTACTTTCTGCCAATAGTGAGGTGAAATTTAGCATCAGCACTGGAAATGTTCGGCAACTGTGTTATCGCCTAATTGATTTCCTGGTGCGGAGCAAAACTCTTCTGCTTAGTTCAACTGGTAGTCTCCTGTCAAATCCATGTCCATCAGAATGATTCAGACTTGAAATGTGACACAGAGTTGGCTCCACGCTAACATTACAAGTGCTCTTATATTTCATGTCACTTTCTGCCTATCTTAACGACCATTAGATAAATGAAAGAATGTTCATGTTAGCAGCGTCTTATTAGGCATGTGCTATAGCAGTTTTCCAGGCATGGAAAAGCTTCAGTAATAATCAGTTGAATAATTCTTATTCACTTTCCTGTAATCATGCGGTAAATGGTCTGAATGAAATTCGGGAAGATTCTACTTATTAGTTCTGCTGTTGTTATGAAATCTGAATTCCGTCTTTTGCCAGTCGCCTACCGTCTTTAATGGCTGAATATCCAAAGTATTACACCATTAATCAGTAAAGCCAAGAAAACCTGAGATATCAGGTCTACCTACTGCTTGACCGCGATGTAATTCTTTCATGATTAGTATAATACTACTATTATTATTCCTTGTATCTATCGGAGCCATTCCATACAGACAACATTGTTGCCATTGAGTGATAATTTTTCATACCTTTCTCCAGAAGCGATGTTCTTCGATTTGTACTAATTCCACCGTTCGCTCTATCGCTGAAAACTGAGCCCACATTTTCGAACACGATGAGTATGTTTCATGTAATATATCAGAGACCACCACAGACGCTGCTTAGTGGCGTCAGAAGAATGTCTCGTTTAATAAAAAAAAAAAAGGAAAAAATGAATTGAAATTGAAACCGAATTTGCAGAACGTTTCGACGTTGCCCACTTAGTTATAGAAACAACATTATTAGCAGCATATCTTTCCACAGTAGCAGCGTATACGTGCCGCAGGTAAGTATTTTCCTGGTACAGGTCAACAATTCTGACTGGGTGATTTTCGCGCAGTATTTCAAGCAATCTTTCCTCGTCATGGTCTCTTCGGCATTCACCGTACAACTGAAGTGTTGCATTTCAACTGCGTAAGTGCTGTACATTATTGCCTACATAGTGTGTGATGTCCTTAGGTTAGTTAAGTTTAAGTAGTTCTAAGTTCTAGGGGAATGATGACCATAGCAGTTAAGTCCCATAGTGCTCAGAGCCATTTGAACCATTTGTACATTACATTAACTGTGGCCGTGGTGTCCGCTGGCCAATTAATGTGCTGCTAGACATACATAACTATAATGGAGCTTTATAACTTTTGGAAACTGTATCACTGATTGCAAGCTCAAGAAACGTTATGTCTATGGTGTAGCTTATATCTGCTCTGAACAGAAATGGTTCAAATGGCTCTGAGCACTATGGGACTTAACATCTGTGGTCATCAGCCCCCTAGAACTTAGAACTACTTAAACCTAACTAACCTAAGTACATCACACACATCCATGCCCGAGGCAGGATTCGAACCTGCGACCGTAGCAGTCGCGCGGTTCCGGACTGCGCGCCTAGAACCGCTAGACCACCGCGGCCTCAAAGATACAGATATCCGTACAGTAGTTACAGCCACAATGGAGGAGTATCTGCGGAGACGTCAGACAAACATGTGATTCCTGAGAGGTTCCAGAATGTAGCGCCTAGAACCGCTCTGCCACCCCGGCCGGCGGACATAAATGGATGCAGGTGACCAGACAGGATGCTTACGTACGTGTTATCTGTCAGAGTCGTATCTAGACGTATCAGGGGTCCCATATCACTCCAACTGCACACACCTCATACCATTACAGAACCTCCACCAGCTTGAACACTCTCCTGCTGACATGCAGGGTCCATCGATTCATAAGGTTGTCTCCACACCCGCACACGTCCATCCGCTCGATATAATTTGAAACGAGACTCGTCCTACCAGGCAACATGTTTCGAGTCACCAACAGTTCAATGTCGGTGTTGACGGTCCCAGGCGATGCGTAAAGCTTTGTGTCGTGCAGTCATCAAGGGTACACGAGTGGACCTTCAGCTGCGAAAGCCCATGTCGATGACGTTTCGTTGAATGGATCGTACACTGACAGTTGTAGAAATCTGCAGCAATTCCGGAAGGGTTGCACTTTTGTCACACTGATCGTTTCTCTTCACTCGTCGTTGGTCCTGTTCATGCAGTATCTTTTCCCGGTCGCAGCGATGTCGGAGATTTGATGTGTTACCGCATTCCTGATATTCACAGTACATCAGTGAAGTGGTGGTAGTACGGAAAAATCCCCACTTCATCGCTACCGACTACAACACTACGTTCAGACTAACTTAAATCTTGATAACCTGCCGGTGTAGCAGCAGTAACTGACCTGTCAACAGCGACAGACACTTGTTGTCTTATACAGGAGTTGCCGACCGCAGCGCTGTATTCTGCCTATTTACATATATCTGTATTTCAATGCGCATGCCTATACGAGTTTCCTTGGCTCTTCATTGTATTTCCATGAGAGAGAGATTTAATAACTCACGCTCTACGAACGTGGCACGTGTTGTGGACACAATTCACGTCGCTTGAAACGTCAAGCGCACTTCGCTCTTACGATTGTCACAAACCATGCGTTGAAAGGGATTTGCTTTTAGCAACAGTTATCCTGCGGATGGTTTTCATGTGGCACAAAATTTTAGAACGTCTGCAGTTTACGGCTAGTTTTTCGTGAGTAATTCATGTGATGTTAACCGAGTAACCGGATTTAAGAAAAATTCGTAATTATGTAACTTTTTGAGTCGAGAAAAGTTTATGAAGCTCTGGTAGTTGCAGCGAAATTTCAGTATGTTTGCCCTAACGCATACATAATTCCCAGAACTACAAACGATGACGGCAAGCGCCCTAAGTACTTTTGCGGACGTGTTGGGTTAAACAATAGCATGTTAACTCCGCGGTGGGGATTCCCGGCTTGATGGTATCCAGTAATGAGTAGACGTGAAGCGACGCAGTGGTAGGGGTCGGGGAAGGGAAGGGAAGGGTGACAGAACTGCGCATGCGCGGAGAGTGGGTGGCTACGAGCCGTACCGTACCACCCAAGAAACAGACAGCACAGCAGCGAGCAACACGGCGCCGCCACGCTCCGCCTCGAGGTGAGTGCGCCGCTCGGACGCCTTACCGCCAGCCATTCTGGGCTCTGCGAATGGTGACTGAACGTAACTGAAACATCACGCCACTTCGCACCATGTTCTAAAGTTCAAACTAGACATAATAGTGTAACTAAAGAGATCGGAAATTGTGCTATAGTCAGAACCAATGACAAAAAGCTATCACATCAGAGGAATGAGCTTTTCAATTGAATAGGAAGTAAACTCTCACGAATGAGAACAAAGTATGATACCAACCAGACTTCCTCTCTTAATGCTTAGCGCTTTTCTCCCGGAACGTAATTCAAGATTTTTGCACATTAAGATATTAGAATCAAACAAGTCATACCGTGGTTAAATGTCAGAGCAGTTACAGTGGAAATTTTTCAAGACTACGTAAGTATACGACTTTTTTATGAAAATTTAACTACCGAAGGGTACGTCTTACAGTAATATGCGTTTCAATTTGTAATACTGTACTCCTCGTTAACTACTGTTATGAAATGTGCACTCGGAACAGGACTGGTTAACAAACCAGCATACATGTGTAACACTTCTGAATATAATCGTAGAATCACATTCAGTGTTACAACATATTTTGTCTCAACATTAGAACCACTGTAATCCAACGCTTCTACAAATAATAAAACACACTCATACCATTGAGTTTCTTTCCTGAGTTCTTATCACGTAAAAGAGTATTTCTCAGTGCAAAATAGCATAATACTTGTTTATTATCATATGAAGTTTACAGCAAAACATCCTTGGCCTCTGCTGGTGCTGACTAACCAAATCGAAATACATTTGCACTCTTGTGGATTGATAATCTGTATGGAGTACTGCAAAAGCTCACAGGGTAGCCTACTCTGTAGAATAGTCTAGCCCCGGTTGCCTCTGACGCCGTGTTGGGGTTAATGGAATACGCTAATGGTACGAATTTAGCGCCAAGTGCAATATAGGCAAGACTCGCCTTCGCTGTAGACTGGCTGGCAAATAGCTACTGCAATAGTCAGTGCAATGAGCAAGCGATGCTAACGTTACCGTTAGACTTTTCATTCTAAATATTTTCCAGTTTTATATACGTGAGATATGTTTCTAATGGGCATCTGACCAATCCAGTGTAGCTATGGTTGGATACAGACCATAAGCGCTTTTAGGATGCCCACATATGTCTGTCTCAGAGTTTTCAAAATCTTACCCATCAAATTTAAATTACTTGACTACGCAAAAATCATGCATATACTAATAGCTCATCAAAGAACGAAGTTATGTCGTTTGTTGCATAGTTGTATTTGTGTGAACCACTATCTTTGGTTTATCTTACAAAATTAAATTTATTCCCATTCTCTACCATACACTTCTCTGTCAAATACATATGAATCTGTATCAATTTACGATTAACTCAACTCGGTTAATAAACAAGTAGGTAACCAAAAAGAAGCAAAAAGAAGCAAATTTACAGCATTATTAAGCAGTCTATTTTTACCGTTACAAGAGTTGGTGAAACGCCGATGTCAACGTCTTTTCATGTCAAGAGATTCACTTCCAATTTCTTGAACAATTATTTCTAACTGCGCACATTGTAAGAGAGTCATTTTCTCCCATTTAATATGTCCGTGCGTATAAATGGCAAACGTATCACTTGACAAATAATAGGCAAACAAATATGTATGATTATCGATAAACTGATGATCACATGGTCCGACTGCCTTCACGGTTCCGATTAAATTTCTTCATAATCAGAGATGTCATTTGCCCTAAGCGTTCATTCCGATTTTATTACACTGATTCCCTTTTATAATATTACACAAATTGGGGAGAAAATAATTGATTACATTACATCTAGTGAAAAAGTTAATAATCGTAACTGTACAGTGGCCGTTAAAAAGCGAATTACAGTTATACATGACTTGAAATTGCAATTTCTGTAGTGTTTACATGACCGTACCGGAATCCAGCAAGCTTATTTCACAAATTTTATGTAAATTTAGTCATATCTGCGAACTTAAGTTCCAGGGCAATATAAGCATTAATGGCAGCGATGAAAATTAAATTTTTGTAGTTAAGTCTCGTCCCTTAACAATGTTGTTCGTTGCTTTTCTCCTGATTATAATCCAAGGAGTCCGTAGAAAAGATTTAGGTGTACAAGATTCGCTTACAAATGAAGAAAAACTAAAATATGTGGAAGGTCTCATCAGTTAAATAAATAGTACTTTTCACATGGTAGTATCTACTGAAATATGAAGAAGTAGCCATTGCTGTATGTTGTTGCTATGATGCCGGCCGGAGTGGCGGAACTTAGATAAAGTTGTTTTCTTGTTTCAATAATTGTAAAATTTTACCATGAGTGAGAAGTGTGGGCTTTGCCGTAGGTTCGTGAGTAGTGGATTGCGGTGTGAGACTTGTTTGAAGTATTTTCACTGGGGGGAATGCAGTGGGGAAGCCAGTGGGCATTCTGGTGAGATCCTCTCCTGGAACTGCAGGTTATGTAGCAAGAGTAAGTTGATAGAGGAGCAGGAGCGTAAGATCTGTGCCCTTCAGGTGCAGTTGAAAAACGCACAGGAGGAGCTAGATAGGATGAGGAGGGAGAAGGGGGTTGGGGAATGGGAGCTGGCTGTTGGCAAGAGATCTGCTAGGAGAAGGAGATTTTCAGATAGTTTTACTATTGGTGTTTGTAATAGATATGACCAGCTGTCAGAGTCTAGTGGAGAGGAATCTCTAGTAGCTGTAGATGTAGGAAGTATGCAGCAGACCTCAGCAGTTACGGTGGCTAGGACAGTTGCAAAGTCTAAGAGAAAGAAGAAGGTTCTGCTGTTAGGTAGTTCTCATGGTAGAGGTGTAGGCCAGCAGTTGCAGGAAGTTTTGGGGAGTGAGTACCAGGTCACCAGCATTGTGAAGCCTAATGCAGGATTGGCTCAGGTGACTTTTAACATAGGGGGGTTATGTAGGGATTTTACTAAAGAGGATCAGGTAGTGATTGTGGGTGGGGCTGGTAATAGTATTGATAGGGATGGGAAGTATGACATAGATGGTGACCTGGAAAAGATAGCCACTCAGACTGGCAACACGAATGTGCATTTCGTGGAACTGTTTCAGCGTCACGATCGGCCTCATCTTAATATAGCCGTCAGGCGTAATAACATGAGACTTGGGGGTGCGCTGATGACAGAAGGCATGAGTCACATTTCAGTGGTGTCGGTGGAGTCTATCAGTAGGACGGGTTTCACTAGACATGGCCTGCACCTCAACAGGTATGGGAAGGGGAGGTTGGCAAAACTTATAGGTGACAGCATAGGTGGGGGTGGTGGGATCACTCATGGGAAAATTCCGGTAGTTGTGGGTGTTAGAGCTGTACCTTTTTTAGATTGAAGTCAGCTGATAGGTATTCCTGCTTAAGGGAAGTCTCTCTAACAAAGAAACCACTTTCTACAAAGCTTGGGTATCCGATTAATGAGGGAATTAGTATATTTCATCAAAATATACAAGGTATTCGAGATAAAGTTAGTGAACTGCTTATAGATGTTGACTCTGAAATTATTGGTATATCTGAACACTTCTTAAATAAGGAGATAATTCAGAGGCTTCCTTTACCAGGGTACAGGTTGGCTGGCAGCTTTTCTAGGAGCTCTTTGCGGTGTGGGGGAGTAGCCATGTATGTGAAAAACGGTATCCCATTTGAGTCAATTGATGTTTCAAAGTACTGCACTGAAAAGGTGTTTGAATGTTGTGCAGGTGTGGTTAAATTTAGTGGAGCTAATCTTCTTACTGTTGTTATTTATAGATCCCCAGACTCCGATTTCACAACATTTTTGCTAAAGCTAGAGGAGGTTCTTGGTTCACTTTATAGGAAATACAAAAAGTTAGTTATATGTGGTGACTTCAATATTAATTGTATAAGTGATTGTGCAAGGAAAAGGATGCTGGTAGACCTCCTTAATTCATATAATCTTATGCAAACCGTATTCTTTCCAACGAGAGTGCAAGGGAACAGTAGAACAACCATAGACAATATTTTTGTTCATTCGTCATTATTAGAAGGGCATTCTGTTAGCAAAAAAGTGAATGGCCTTTCAGATCATGATGCACAAATTTTAAGTCTAAAAGATTTTTGTGCTTCAACACATGTTAAATATAGTTACCAACTTTTTAGGAAAGCTGATCCAGTTGCTGTACAGACTTTTGTAAACCTTATCAAGGAACAAGATTGGCAAGATGTTTATAGTGCTGATACAGTAGACGATAAATATAATGCTTTCCTCAAGACTTTTCTCGTGCTCTTTGAAAGTTGCTTTCCGTTAGAACGTTTAAAACAGGGTACTAGCACAAACAGGCAGCCTGGGTGGCTGACTAAAGGGGTAAGAATATCTTGTAGAACAAAGTGGCAATTATATCAAAACGTTAGAAACAGTCAAAATCTAAATGCAGCAGCCCATTACAAACAGTATTGTAAGGTGCTTAAAAAAGTTATTAGGAAGGCAAAAAGTATGTGGTATGCAGATAGAATAGCTAAGTCTCAGGATAAAATTAAAACCATATGGTCAGTCGTAAAGGAAGTGGCTGGTCTGCAGAGACAGGTCGAGGATATAGAATCAGTGCGTAGTGGGCATGTCCGTGTTGCTGATAAGTCGCATATATGTACAGTACTTAATAATCACTTTCTGAATATAGCAGGTGAACTAAATAGAAACCTAGTCCCAACAGGGAATCATATAGCGCTCTTAGAAAAAAGTGTTCCGAGACTGTTACCTGAAATGCTCCTCCATGATACTGACAAGAGGGAGATTGAGTTAATAATTAAATCACTAAAGACCAAGAACTCTAATGGATATGACGGGGTATCTAGCAGAATACTGAAGTATTGTTCCACGTATATTAGCTCAGTACTTAGCCATATCTGTAACTTTTCGTTTAGCAGTGGTCGGTTTCCTGACCGATTAAAGTACTCGGTAGTGAAGCCACTTTATAAAAAGGGAGACAGGGATAATGTTGACAATTATAGACCTATTTCTATGCCATCGGTGTTTGCTAAAGTTATCGAGAGGCTTGTATATACAAGGTTACTGCAGCATTTAAATTCACATAATTTGCTGTCAAATGTACAGTTTGGTTTTAGAAATGGCTTAACAACTGAAAATGCTATATTCTCTTTTCTCTGTGAGGTTTTGGACGGATTAAATAAAAGGTTGAGAACGTTAGGTGTTTTCTTTGATTTAACGAAGGCTTTTGACTGTGTTGACCACAAAATATTACTGCAGAAGTTGGAACATTATGGAGTAAGGGGAGTAGCTTACAATTGGTTCGCCTCCTACTTTAAGAACAGAAAGCAGAAGGTAATCCTCCGCAATATTGAGAGTGGTAATGATGTTCAGTCCCAATGGGGCACTGTTAAATGGGGCGTTCCCCAAGGGTCGGTGCTGGGGCCACTGCTGTTCCTTATTTATGTAAATGATATGCCTTCTAGTATTACAGGTGATTCAAAAATATTTCTGTTTGCTGATGACACCACCTTGGTAGTGAAGGATCTTGTGTGTAATATTGAAACATTATCAAATAATGTAGTTCATGAAGTAAGTTCGTGGCTTGTGGAAAATAATTTGATGCTAAATCACAGTAAGACTCAGTTTTTACAGTTTCTAACCCACAATTCAACAAGAACTGACATTTTAATCAGACAGAATGGGCATGTTATAAGCGAGACGGAACAGTTCAAGTTCCTAGGCGTACGGATAGATAGTAAGCTGTTGTGGAAAGCCCATGTTCAGGATCTTGTTCAGAAACTAAATGCCGCTTTATTTACCATTAGAACAGTATCTGAAATAAGTGACATTTCAACACGAAAAGTAGTATACTTCGCATATTTTCATACGCTTATGTCATATGGTATTATTTTTTGGGGTAATTCTTCTGATTCAAAAAGGGTATTTTTGGCTCAAAAACGGGCTGTTCGAGCTATGTATGGTGTAAGTTCGAAAACCTCTTGTCGACCCCTATTCAATAGTCTGGGAATTTTGACATTGCCCTCACAGTATGTATTTTCTTTAATGTCGTTTGTTGTTAGCAATATTAGCTTATTCCCAAGAGTTAGCAGCTTTCACTCAGTTAATACTAGGCAGAAATCAAATTTGCATGTGGAATGCACTTCCTTGACTCTTGTGCAGAAAGGAGTGCAGTATTCTGCTGCATCCATTTTCAATAAGCTACCACAAGAACTCAAAAATCTTAGCAGTAGCCCAAACACTTTTAAGTCTAAACTGAAGAGTTTCCTCATGGCTCACTCCTTCTATTCTGTCGAGGAGCTCCTGGAAGAGCTAAAAAATTAAGCAAATTCCAGTGTTACATTCTTGATTTTCTTTATTTAAACTAACGACTTGTCGCCTGAATATGTTTTTTATATTTCATTTTATCTGTTTCTACAATCGTGTTATAATTTCATGTATTGACTCGTTCCATGACCATGGAGACTTCTCCTAAATGTGGTCCCACGGAACAATAAATAAATAAATAAATAAATAAAAAAGTACTCACGATACGGCATCATGACTACCTACAACTTCGAAGAACAATTTCTGATGGAACACTAAGCGCGAGTGAATGGTAGAGCAAGGGATTAAGGCCAAAAAAATACGCGCAAACCAGATACCGGATGGAATATAGAACGATGATGCTCATTATTCTATAATCCAGCATCTGAATGCCATCGCAGATAGGCATGCATTCTTTGCATGTATAGCGGAGAACGATGTATGAAAAAAATAAATAATATAAAAAAACGATCAATGTCATACATTTTTCATCGTGCTATATTATACATTTTCTTGACATGATATGAAATTTCGGATTCCTGACAGAAAATCGCAGATATAATATGTAATTAATTTGTAAACGATTGCCGGCCGCGGTGGTCTAGCGGTTCTAGGCGCTACAGTCTGGAACCGCGCGATCGCTACGGTCGCAGGTTCGAATCCTGCCCCGGGCATGGATGTGTGTGCTGTCCTTAGGTTAGTTAGGTTTAAGTGTTCTAAGTTCTAGGGGACTGATAACCTCAGCAGTTGAGTCCCATAGTGCACAGAGCCATTTGAACCATTTTTTGTAAACGATTTTTCATTCAATCAGATTTTTAGCGGCACTAAATGTTCAGATGCATAGTGGCAACTCCTATGTTTCTGGTCCACTCAGAGGAAATTAAGAGCCTCTTAGCCAACTGTTGTGCTCATGGTGAGCAACATAACTTCGATCGCAGTTAGTTAACATATTAAAAGGCATAGGAGTCCAAATCATTTAGAAAGAGCGTTTTGATAATACCGAACATTATAGTGCTAATTGTGTTAATATCCATCGTTTTTCTTTTAACCAAGCGCGGATTACGTGAGTAACATTATCTAACAGTAATCTGCCATCGTCTCTTCAGCGACCCGTGAAAAATGATGAAATTTTTGCTCTAGTTTATTGAAGTTGAGGAAAAATTTCGCAGAACCAGACAGGCTTTCACAGAGGCTATCCCAAATATACGGTAGGATAACGGTATAGGGGACTCGCAGTTGATTTATTTCTACGAGATGCGCTTTGTCACCTCCATAAACTTATTCATTTTGTTTGGTACGTTTGGACACTGTAATGATCTTGCAGTGTGGCATCTTCTTATCGTACATAAGTCAGTGACAGTACGTTGGTCCAAATTGTCATTAATATACATCCTTATAGTCGCAATCATGCGCCTAAGACTGTGTACATCCTTCAAGAGATAAGTTACCCTGCCCCTTTTACTTATCGATTTTTTGGTAAGATTATAATGATTAGCAAGTGTTGCGACTTTTCCAGGTCTTGTCACGGGAAACGCTGTGCGCTACATTCTCTTACTGTTATTTTTACCTTTAGGGAAACACTTGTAATCTTACACATGTCGTAAGGAAAAATTGCTCTTGTGGCGGCCTGCCTGTCGAGAGGTAAATATTATTGCCGGTCTTACGTATATCGGTCTGCAACTTTCGATAGAGGTATGCGACCATTATTAATAATATAACTGACTGGGTTTTAGAATGCAGTCAGTTATGTTACAGCCCGTGTTACTAAGACAGTTCGCTTTCTCACATTCGAGAACGTGCAAACATTCTAGCACCTGGTCCAGGTACAGCGCCAACTAAAGGGGTTTAAATAAATCCCATGATAATTCGCAATGGTTACTAGTTGTTACAAGCCTGATATAAAAGTTGTCATCTACTCTGATAGCGCAGACAGTGGAATACACGTACCAGTACTGAAGTTATTAACACTGTAGGATAGGCAGCTTTCAGAAGTGGTAGTATGGGTCAAAACAAGAAAAAAATGTCTGGTAAAAGTGGACTCTAAAATGTGTACCATAAAAGCTATGAGTACTTGTTCATCTTCGATAATGTGAAACACAGACCTTTTGCTGCAAGCTCTTTGGGTTCCATGTTATGGAAGAGATAGTATGGGCCAAAACGAGGGAAAAAATGTGAAGTAGGTACGAGCTTTAAAATGAATACCTTTAAGAGCTGTAAGCACTTTTTCATCTTCGGTACTGTAAAACACATTTCTTCTACTGAACAAGTGCTCTTAGCTCTCAAGTCATGCAATTTAGAGCCCACGTTTACTATAGTCCGATTAAAATTGTGTTATAGTTGCTATCTGTCACTTGCCGCTACAGTGTTGCTTCATGTGCTCTCGAGATATGGCGGAAATGGGTGGTGCTCTGTCGACAGTAGATTTTAAGTGACCAAGGACTGAACTGCAGCAAATAACCTTGTGATGTGCAATGTATCCGAAGAAACGGCGCAACTATATGCGGCAGAACTAAAACCATGATCGTTTAAGGCTAACCTCTACGAGTAAGCCCAAGACAAAAAAAATTCATAATATGTTTGTTTGTACAGCCGTCTTCCGCAGCAAAATTTCAGTCTTAACGGTAAAACTTATGTGTAATTTCTAGCTGCCATTGGTTACCCGAAATTATCCTCACACTGGCCACAGGAGATGCCGCGTTACCAACAGATGACCAGTCCTGGTTGACACTTGGTTTCAGATTATAGGCGACACAAGCAGATTCCATACGTAAAAAGAGCGACAGGAAGAAAAATAACAGCAAATAAAAAAGTCAATACGACGATGAAAATGACGTGACAAAGTATTACAAACAAAAAAGAGAATCTAAAACAATTGACTGAATAAAAATGATAATCAAAGTGTTACTATTAAATTTATAAAAATCCAAAATTTCGCGGTTTTTGACGAGATTCGAACCTAAGATTTTCTGTACGTCAGATCACAAGCTAACCACTACACTAAGCAATCACCGTGCAGACACCCCTTGTACTTTTGATTCTGGTGTCCCAGACGCAACGATTAATTGACAGCCTTTAAAAATTCGGTTTCACCTAATGTTGTGTGAAGATTATCTAGTGTATGCCGATTTCTATGATTATAATAACTGTATAAATGACACTGAATCGTGTCTTGTGCGGAAGGATCCAGTAGTGTTAGGTTAGTGCTGTGTATGAAATGTATGTATTTTGTTAGCATCGTTGTGCGTGTGTGTGTGGCAACGGCGAACGTTTCGGTTGTCACTTTCAGAGCTCGTATTGGAAGAAACCAGCTGCAAAGCGTGAAGTGTCAACCATCAAATAATTTTAATTGGACTATAGACTTTTTCGTGTCTTGGTCATACTGCCACCTGTGAAACTTGTCTATCCTATTGCCTTAGAAAGAACATGTATTTCACTGTCAGAAGCATCAGAACAATTTTCGCTTAGAGTCTGTCGCTTCTGGACAACGGTGCTTATCTCAAATTGATACATTTACCCTTCTCCATCATTCCTGATTGCCTGTAACATGATCACGGAGCCACCATGTGTAACATCTCATATTAAAAACATCGGTTCATTTACTCGTCATTGTACAGTGTCAGTACTGACATATTTAGTTAATGATTGCTTTCTACATGATTGCGTTATGCCTTAGTTACAGGGAAAAAAATTTCAAGTCTCACATAACATCATTGGCAGGTTACATGACGTGATCACATTCATGATTGTTTGCCTTCCTGCAATGACTGTAAAAACGAGGACACCATCCCACATATTTATTCAAGCTAAAATGTGATTACTCTTACGACCTCAAGATATCAGTTGATAAAACACAGTCTAATTATGCACACCAAGTTACAACCATTCTTTCATTTAAAAATAATCTTTATTACTTTTACTAAACATTTTTTAATAATCTATTGGTCCTTCGTTGTAGGCATGACTCGAATTTAGTTTTACTAACAAGTCTGCTAATACAGCTGTCCAATTTATTAAGCCGTTGTATATTAATAACTGATAGAATGTTGTTAACTGATGTTTGTGCGAGCTCAAAAAAATGGTTCAAATGACTCTGAGCACTATGGGACTTAACTTTTGAGGTCATCAGTCCCCTAGAATGTAGAACGGCTTAAACCTAACTAACCTAAGGACATCACACACATACATGCCCGAGGCAGGATTCGAACCTGCGGCCGTAGCGGTCGCGCGGTTCCAGACTGTAGCGCCTAGAACCGTTCGACCACCCCGGCCGGCTATGCGAGCTCATGTCAGGCCAGAGATAAAATAATCACGACATTATTGCTGCAGCTGACTAGCAGTTGACGTCCACATTGTTTCTTAATCTACGTAACTCCATAATATTTAAACTCTATTAACCATACATTGGAGTGTAAAACTTAAGGATCTAAGGAACTTCCGACTGATGTGTCACTGGCAAGTAAAATAGCTCTATGACATTAGGACTATGCACAGAAAGAACTAATACGGTATGGGTGTGGAAGGTAACTGAAAGCAGTACGCAATTCCACGAACAAAAATGATATTCTTATTACAAGACAATAATTACACTCACCGCGATTGGTAATGGATACTGGGAATTTAAAAAGGCGGGACATGATTCTTAACAGGGTGTGCGACCACCGCTCTCGGCAGTACTTGCTTAGCAACGTGTTCCCATGCTGGCCCCGAGGTTTGTCAGCAGTTCTTGTAATAGGGTATTCCATTTCTCCCCCAGCGTTGTTGACAACTGATGGATGATCGTTGGTGCATGTGAACGTTCCGCAGTGCTTCGCCCCAACGTATTCCACACGTGCTCGATGGGATTTTAGTCGTTGGGACGGGCATCAGGCCAGTCCATTCGCAGAATACCCTCTTCTCCGAGAGCTCTTCCACCTGTGCTGTTTCATGCGGTCGCACGCTCTCATCCACGAAAATGAAGTCGAGACTGCACTCACTCTTGAAAAGACGCAAAGCGTCTAACAGCTAACGTGGAGGAGCTCTTTGAACAAGAGGATACTAGTCGAATGTGGGCTGCCCATTCCCGCAAATAAAATCCCATTGGGCACGTGGGGTATGCTTTGGGGAAAGATACTGCAGCTCGTCCACATGCACCAACAACCATCCAGCAGTTGTCAGTCCCATTGGTGGAGGAATGAAACGACCTTCCAGAAGAACTCCTTAGGAATCTTGTGGCCAGCATGTGAGCACGTTGCCGAGCATACATTGCTGCGTTGGTGATCACACATCCTATAAATAAGCATGCTTCGCCCTTGGCGATGCCAGGGGACCAACAAAGATCGCAGTGTCTTAAGAGTAAATATTTTATTTCAATAAAAGTGTCATTACTGCTCGTCTCATTGCTTATTCCTTTCAATTATCTTCCGTAATGTACGGTAGTAGTTCTTTCTATATATGATCCAAGTTTCGTCAAGGTATGTTACTTGTCAGTAACACGTCATGTGAAGTTACTTTCGTGCTTACATTTGGCACATCAGTGTATGTCCCTTCCTTAACTATAACTAAATAAAAAATAAAACCAAACTTGTACATGTAATCACATAAACTCCACAAAGACATGTCAATCTTCATGAACAGTATTTATTTCAATTTGAAAATATATATATATATATATATATATATATATATATATATATATATATATATATATATATATTCTATCTATTTCAGTAAAAATGCCATCAAGCGATTTAACGTTTTAAATGCAGGAATGCAGACGTGAAAAGTCATCGACAACCGCCGATATTTCGACAGGAGCACACCCTGCCATTTTCAAGGCGAAAGGCAGTTTGGACTTGCAAATGTTCAACCACATCTTAATGAATGTGTGATTTACCACACGGCAAAATTTTAGAGCCTGCTAGGGATATACACTCCTGGAAATTGAAATAAGAACACCGTGAATTCATTGTCCCAGGAAGGGGAAACTTTATTGACACATTCCAGAGGTCAGATACATCACATGATCACACTGACAGAACCACAGGCACACAGACACAGGCAACAGAGCATGCACAATGTCGGCACTAGTACAGTGTATATCCACCTTTCGCAGCAATGCAGGCTGCTATTCTCCCATGGAGACGATCGTAGAGATGCTGGATGTAGTCCTGTGGAACGGCTTGCCATGCCATTTCCACCTGGCGCCTCAGTTGGACCAGCGTTCGTGCTGGACGTGCAGACCGCGTGAGACGACGCTTCATCCAGTCCCAAACATGCTCAATGGGGGACAGATCCGGAGATCTTGCTGGCCAGGCTAGTAGACGTACACCTTCTAGAGCACGTTGGGTGGCACGGGATACATGCGGACTTGCATTGTCCTGTTGGAACAGCAAGTTCCCTTGCCGGTCTAGGAATGGTAGAACGATGGGTCCGATGATGGTTTGGATGTACCGTGCACTATTCAGTGTCCCCTCGACGATCACCAGTGGTGTACGGCCAGTGTAGGAGATCGCTCCCCACACCATGATGCCGGGTGTTGGCCCTGTGTGCCTCGGTCGTATGCAGTTCTGATTGTGGCGCTCACCTGCACGGCGCCAAACACGCATGCGACCATCATTGGCATCAAGGCAGAAGCGACTCTCATCGCTGAAGACGACACGTCTCCATTCGTCCCTCCATTCACGCCTGTCGCGACACCACTGGAGGCGGGCTGCACGATGTTGGGGCGTGAGCGGAAGACGGCCTAACGGTGTGCGGGACCGTAGCCCAGCTTCATGGAGACGGTTGCGAATGGTCCTCGCCGATACCCCAGGAGCAACAGTGTCCCTAATTTGCTGGGAAGTGGCGGTGCGGTCCCCTACGGCACTGCGTAGGATCCTACGGTCTTGGCGTGCATCCGTGCGTCGCTGCGGTCCGGTCCCAGGTCGACGGGCACGTGCACCTTCCGCCGACCACTGGCGACAACATCGATGTACTGTGGAGACCTCACACCCCACGTGTTGAGCAATTCTGCGGTACGTCCACCCGGCCTCCCGCATGCCCACTATACGCCCTCGCTCAAAGTCCGTCAACTGCACATACGGTTCACGTCCACGCTGTCGCGGCATGCTACCAGTGTTAAAGACTGCGATGGAGCTCCGTATGCCACGGCAAACTGGCTGACACTGACGGCGGCGGTGCACAAATGCTGCGCAGCTAGCGCCATTCGACGGCCAACACCGTGGTTCCTGGTGTGTCCGCTGTGCCGTGCGTGTAATCATTGCTTGTACAGCCCTCTCGCAGTGTCCGGAGCAAGTATGGTGGGTCTGACACACCGGTGTCAATATGTTCTTTTTTCCATTTCCAGGAGTGTATTTAACGATAAACTTGCGCTCCATTGCAAAAGCAGAGATTTTACGTTTTCTGTAGCAGCAGACAAAACAGTTACATACCCTACAACATGACAGAAATCACACTCATGAAATCCTTTATAACTTGATCCTTTCTGTAAACAATAAGGAACACGTAAGTAATAAGGCTGTCTCCAATCAGGCAACACATGAAATTAAATAAATGTAAGGAAATACAAGGGTATGACATTTACTAGTCCACTTTGGAAATAATTAGACATTCTGCCCGCGCTGTAGCTGTTTAATATGAGGCACCTCACATTCGCAATGCTTCGTGATGCCGTCACTCATGTAGTAGCACATCCACCTCCAGGATCGGTGCAATAGAGACAGCTTAAAGCTATATTTCCAACCCTTACACTAAACAGTACACTTCTTGCTATTCATCATCAAGTGTGCCTGGCATTATGAAGCATAGACCTCTAACAAACATCACGCTTTCCACATACAGTGAGGTGACAAACGTCATAGGATACCTCTTCATATCGTGTCGGACTTCCTTCTGCCAGGTGTAGTGCAGCAACTCGACGTAGCCCGGACTCAATAAGTCGCTGGAAGTCCTCTTTCGAAATGTTGACCCATGCTCCGTCTACAGCCGTCCATAATTGCGAAAGTGTTGCCGGTGCAGGATTTCGTGCATGAACTGTCCTCTCGATAATGTCCCATAAATGTTTGATGGGACCCATGTCGAGCAATCTGGGGGTTGGGAAGGAGGGGGCATGCTCAAGGCTTAAATCTTCATCAGCAGACTTATTTTCTGTTTGTAGATTTCCGATCATGGTATACTCTAGTCTACTCAGTCGGACATAAAAATCCTTTCCTAATGGCTAACTAGAAATGACACAATGCCTTCAATTTGTTCTGGTATTTAGAACCTCAGTCTGACGCTTCCTCTCTGAAATAAGCAACAGAAGCTCTAATCGCCTTAATGTTAGACCAGCCCTTGG
This sequence comes from Schistocerca americana, assembly GCF_021461395.2. Classification (NCBI taxonomy): domain Eukaryota; kingdom Metazoa; phylum Arthropoda; class Insecta; order Orthoptera; family Acrididae; genus Schistocerca; species Schistocerca americana. The sequence goes on along the minus strand of NC_060130.1, from coordinate 571,540,549 downwards.
AGAATGCTCCATCAAACAATTTTAAAAATACTGCAGTGAGTATATTTCCCGCGGGATCATATGCAAGCAGCTCACGTAATTCTAGTTCATCATTACTCATTGCTCATTCTCAACTAAAAGTCTATTAATTACAATTCTGTTCAAAACTTTTCTCTTTCTTGTGTCTCTAATAATATGCTGCCACGTAGCTTAGTTTCGTGCGAATGTATACATCTTATAGCATCTTCATTAGTTGTCATCATAAAATAACCGTAACATCTTACTTCAGGCTTCCTACTACTGTAGTTAGATGAATTTTTGTTGTGTTTTATTTTCCGTACTTAGGAAACATATTGATCGGTTCGGTTGCATGTGTTACTCAGATACACGACCAATCCCTACAGCTGTACTGTTAATAAAACTGTGTGATTTACTCTTATTACCTAAATTGTCTACCGGCTTAGGTACTAATTTAATATTGGACTGACAGCTATCTCCTCATTACTAAGCTGACAGTCCCTTTCTACTCCTTGCTGGCCTACTGACTATTTTCTATCAAGAGATTAACTACCGCTTTCACCATCTCTCTCGTGAGACCACCCTCATATCTGACGCCATCTTTACATTTTAAAAATTCATCTTTTATATCAGTTCTCAATTCTTTTTATTTAGTATCGAGTTTCACAACATCAAACCTCAGTTCACTAAGTAATGAATCTGCTTTTCCTCCTAATTTACGAATCTTAGATTTTAGCTCATTACAACTAGCTCTCATTTCTAACATAAATCGCTGATTATCAGCTTTCACCGCTTTAACACTATACTATAAGTTAGGCAGTATGCCTTGTACAAGATTACATAAACTACGTTCGTCTTCATCTCCAGAATTATTATGGTTTTTACTAATTTTCTCCTCCTTTGAATATGCGGATACCTTATCACTTAGTCCTTTAACACAATCACTTCCTACGATTGTTTATCTATTACTAATTCATCCGTTTCACCGTGTACCTCCGATAGGTATCTTTTATAATCTTCTTTTTCTTCCATAATCACACAGTCTATTTATTAGCATAATCTTATTTGTTTTTATTTATCTATTTGTTTATTTAACCTTATCAGGTCTGGATCTTCAGGCCCTCCCTTATACCGGTCCAAGGATTCACGCATAGAAAACCATTATTACATCATTGCTAAATAAGAAATAATAATTATTTCAATATGATAAGTAGTAATAAAATGATTTAAGTGACTGTAGAGACAATGTTAATAAATAGTAGTCACTAAAGGCTGATAGTGGTAATTCTGGCAGTACTTGTTCTACTGCTGCTGCTGTCACTAATAATAATAATAATAATAATAATAATAATCATGAGATTCGAATATACTAAATAAATGTAAAGGGGTAACGACGCGTATGGGGAGAATTATTGTTGTTTCAATAAATATGTCGTTAACTGTCTTTTGAAACTGAAGATGTCATTCACTTCCCTAATATAATGAGGGAGTTTATTTCAGAGTCGTTTTCCTACTACTGAAAAGCACTTCGTGAAAGGGGCTGAGCGATTAAATGCGACAGACAGAATTTTTCTCTGTTGGGATCGGATGTTTCGGCCTGTTGTTCAGACAACAGCGTTAAGATCGGGTTATGAGAGACAGTGTAATCTGATACGACAACAGGGGACACAGAGTGTATGGAAATATCTGTGGCTGTCTGTACGCAGCCAAGATGGCTGTGGATATGATTGTAAAATTCGATTATAGGATCGAACGTCACAGATATATCGAACACAGGCTTTCCTAACCAGTTCCAGGAGCCGTGAGCTTTCCTGAGGAAGACTTTGCACAATAACATCGCTGTAAACAATAATTGGATGTGTAAGTGTTTGTACAAGTTTTTTTCAGACAAATAGGGAAGATCTTTTATGTTTTCGTTGTGCATGGAAAGATACTGATGCCATCTTGCATATTCCCGTTACGTGCCAAAGTAGCTGATATTTGTCACATGTAGGATTAAAGGTGATACGAATTCCCAATATGTCGGGCTAATGAGCCTGGAGCGTCTAACCAGTACAGCTTGTGTTTCGACTGGGTTGAGCTTTAATCCGTATTCTGCGCCCATTTTCATAGTGCACAATTCCCGGTAGCTGTCTTCAGGTTTATTGACTGTGAACTTCTATAAAACGTCTTTTGAACTTATCTTAAATACAGTCGTCTAGAAAAACAGTGTCACTGGGTGACGGATCGGCTGCTGACGTGTTGTAGTGGAAGCCGAAGGTCTCTCGACATGTGGACTGTAGGAGTGGAACGTCGGTTGAACGGTGACCAGCGACCAGATATTTGCTCAGCCTCTCGACACTTTGCTATCAACGACGCCACCGCGAGCTGCCTGTGTCAGCGGCGCGCCCGCTTGCTGTCTCCAAATGATGCGCACAAACGACGCCTCCCCTCGCTGCCAACGTCTGTTAGGCACGCCTGTGACTTGTCGTGTTAGATTTAGAGGCAGTACAGCTCTCTACAGTATCGTACTGCAAAATCAATGCTATCGTGCAAAAGCGCCCTCAGCCAAGTCTGCGATTCCGCTGCTGCGATGCTAATGGACAAGTGAAGATAGCACTGCGGAACTCTGGATCTCCGTCTCTGCACCCCGCGCCATCCCATCCGCCCCGGACTTGCCCAGGGCTGCCGCAGACAATGGGAAGGATATGTGTGCTTGCACCCCATGTCGTGACGAACAGAGGAGTGCCAGTAGTACCGCACGTAGTTAGCTGGAATCGCTGCGCAGCCGACGACCACATTCCTCCCTTCACAACTCCCTCAACTTTGTTAATATCAAGAACCATCCGGCCTGGAACAAAGGGTCGCCAGTGTGGCGAACTGTCTATCGGGAGGTGAGTATTACAGCTAGTATTATTCAGTCACTTCACTTCCTCGCGTTTCCGAAACTGGACGCATAGAGACTATAAAATCTATTTTTATTTATTTTTAATCAGTTCCAGTATACAATCGGAACAAGAACTGAACATTAATATATAACATACTACGTTTAATTTTCTTCCGTGGAGGCTGATAGGTGCTCTTTGGCTGTCGGTAGATTGTAGCCTCGCTGTCACAGCTTACGCTGTCTGGTGCTAGCTACTATTCATTCCGCTAACACCCTCGAAAACGGCATGGGTCATATAAAAAAAGAAATTTTGTAAATTTGTTATCCCAACCAGTTCCACAAATGAATCCCCTGACTTGTATCACGTTTGCCCCCCCCCCCCCCCCCCCCCAGCACTGATGATGTATCATACTCCTATATTTACGATATATTCTGAAAATTAAAAATGAATGAACTAGGCGATCCGTCACACTTCGCACTTATCAATGTTGATTAAACTTTTTTCAAACTTTGACCGTGATCGTGTTACCTAGGATGTTAATATGAAGTCTGTCTTTTCTCAAACGGAGAGCTACAGGGATTGGATAAAAATATGAGAAACCGAGAGAAATGCATGCTGGAACATAAATGCAGAAGCTAGTCAAACATGATAGTTCACTGTTGTAACTGAACACGAACGGCACCTATGAAATGTCCTCAACAGGTTGCAAACGTCAGTGTGGTTAGTACAGTGTTTTGTGCATTTGTTAGTGCATTGTGTCGTAGCTACGATAATTCGAAGTGGGTAAATTGTTGGTGCTTCCATATCCAATGGAGCCAAAGTTTCAGGTGTTTCAAGAAACACCGTAGCGACGATTTAAACTGTATACAGGGAAAGCGGAATAACATCATCCGCTAATCACACACGGACGAAATTGTGTGTTGAGTGATGGAGACATACGGTCATTGAAGAGAATCGTAATAAAAAACGAGAGACAACAGCTGCAAAAGTCACTGCAGAACTGGAAGGCGCACTTGCGAACTTTGTCAGCACCAAAACAACACGAAGGAAGATCCATTTCCAGGACGAGATGTTATTTCAAAACAACTCATCAGTGATGCAAATCTCCCTAATTGTTACCGAAGCCATAAAACCTCGACCATGGAGCAATGGAAGAAAGTCTTTTCCAGCTTCTGGTCGAGTTTATGTCCCAAGAGTGAAACATGGCTGGGGATTCGTGCTCCACAGCCAACGATTATGTGACCAGGTTGGTTGGTCAGGTCCATTCAATAGTACAGTGTTTGTTTCCGAAATGTGATGCTGCGTTCCAAGACGACAGGGCCCTGTTCACACAGCTCGCATCATCCATTACCTATTTTGGAGCACGAGGATGAATTGTCGGATCTCCCTGGCCACCACAGCTACCAGATCTCATTAGTGAATATTTATGGTCTACTTTAGAGATAAGGGTGAGTGATTCCTATCCAGTTCCATCATCTTTATCCGAACTTGCCACTATTTTGCAGGGCGAATGGTATAAGATGCCCTTGAAAACCATATGCGGCACGTATCTAACCATTCAGAGACGACTGTAAGCTGTTTAAATGCCAACGGATTTCGTACACCATATTAGGCATATTAATGTGTTTTTTTTTTTTAGTGTTTTCATATTTTTGTTTACCACTTGCATATTAGTAAGTACTAACAGGTTTCTCTGTTCTGTCAAATGACAGACATCTACATTTACGTGGATACTCTGCAAATCACATTTAATTGCCTGGCAGAGGGTTCATCGAACCACCTTCGCAGTTCTCTATTATTCCAATCACGTATAGCGGCGGATCGTAATCTTCCCGTACGAGCTCTGATATCCCTTATTTTATCGTGGTTATCGTTTCTCTCTATGTAGGACGGTGTCAACAAAATATATTCGTGTTCGGAGGAGAAAGTTGGTGATTGAAATTTCGTGGGAAGATTCCACCGCAATGAAAAATGCCTTTCTTTTAATGATGTCCAGCCCAAATCGTGTATCATTTCAATGACATTCTCTGTCATATTTCGCGATAATGCAAAACGTGCTGCCCTTCTTTGAACTTTTGCGATGTACTCCGTCGGTTATGTCTGGTAAGGCTCCCATACCGCGCAGCAATATTTTAAAAGAGGACTGACAAGCGTAATGTAGGCTTTCTCGTTAGTGGGTCTGTTACATTTTCTAAGTGTTCTGCCAATAAAACGCAGTTAGCCTTCCCCACAAAATTTTATTTGTGTTCCTTACAATTTAAGTTGTTCGTAATTGTAATTCCTAGGTATTTAGTTGAATTTACGGCCTTTAGATTTGACTGATTTATCGTGTAACCGAAGTTTAACGAATTACTTTTAGCACTCATGTGGCTAACCTCACACTTTTCGTTATTTAGGGTCAACTGCCAATTTTCGCACCATTCAGATAACTTTTCTAAATCGTTTTGCAATTTGTTTTGATCTCCTGATGACTTTATTGTCGATAAACAACAGCGTCATCTGCAAACAACCTAAGACGGCTACGCAGATTGTCTCCCAAATCGTTTATGTAGATAAGGGACAGCAAAGGGCCTATAACACTACCTTGGGGAACGCCAGAAATCACGTGTGTTTTACTCTAAGACTTTCCGTCAATTACTGCGAACTGTGGTCTCTCTAAGAGGAAATCACAAGTCCAGTCACATAATTGAGACGATATTCCCAAGCACGCAATTTCACTACAAGTCGTTTGTGTGGTACAGTGTCAAAAGCCTTCTGAAAATCCGGAAATACGGAATGGATATGAAATCCATTGTCAATAGCACTCAACACTTCATGCGAATAAAGAGCTAGTTGTGTTTCACAAGAACGATGTTTCCTAAACCCATGCTGACTGTGTGTCAGCAGACCGTTTTCTTCGATGTAATTCGTAGTGTTCGAACACAATATATGTTCCAAAATCCTGCTGTATATCGACGTTAATGATATGGGCCTGTAATTAAGTGGATTACTCCTACTACGTTTCTTGAATATTGGTGTGAACTGTGCAACTTTCCGAACTTTGAGTACGGATCTTTCGTCGAGCGAACGGTTTTATATGATTGTTAAGTATGGAACTAAAACATCAGCATACTCTGAAAGGAACCTAATTGGTATACAGTCTGGACCAGAAGACTTCCTTTTATTGAGTGATTTAAGTTGCTTCACTACACCAAGGATATCTACTTCTACGTTACTCATGTAATTTCAAGGCGTAATACAATTTCTTACCGCGCTAACGCTACGGTCGCAGGTTCGAATCCTGCCTCGGGCATGGATGTGTGTGATGTCCTTAGGTTAGTTAGGTTTAATTAGTTCTAAGTTCTAGGGGACTGATGACCTCAGATGTTAAGTCCCATAGTGCTCAGAACCATTTCTACAATTTCGTAACTATGAGAGAGGCGGTAGTTTTGTGGAACTAGGCGACATGATTTTGTTCAGATAAAGCGTTATAGGGTTCATACATTAAATCATTTTTCTTGTACTTTGTTTTTCCTGTTGTACTTACCATGAACGAATGTTAACTTCACAGTTCTTTCCCATCACTTTTTCCATTTAAAATTAAGCTCTGTGGACAAAATATTACACTTCCCGACAAATGAGTACTCTGATCGTTTTGTTGCCTGTAGATGGTGTAATTTGCACAAGGCCTGCCTGTGATTGTCCACCGCCAACATAAGTCAGGCCTGTGCTATGATGTGTATGTGTCTGTAAGTTGTATGGTATTCGTGCATTGAGTTGAGTTGACTCCGATACGCGGCAACACCGCAGGAGGGAGTTATCCTGTTTGGGAGTGCTTATTACCGGCCCGTGAAGGAAACAGTTCGATATTTTGGTGCACCAGTGCAGAATGTACAAAGTATCTGGAAGAAATGATGTACTACTCGAAGCCATTAACATGACGTAAAACAGTGGTCGTAAAAAAGGTCCTAGCCGACTGGGAGCAGAGACGAGTGGCACGCCTTGTCGTTGACAATAGGTATCAAAGCCAACAAAAATTGTTTCTGTCAGGCAGCAGCAATCCCGCATTTTCGGAGCGAACATTGCGAGGGGAACTACATGAAATGAACATTTTTACTTATTCCCTTGCAAAAGTCCATTTTACCTCTTTTTCGAATTATGCAATGTGTCGAGTGCACTGACGGCCGAATGAGGCGTTTAGCCCGCAGTGTGTGGAGGGTGTCACTCAGGCTGTGATGTACCGGAGGTCTCAATAAGGTTAATGTAATTATAAACCAGATAAACCAGATTGTTCATTTCAACATTCCCCGTTATCAAATGTCGACCGTTGCTCTACATTTTCATGATATGTGTGCTGCAGACACTGTTAACTTCTCAGATGGCATCAGTCTTGTTAACAAGGTTGCTTCCATCCGTTCCTGGTTTGACGAACACTCAGCCACCCATTAGCCTCGACTTTACCGCTAAACGACACTATCTTAATTCCATAAAAATGTGTGGAATGAACTGCACATTAAACGTAGCAATCAACATCCCCGCAGTTACATAGCACTACAGATCTGGTTACCAATGATTGGCTTCATCTGGATGTGGCTTACCTGAAAAAGCTTCTGGACCCTCTTTATCGCAGGATATGAAACTAATATCAAGATGGAGGCAGTGTTAATGCATTATTAGATTGATGACGCTTGGCGGTGACTGATGTCTCAACCAGTGTGCTTAAACTCTCCTATAGATACTTTCTACACATTGAAGAGTTATCTTAATTTTCTTAATAAAAAAAGGTTACAATATATCGTTAGGGCCCGCAACATTGAATCTTCCTGGTAGATTAAAAGTGTGTGCCGGACCGAGACTCGAACTCATCCTACTTCTTAGAGGAAGGGCTGGTGGGATTTCGGGTGGCAGAACATGCAGGTGTCGAACTCGAGACGTGGCCGCAGTGTCCGCTTCACCTTCATCGTACTTTTTGGGTATAGGAAAGTAGGAGATACATGAATCTTTATTATTCACAAAACCCTGGTATGTCCTGATTACACTATAACTCTCCAGAAAGGAACCCCGTTGCCGTCCGACCACGCAGCAGCAAAATAACAAGGTGGGGTCACCTTCGACACACCTCATTAATTCGCAAGCATAATTAAAACACAAAAACCGTAAAGTAATATAAAAAATATGATATAAAAAACCTTCTACTCCCAGCATCGCATCTGTTCTGTCTTCCAGAGTCGTTTCCTCACACTGTTTTTCTTAGCTGATCGCTTAACTTCACCGCTTCACAAATATCATCGCAGCTACTGAGCTTTGCACACCAGGCACGCTCCAACTACCTGGCGAGTCCGCAAAGAAATTTGCATACCAATTCTTGTATTTGCGTAACCGTAACAGTTTCGTATACCTTGCAACTAATGCCAATAATCCAGTACATTCTTATTCGTATCGCAGTATGTGTAATGGATCGTCATACCCGTGAGCCACGTCACCGCGTTTGTCTTATGACGCGGAAAATACGATTACTCAGGAAAAGAATGCTATGTCGGAAGAGATTCCTGTATGTATAGTGCGCCGCATGAACGCTATGATCTTCCTTGCCAGAACCGAGAGGCTGAGCTTTAGACCAACCGATGGTCATCAGTGTCAAGCATGCTGCGTCGTTGACACGTAGATGAACCACCAAACGAACAGCGTTCTTTTTGTCATTTTCCCGGTACTTCCGGTTCACGCCAATGTACAATGTCAACGTGAGTGACGTATGTAGGTGGGGTGGTGAACCTTGTGCCGTGCCACTCTCCAGTTGACAGCAGGATCTTTCCATTCCACCTCGTTCCGGACGATCTGTCGGAGAAGTAGGTTACACACGTCCCTCGATTTCGGCAGTCTGAACGTCGGTAAACGGGCCCGAACTTAGCTGTGTTCAACGGTGAACCTCCACACGTATGTTAACGGGAGCAATATTTGTCTGACACTAACCGGGGAAGATGTGATGTTGGTTCTAGTTCTTCGACAATCATCCCGGCAAGGGAGTGACTGCTGTTGCCCCACCGTTTGTGCGTTGTATTAATGCACATGGCCCGCACCTTCTCGTGGACGCCCACTAAACCACCATCTCCTTCTCCTGCTGGGAGGGTAGTTGTGTCGTACTGTATCTTAAACAGCTGCCCAAAGCTGATATAGCACCCAAAAGCCGCCTGAACCGTCATGGATATCGCACGCGTCACAGAGAGAAGGTGTGTCAGGTGGCACAGCAGTGGAGCGAGATAAAGGTTGACGAGTGACACTCGTTGCAGCATATCCATCGAGCGCAGGGCGTTTAGTCGTACAGACGTGCAAACTCTGCTCAACAACCGTCGGCAGTTGTCCACAGCCGTAACCACCGTCTTCTCATGAAAGATGATACCCAAACATTGTACCTAGTTCCAGGCCACGCTCCACATGCATATATTGTGATTTTCGGAAGTTGACCTCGCTTCCAGCTGCCATCCAATACGTTTGTAGCCAATGCAGTGCAGAGCGGGTCTCCCCCTCAGTCCGGATGAGAGACACAGTATTTTCATATACCCTACATTTGAAGGATAGTTGCTTTAGGGAGATCTCTGCAAGCCGAAGGCGAAGGCCTGCAATGCACGGTTCTAAGGAGATCGCATACAGGTGGATAGACATGGGGAAACCATGCCTGACAGATCGTAGGGCCTTAAAATACTCCGTTCTCCCTCCGTTGATCGCCTTTGCTGGTCTGGCACCATGCAACAGCTGCATCACTGCAGTCCTCAGTAAAGGCGGGACATCCATCCTCTTCATCACAGCCACGAGGTACCTATGATTCACCCGATCAAAGGCGTTGTCGAAATCTATGGCGAGCAGTGCTCCCCGGAGGGGCAATGCTGCCATGAGGGCGACGACGTCACAACAGGCCCCCAAGGGCGTATAGATATTATTTGTTCCGCCAAGACACGTCTGATTTGAGTGTAAGCGATTCGTCAACTTTTAACATGATCGCCCAATATGTGCATAAAGATCTTATAGCCACTATTAAAGTGGGGTTCCGGGGCGATAATCTCAAGTTCGCTTGCCGCCACGCGGCTTGGTTATCGCAATCACGAGCCGTTCCACAAATTCAAAGGGGAGTGGGAGTTTCTGTTTCAGAATCTCATTAAACATGTATAACTACATCGGTGTCATAATGGGTACAAACGCGTCGCAAAATCCCCACGGGAAACCATCAGGACCTGGGGACGTGTTAGCGGTACCACGTGAAGTCGCTTCGTCCAGCTCCTCACTCGTAATTTCAAGTAAGACGTCTGCTTCTCCGTTCGCACGTGTCGCGTCTGAAATTTTGTCGAAGACGGTCCCTAGTTCCCCTGGCCCTCCTCGTCGGTCCCATAGATTCCACTAAAATGATCCGCGAGCACATGTGCTGTACCACGTTATGTTGTTAAACGAAGACCATGGTCTAGATCTATCTCATGAATTAACACCCCGCGTCTTTGTCGTCTTTCCCGTACCACATATTGCATCGAGGGTAATCCTGAGGTTTCGCGCGTGTTACTGTACCCGCCATCCTTTGCGTTGCAAGTTGTATCAGCTTCGCCTTGACTCGCTGGGTGGCTGTCCGACGAGAGGTGAAGGTGGTAAACTGAACAGTTTCCGGAGAGACGTAAAGTAAAAGTTAGAGTTCGTGCGCTGCCATCGACAAGCCTCCTTCCTATAACTTATTAACGTCCTCAGTTTGTGCGTTGTATAAATACACATGACCCGCACCTTCTCGTGGACGTTCACTAAACCAACATCTCCTTCTCGTGCTGGGAGGGTTAGTTCGATTTACCACTGTAGGACGGAGCCATAAGCATTTCTTCAGCGGAGGCAGCCGTGCCACGTATCTTCCACCAGAGGGTGCAATCCACATAGCGCAAATTGGAGACGTTCATCTTCCAATTACCCCTCCGTCTTCATACCGGCTGTCTGGCCAGAGTAACCGTATAAATATATGCCACATGATCTATAAACGCCTTCGGTCAGATTTCTGCGCTCACCATAGACATCGCTAACTCGCTGGAAACATAGAGTAGACCCAAACGGCTGGTGGAGTGGATCATAAAGAGTGTTTATCCCGGTAGTCTGCGATGTTTCGACTAATTCCTTCCCGTTGACCAGCTCCCAAAGTTTTTGGCTGCCGATGTAGTTAGGATGTTGGTCCTTCCGATTGATCACACAATTTCAATTACCGCCGATTGTAGAGGCATCGTATCGTCCGCGGAAAAAGGGTGTAACATCGAGGACGTAAAATTCCGCACGTTGCCTTCTCTTAGCAGGGCCTGATGGCGCGAGAACATCAATCAAATGTATGCCCACTATGCTAATGGCAGTACCGCTGTCTACAGGTATCCATTCTTTCAGTAATATCGCTGTGGCAAAGTCCCTCTCGCCACACGATGGGCAGTAAATACCATAAACATAAAAAATCCGAGCGGGGGGGGTCTATGTCGGCAGCCTTTAACAAGTCACTGAGCATCTTGATCTTCACAGACGTCCCAGTGTTATTGATGTTAACAGAGCGTATCCGATACGCTAATTTCATGGCTGTCATCGTAGATAGGGCACGTTAGGTGGCAATAACTCAGTACACAGGCTGCTCTTGTTCAATCGTTCCCCATGGTTCCCTCCTGTCGACTACCGTTACTCCGTGCACTCGTTCGGTTTTACACCGGAAGAGTGTGTGGGTGCAGCTCCACCAGCTTCATATGGTCCCCAATGGTGGGTGAGGGGGGGGGGGGGGAGGGTGTCTTGTGACCAGTTTCCCGGCTTTTCCAGCATCCCAACGTTGTCGTGCATTGCAAGAGCCGTTGCCTGCCTGGTATCCTTGTGTCGTCGATCGTACTCCTCTGCTGCACCCGGAGCGTCGTCGTGGCAAGCATATGTCGTCATTCAGCATCCCCCACCCCCCGTACCTCCAGAATCCTTGCTAGTAAGCTCCTCGGTCGGCTAAAGCTTACACGGAAATGTCTCAGTATTCCCTTCTGGATCTTGTTGATTGTTCTCCACCGTCAGACGACGCTTTTACCGGCGTTTTGGTGATCTCTGTTTCTGTTGCCGAGCCTCCGAATCAGAGGTCAGTACGCTCTCTTGATGTTCGTGGGGGACTTCGGAATCATAATCCGTCGACTTGACAACGTACATAACGGTCGTACCCGAGGGGACCACGAGCGACACCGATGACAGCGCGTCCTGCGTCCCCTTTAGCGGTCCGGCGCAACGTCACCCTTCGATGGTTCGTGGTGATCTGCCACTGTCAGTACGTTCCGGTATGGTTCTCTCGCGTGTCCTACTTCATCTCGTAATGCCGCGACATAGGTCACCGGGAACACCATCAGATGCGAAGTGAGTAAGTGAGGGGGGTTACGCCATGGCAGCTGTAACAACCTTCTCTGAGTACACTCAGAACGTAGTTCTCTCTTGGTCTCTCGTTTCCACACCCGGAGCATGTTTGCGGTTGTCCGTTATAGACGACAATATCCCTACAACCAGCGATGTACTGGTACGACCGAACATGTTTCCGTGATTAAATCCGTATTTCTCTGACAGCGTTGAGGACAGGCTATGTTGGAAACTCTCCCATTTTTCAGCCACATGGGACAGAACCGTTCCGAAAGGCCGTAAAGCGTCGATCACCAGTTCTTCTGGCACTTCGAGCGGGCACTCAAAGACTCGAATCATTCGTAGTCCTGTGCCAGCGTCTTCAACTTTAACCGCTCCAAAATCCTTTCAGAATGACAGAAACGAAGTCCTTGTCCATGTCGGTGTAGTATTTTGTCAGGCGCTGCCTCATCAATGATTTTGACATAGTCTACACTACTGGTTAAAATGGCTCTGAGCACTATAGGACTTAACTTCTGAGGTCATCAGTCCCCTAGAACTTAGAACTACTTAAACCTAACTAACGTAAGGACATCACACACATCCATGCCCGAGGCAGGATTCGAACCTGCGACCGTAGCAGCAGCGCGGTTCAGGACTGAAGTGCCTAGAACCGCTCGGCCACACCGGCCGGCGACTACACTACTGACTATTGATAAGCGTATTTCCACTGGAGCGGCAGGTTCGATTTATACCTCATCCCGTAAATAACGCCTTATCTTGTAAGCCTTCGGTCGAGCATATTCGTTAGCAAAACTAAACTTCAGTGTCGATTTTGGGAACGACAAGGCCGTGATTCGTTCTAAGCACCGCCGCGGTACACCGCTACACACTTGGCTTAAACACCTCGCGCGCAATACGTGCGACGGGGACGTAAACACGCTGAGCTGCCGAACGTAGATTGACTGAGATTCCGAAGCACGACTCACGACCCCTTCTCGCAGCTTAACTTCCACCAGCACCTAATCTTCTACCTTCCAAAGTTCACAGAAGCTCTCTTGGAAGAAAGGATATTGTGGAGACATACCTTGACCAGGGGGAGCCAGATTTGGTGTCTGTCCGGCACAAAGTTTTAAACTGCCAGGAAAGTTTCATGTCTGCGCACTCTCCGCTGCACAGTGAGAATTTCGGTCTCCAAACACTTAAAATTAGTTACAGAGTTTTCTAATAAATATCCTTCCACAAAATTTAGTTTCAAATCAATCGAAAATACTTCGGTCTGTCTGTAACGTGTACAGAGTGACAATTATTGAACTATATGAGAAAAAACAGTAAATTAGCTACAAGCTACGGCATGCACACATTTTATTCAACATGAAAACGTCACTACAGCTATATCGATCTAGGTTATGACATGTTCGATATGTCTGCCGCCCTCGGCGATGATGTGGTGCACACGAATAGTGAAATTCCGCATGACCCGCTGTTGTGCCGGAACGACGATGCTGTCGATGATCTCCTCAATGGCTCTTTTTAGCTTAGCACTGGTTTTGGGGTTACTGCTCGACACCTTGTCTTTAATGTAGCCCCACAAAAGGAAGTCGAATGTGTTCTGATCCGGAGAATATGTCGGCCAATCCAGGCCCATGCCAGTGGCCTCTGAGTATCCCAGAGCGAGAATGCTGTCCCAAAGTGCTCCTCAAGTACATTAAACACTCTCCTGCTTTGATGGGGTCGAACTCCGTCTTGCATGAACCACATCCTGCTGATATCAGCATCACGTTGGATAATGGGGATGAAATAATCAAAAGCCTTTACGTGCCGTTCGGTAGTCACTGTACCATCAAGGAACATCGCACCGATTATTCCATGATTGGACTTTGTACACCACGCAGTCACCCGTTGAGTGTGAAGAGACTTCTCGACAGCGATTTGTGGATTCCCAATCCCCCAAATGCGCCAATTTTGCTTACTGACGAAGCCATCCAAATGAAAGTGGGCTTCGTTGCTAAACCAAACCATGCATGTGCAGACTAATTCCCGTCATGACCCACGGCCAACCGTGCAGTTTGAACGTCCTAACGAAAACAGTTCAGACGTTATGACAATTTTATTTCATCTAGTTCAATAATTGTCATCCTGTACATTTGGCACCAGTAATAAAGCTATGCACTTCATACCAATCCCTGACAGTTACACTGCACACAAAACAACTTGTCCTTTACTTTCTTAAGATTGGTGGCCAGTGAGATGTCACTACCAATACTATCTAAAGGAAATCATCTCTCGGCAATAGACATTATTCACTAGATCAATCGATGTACACTCTAATCAATTGTTTACACTTTTGACTGTCATACTGAGTATATGTTACATACATTAGTGATCACACATAACACAAGTCAACTGAGAACAATTTTGTCCCAGGTCAGGCGGCGACAGCTAATTTGTTACCTAATTTCTGTACCCCTATGATAATTGCTTACCGTATGTAATAGTATATTTGTTGTGAATACTATATTTTAAAATAAATTTACTTCTGTTATTGTTCTGTTACAGAGTGAGCGACTATGTGAACCTGTTATGGGTTGCTTTCCCAGCGGTGGCGTCAGTAACACAAAGGTAAAAAATAGATAGCGGCATTCTGGCGATAGATACTGACTATTATTGGAAGAGTTTGGCAGTTTTATTATTAATTGTTCGTCTGATGATATTATCGCTCTGTGTTCTGGGAATTCTCAGTGATAAAGATAATCATTGCAAAATGCCCGATAGACAAAATGTTATTTCAAGCTACCTCAATCCTGATAGTTTAGAGCTGTTAACACACATCAAAAAACTTGAGTTTATCTGCTAATTCATCACCAAATAGTAATGTACAACTCCTTTGTTGTGTTGCTACACACTGAGGTGATGTAAGTCTTGGGATAGCGGTATACACATACACATATGGCGGTAGTATCTCGTACACAAGGTATAAAAGGGCAGTGCCTTGCAGCAACTGTCATTTGTACTCAAATGATTCATGTGAAAAGGATTGTGGACGCACGATGGGTATTAACAGACGTTTAACGCGGGTGGTAGCTGGAGCTAGAGATATTGGACACTCCATTTTGGAAATCGTTTGGGAAATCAGTATTTCGAGATCCACAGTGTAAACAGAGCGCCGAGAATACCAAATTTCAGACATTACCTCTCACAACGTACAACACAGTGGCCGATGGCCCTCACTTAAGCGACCGAGAGCGACAGCGTTTGCGTAGAGTTTCCAGTGCTAACAGACAAGTAACACTGCTTGAAATAACCGAGTAAATCAATGTGGGACGTACGAAGAATGTATGTGTTAGGCTAGTACAATGAAATCTGGCGTAATGGCGTAAAGGGCGTCTAGGGCCAGACGACGACGTGAGTGCCTTTGCTTACAGCATGACATCGCCTGCAGTGCCTTTGCTGGTCTCGTCAACATATCCGTTGGACCATAGACGACTGGAAAACCGTAAGTTGGTCGGATGAGTCCCGATTTCAGTTGGTAAGACCTGATGATAGGGTTTGAGTGTAGTGCGAAGCCATGGACGCAAGTTGTCAAAAGGATACTGGGCACGCTGGTGGTGGCTCCATGATGGTATGGGCTGTGTTTACACGGAATTTACATACTTGGAGACCATTAGCAGCAACCTCATGTTATCAAACTACGATCGAATTTTTATGATTGACAGTGTGCCATGTCACTGGACCACAGTTGTTCGTGACTGGTTTGAAGGACATACTGGACAGTTCGAGCCAATGATTTGGTCACCCAGATTGCCAGATATGAATTCCGTCGAACATTTATGGGACATAATCTAGAGTTCAGTTCGTCTAAAAGATCCTGCATCGGCAACACTTTCGCAATTATGGACGCCTTTAGAGGCAGTAATGCTCCATATTCCTGCAGGGGACTTCTAAGGACATGTTGAGCCCATGCGACGTTACGCTGCTGCACTAGGCAGTACAAAAGGAAGTCCGATACGATATTAGGACGTATCCCATGACTTTTGTCACCTCATTGTATAAAAGACAAAATGATTTGTGTGTCCTTACATGCGGATATGGCGTATATGATGCTAGCATTCATGATATGTCGAAGTATGAAACACTTGTGGCATTTAGTTTTGCACAAGGATATAAGGTGGATATCTAATAAAACTAGAATCGCTAGAGAAACCGAGTGCGCTAAAT
Source organism: Schistocerca americana (assembly GCF_021461395.2). NCBI lineage: Eukaryota > Metazoa > Arthropoda > Insecta > Orthoptera > Acrididae > Schistocerca > Schistocerca americana. The sequence goes on along the minus strand of NC_060130.1, from coordinate 571,524,137 downwards.
ACGCCATTTTTTGGTTCAAAATGGTTCAAATGGCTCTGAGCACTATGGGACTTAACATCTATGGTCATCAGTCCCCTAGAACTTAGAACTACTTAAACCTAACTAACCTAAGGACGCCATTGTTTTTAAATAGTAGTTTTTATTGGTTTATAATTAACTTCTTATCATTTCTACTTGAAGTACAAAGTGGTTTCTTGTGTTTCTTTACTATCTAGGGCTTTCTATCTCAGCTTTTTGATTTTCGTAATTCCTGCTCGACTGATGTTCAATGCTGTCACACCGATATTCCACTCACTTTAAGGAATGATGCATAGATATCGTTGGATTTGCCACCTCTGTGTATTTAATAATATCTTGATAAAGTATAAAATCGTCGATACATAAGATGCTACCCATCCTGGAATTTTTGGAAAGGTTTTCTATCCCAGTGTCCGATACCAAATTGCAAGCAGTGCATAGTTTTCAGTACGTAGTTATGTTTCTATTTAATTATTCAGATATTTTTCGGTGTGAAAATTAGAAATTTTTTCAGTGAATATACCTGACAATTTAATTTCCGCTGCTCTATCTTGTAATCAAACATTGGTGAAATAACGTTGGTAAGTGGCCCAAACATTATTGTGGAATGAGTTGTTAAAATACATTTCATATACAGACACAGTCACTTTTACAGGTTCACATTACTAGTTTCAAAACATAAAAGTGCCAGTTGTATAGATCTGATTGTGTATGTAAATGATTCGTATTTTCGCAAATACGGCAATCACGGTCACATCCCCACGATAAGAATATCATACTTCATAGAATCATGTATGTCCGCAGCACGTCACCAACACGCTCTGATTACTCTTGTTGTCACAACCATTACATCAGACAAGAGCAATGACTCTGTATTCTAATGGATAAATTCATTAGATTTTCCACTTCTCGTATGATATTCCGCGGTCATGATAACGATTTTGTGTCTCAGGCATCTGTAATACCAATTCAAGACGCTCGCTCTTGTGGTTCCACTTCCATGCACTAATCTGTTTAAATTTTTCTCCCCACATATACATGATCTCTTATAGGTGATTCGCCACAAGATTGTATTCTCGTTACTGCATACCTACATGCTCAACAAGAACTTTGAAAGACAGTGAGCCTGTGTGTAACCTGATGTATATGTCAGTAAAGTGACAATCAGTGAATGTAATGTTAATTTATATCTGGTATCTGTCCTTTGAACATGTCCGAAAGAACAGACACCACATATATAATTAAGGCGAAGACGGCCCATGATCGCTTCAGTACTGATGCACACCACGCTCGAACTCTCACAGGAATCGGCGAGATGCCGCGAGTAATGAGGCTAATGAGCAGAGGTGCTACAGTAGCAGCGTGAGGTGTGATCTGATAATTTGTGTCTGACGGGAGGCGTGCTTGGGTACTCAGTGCGGTTGTGGTGACCACTGTGTCCGGTTGACGTAGTGAGCAGCGCATCTGTCTAGTATGCATAATATCCGAGTTCGAACCTCAGTCTGGCACAAATTTTTAACCTGTCCCATTGATATAATTCAATGCCCACTTGCAGCTAATGTCTTTGATTCCTTTCTAGCTTGAGTGTTAATACTGTGTCTCGCACGAGACGAAGTACCCACACTAAAATCGTTCACAGCTGGGACCACTGGAAAATCTCCTCATCCTCAAACGGTCGACAATGCTTTGTAGCAGCGCGGGCGTCAATACAAAGCGATACAGAAACGGATAAAACGGTACTTGCCTCTCACACGCAAATCCCTCCCTTTCACCGACATAAGCAGACGTGGCGGTCCTCCTCCATCGTCTCCAAATGCTCCACGCGCGACTGCCAGTACAAAGCGGTACAAAAGTAATACTTCCCTCTCCCACACAAATCCCTCCCTTCCGTGGACATAAGCAGAGGTGGCGCCCCTCCTCCTTCATATCCAGACGCTCTATTCTGGTCTCTCACCGTTATATGTTTCACCAGAAACATTATTGACCCGTTCGTTGTAGCACCAGCCATATCTTTGTCACCCGTGATTTATGCACAAATTTCATCCATATGATACATTCTTCATCGTAATTTTATTTTAATATTAATTCCTTGTTAATGTAAAAATCTGTTAAATACCTTGAATATTAGCATTGTAGCCACTGCTAGGCTGTTCCCTACATACAACGTCTGAAATTACCACTGAAAGGAAACAATAGCTGTCTCCATCATTAACAGAATAACCTTTTTTGGTCCATAACTCCACACTGGCATCTACCCATCCCGCCAACTCTATTCTAAATCCCATATCATCTACAGAGTTCGAAAAGATTACCATACTGTAATCCAGTCATTGTATTTTCTTCGCATAATACTTGCCTCCAATTTAGATAGCTCGCAAGTCTCTAGATTATCCTCTTCTTCAGTAGACAAAAGTCCCCATCTAAGTAGTTGCTTCCATTTTCCTATTGCTGTTTCACCATCCTTAGAGCTGGTACCTGTCTGTCATCCATAACCAGAAGAATCGTCGACACCTACATCGCACAGTCGTCACCTCCATAACTGTCACAAATGTTATGCACAAAAATTTCAAACATTTGATCATTATGAACATTGTGATCTCTCACGTTTTCTCCGCGTCATTGATTAATCGTGTGCTTACTAATGTATGGGCAAATTGTTAATTTCATTTTTCTGCACGAGAATTCGACCACCGATCCTGTTGTCTTTTTCATGTGTTGCGAGCTGTGTTGTTATGCGTTTTCAATGCGTGGACTCCAACCAAATTGTGAAGTACTATTTGTATCACGCCGTTATTTATTCCCGAACTCTACTACCGGTGCCTGCTTTGCCCTTCGATGCTTATTTGTCGCTTGTTTCTTTATTCGGAACCCGTTCTTCCCCGAAACGTAAATCCTATCAACTCTTTCTCACTCTGGTGGATGAGGTTGTCGAATAGATCTCAATAAATTGATTGCTGGATCCGAAGCCTTGCTTACACAGAAGCCTCCGTCGTGGTTTCTTAGGTTTTCCTATATATTTATTTCGGTATACTCCTAAGGTACTCATAGTAATATTGGCGAAACTAAATAACAACCATCAAATTACCTGACATATATTCTTAGAAAATATACAGGGAAGCGCGATCACCACATTTTCAACCTCACTTAATTTTTATTACGTCCTAGTCAACTGAGGCTCGGATCCCGGTAGGCAGGTGACACCATGAGCTACCAATGTTTTCCAAAACGCCACGAATAAAAATGGGATTTCTCCGGGAATAATACATCGGGTTCTATTGGTGATAGGGAGATAGGGTCATGTGTGTTGAGTAGCCCTCAGGCTAGCGAGCATTTGTATACCCAGGAAAAGGATCGTCTTACTATAAGTATCCTACAGCACTGGGTCAAAGTTTGAATATTACACACTTTCTCCAGCTTAGGAAAATGGAGCGAATCAGGTTGTTCTTTTTGCATTAGATGTCATCTACAGTGCGCCTTAAGGAGATTATAGAGGCAACATTTAGCTCTGGAGTGGTACCTGGGACACCAGATAACACGCTTTTCACCATTTGTCGCAATCATCAGCGATATCCAAATAACTAACCTGATAAAACTGCTTATGTTTTAACGTTATATTCTCTAGGCACTTATCTAGAAGTGCCATATTATCGTTTTTAAATATTTTTATCCATTATCGAGAAACAATCCAAAAACGCGGTCTGTGTTCACCAAAACAGGGCCACCGATTGCAAGATGGCTACACTCAGCAAATGGCTGAAATTGTTACGACATTTTCCAAAGATCCCGCTCTCGAACGAACTTGAAAGTTTTCTTGATGTCTTTGTCCGCTTCCAGGATACAGAGGTTCAACGTTTGCCTTCTGTCATGCCGGAGCCAAGTTAGCCCCTGAGGCCGGCAACACATATTACACCACAGACGACAGGGTCGTCTATGTACAAGGCGTATCAAAGGCACCATGGTAAACACCGGCTATTTACATACAAGATAATGGAAAGAGACATTCCGAGCACGACTTCCTGTAGGGGGAGCTCGAGCCACAGCCTGCAGGAAGTATGAAATGGTTCAAATGGCTCTAAGTACTACGGGATTTAACATCTGAGGTCATCAGTCCCCTAGACTTAGAACTACTTAAACGTAACTAACCTAAGGACACCACACACATTCACACCTGAGGCAGGATTCGAACCTGCGACCGTAGCAGCAGCGTGGTTCCGGACTGAAGCGCCTAGAACCGCTCCGTCACAGCGGCCGTCCAGGAAGCATCACTGACCACTGAAGATTACTTCTTCATCTCTGAATTGGACTGTTTCTAGAGTGTGTGTGTGTGTGTGTGTGTGTGTGTGTGTGTGTGTGTTTGTGTGTGTGTGTGTTACCACGAACCTTTGAAGAAACCAGCCAAATTTGTTTGCCTCAGCTAGGAGACTTTTACTGGTATCGTTATTGTTACCTTTCTTTTGTTGTTTAGCCATCAACCTTGTAAACGTACATAAATAAAAGCTGTGTTTGAGAAAAATTGCGTATTGTCAATCCCAAAACCTTCTCGTACACTTAAATCCGGTGTGAGGTAGAAAGGTAGTGCAAAACGTGGCGTGACAAGAAGAAATATGCTGTGAAGTATTTGTGTTGCTATTAGAACGGTTCTAGAGACATTATATTTCAGTACTGATGCACATGAAAAATTTTTGTGCACGTGATATCCGGTGTGGGTTGTAAAATTAGTTTTGCGTAATTTTAATTTCGCGTAAAAAAACTACCAAACTACCAAAATTTTACTTACCCATAAGGTTCTTTTCATATGAGTTACATGCTCTGTGGTATCGGGGAAAAGAAGGGAACCAGCAGAAAAGGGCGAATATGTTCCTGTTTAAAAGAATCCGTCTGAAAAATGGGATACCAGCTGCCACATTTTACCTTCTTCAGCACCTTTAACTTTTTTCCCAAAACTTTTGGCATGCCAAAATAGTCACGCTTTTTTATGCTGATAAAGAAGGAAACAGCGGTAGTGGGAAAGAGACTGAGAAGTAAAAAATTTTGGAAGATAGTAGACTGTGCTTTTGATACAGAAAGAGCGTACGAGATAATGGCAGTGTGAGAGGAAGAGAGAGACATAGCGGCAGTGGAACTTAGTTGATAGTGATAGAACAGTGCTAGGGAAAGAGTGAAGGGGTCAGTGCCAGTGGGAGACGAATAAAGAGAAGTAGAAAGTGAAAAGTGGGTGGGTGCCATGATAATGAGAGACAGAGTCTATGACAATGACGACGAGGAAGAGAGAGATAGTGACAGTGAGAACAGACAGTAACAGTGAGAAAGGATGAATGATATAGTAGCAGTAAGAGAGCACAAGAGGGGACAGTGATAGTGAGAGGAGAAAGCAGCAGTAGGACAGAACGAAGGCGACTGTGGCTGTGAGACTGGAGATAGTGACAGTTGGAGAGCCACAAAGAGATAATGACAGTGAGTTTACCCTAATGGGTGAGTGAGAATGGGCAGTTGAGTGTGGATGGGCGTGAGAGACTAATAGCGCTGGACTAGTGGGTGTATAGTCACGGCAGCTTGTGGGAGTGAGTGTTGAGTTGCATGTTAAAAACAGCGCGAATAAGTTCGCATGCCAATATTTTCGCGAAAATACCTAAAGGTGCGTAGGAAGGTAGATTGAGATAGCTGGTACCCCACTTTTCATTCAGATTCGTTTAATAAAGAGGAGCATATTTGCCTTTTTTGTTCTCCGATAGGAGCGGTTTTCCTGTGGAAAGGATATTATGGTCGGTATATTAATGCGTTATGGAGCTAAACTATGGATTCATCAGTGAATTGAATTACAAATTAATGATGCAATCATTCGTTTTAACGTATGAGATACTCTATTATCCATTTTTACTTCATGTAATCTGTTTGCGACCCTAAAAATTTGCTCATTCTGAGTTTATCTACAGAGGCCTGCTGCCTAATTCGTCCACAGCACGTGGAGCACCCTCTCCTTTAGCATGACAGTGCCGGATTAATTAAAACAGCTTATGGGTTGGAAAGATCACAGCATAACTGTCCCTTAGTGTCGGTCCATCAGAAAAGTAACAGCTAGAAAATTTTGCCACTCCTTCTCATTACTTAGCAATTTATTGTCGAATAAATCTTATGAGTCATTACATTGTGGCCCACAATGCACGTGGCGTAAGGGTACAGTTTCTTTAATGTGTCATTCAAAATCACGGATGGATTACGAGATGTTGTTTATTTGCATTCGCCCTTGAACATTATTTCACTGACAGAAACCATGACAGTAAAAGGATAAAATTGCGCAAATTTCTTCACCAGCTATGTCCCAAGCCGTTACAAACAAACATGCACGATCGATAGCCACAGAGTCAACACATGGTATTTGTGAGACATAAACAAATAAAGGAAATCGATACAGCTTAATAAAATAAAACTTACCGGCTGAAAATTTTTGTGTTTTCATGTGCAAATCAATCTAGGTGCCTAATTTAAGAGCGAATGTATCCCAGAGGAATCTTACAACCAAACACTCATTTAAGATACTCATAAAAGGAAGGGAAAAAGGAGAACACACTCTTACAAATAATATACACGAGGGACAACTTCATCTTTGGTGGTCTGCAAATAGTCAACAGACGAGCGTTTGATAGTAACAAAAGACAGTAAATACACAAAAGCGAATATGTATACGACGTTATAAGACATTTTCACGCATTCATAGAATCAGGTTGTAAATTTTTAATATGAGTTATGCTTATATTCACATTAGGATGACTGAAAAAAGAAAGAATAGAAAAGCGATAGCCATGGGCTACACAAGCTACCTAAGTAGCTTTATGAGTAGAATTAAACATGTCTACATGAAACTTATACTGAGAACAAGAGAAGTTGATCAGATGCAAACAAAATTATACTGAACCCAGGTATTGTTTTCCTGTTACATTAATTATTCGTCTAATTGTGTCTATGAATAAACAGTGACTTTACGAAAATAATATAACCAAACACAAAATACAATATCCAAGTAACACTGTTACATGAAAACGTAGTAATGAATTTCGCACATGAATTACGATTTGGGTTCTACTGTGAACCCATAATGTGCTGATTTAATCCCGAGAAAAAGCTAGTCGTCTCTCGTCACACCACGCATCCTCAATTTGTCAAAATATTTCATTAGTAGATTTTGAGGCTACAGAACATGAATGAGAAAGTTTGCTAATTGCATTAATCAAATGCGCATACACAGATAAATCTATGAAGCCGAGTTGAAAAGTAACGAAACAGGATTTTTTGTGAAGACTCTCAAAGATTTTAAATTAAAAACCATCCTTATTAACATTCTACATCTTTATTATCATGTCTACGTATTTGCAGCCCTTTGCTGCCACAGGGCTCCGAACTGTAGCGTGTGATATAATTCAAACACTCTGCAGTCACAGTATCAATAAACAAGCCTCCAGTTGGAAAAAAATGTGGATGATTATGTTGGGAAATAAACAAGTGAACATGAAGAATAAAGATGTAGAAGGTTACTACCGTTTGTTTTACACTGATGAGCCAAAACAATGTATACTCCTGCTTAATAGTTTGTCTGTCTGATTTTGAAATTAAATACATCACTGGGTCTGCCTATCAGGGATCCTACAAGTTGTTAGCAGGTTTTTGGAGGTACTTGACATTAGATTTCTACGCACAGGTCATGTAATTCGCGTAAATAAGCGGTCGCTGATTTGCGTATGGAGTGATGGCGCCCAACAGCCACCCAGATGGGGTCCATAGGATTTACATCTGGCTAATTTGGTCGCGAGACACCAACGTGAGTGTTCTATAATGCTCCTCAAATCAATGTTGCGCGGTTCTGGCTCCGAGACACGGACAATTATACTGCTGAAAGATGATATGGTTGTCGGAAAATATATCAAGCATGAACGGATGCAGGTTGTTCACAGATTCCAGAGTGTCCTCGATTACTATCATGGGTCCCACGCAAGCACAGGAGAACGTCTCCCATAACATAATACTGCTTCCACTGGCCTGCGTCCGTGGCGCGCTGCTCGTTTCGAGCCGCCGTTCACCTCGATGACAGCGTTTGTGGAGACGGCCATCGACCTAGTGTAGCAAAAATGTGATTCGCCCGAGGAGCCGACACGTTCCCATTGATCGACGGTAGAATCCCGATGGGCCCGTGCCAACTGCAATCGTAACTGACAATGTGGCTGGGTCAACATGTGAACATAACGGGGTGGTCTGCTACGAAGCTCTGTGTTCCACAATGTACGAGTACGATGAACGGCGTACTCCAGAACACTTTTGCGTGCACCAGCATTGTGCTCATTCGGCAGAGATGCCTCAGATTACTATCTGTTCTGCTTTACAGAGCAAACGAGCCTCCGAACCCCATATTCTGTGAAGAGTCGTGAACGTCCAACCATTTAACGCTTATTGGTAGTTACACTGTCCTTCTACCTCTTTCTGTAAGAGAGCAGCACGTGAACATTCGACTAGCTTCGCCGTTTTCGAGATATTCGTTCACACGCTCTGCGTAATAACGATCTGTCCTTTGTCAAATTCACCTGTCTCATTGGATTTCTCCATTAGCTGCCCATATCTTCGCTACAGTGACCCATCGTCCGCGTCTGCTCCGCTTACATACTTTTGTTGCCGGGTAACGTGCCCGCAACGCCACCATACGGCATCCAACGTCACAGTGGACAGTGGTCATAATGTTTTGGATGATCAGTGTATTTAAAAAGTTTTAACAGTTTTCACATAAAAAATTCGTAACCCATATTTTTGAGCACGTCCTGAACTAACTGGCCAACACTTGAGAAAAACATACCGTAAGAAAGACAAAAGTAGCCCATCTTCGAGAGCTTCCTTAAGCAATGTATGCGTAATTTTATCCTCATATCAAACTTACATCGATGCTACAGTATTTTAAGAATTACATTACACTGCACTATTACATTAGTTGGTCAGACAACTGACATTACTCAAGTGCAAACAGTTTTGGGCATTGATTTCATTCATTCTAAAGCCCTTGTATACCCCTACCAGCCATAGATACCCAATAAAACTTCTCATCCACAACAATAAAAGACAGAAAGTGCGTCGTGACAAAGTGCACAGACCTGAAAAAACATCACAAGATACTCATCAGAAGCTATACCTATAATACAAGCACTCTACAAGTATAGTTATTTACACAAATCTATAGCGTCACATACTTCTGAGACACAGATGAGTGTTTATGGAGGGAAAGATATTCTTCCCTCTCGGTGTACTACTTTTGACTACCATTACAATTGAGTGAAGACTAGGCAGTTCGCTGATTTCATTGACTTTGTCGTAGTCTGACATGGTTTCATCCTGAGTAGCGATTTGGGACCGACATACTCTGCGACTCTGCTCGTTCTTTGTTTTAAATTCCTCCGATCTTTCACTAACAGGTCCTTTCTCTTTCACGTGAGAATGTTTTGTACGTGGTTTTCATAATGAAGAAACCTGTGACAGTGTGTTTATTTGTTTCGTATCCCTCTTTAGGGAGCGTATCTGCATTTTGAGTTCACGTGTCGTAAAGATGGCTTCGGACTAAAGCTTCCGTATTATTATGGTGCTCATCCACCAGGAGTTAGCTTCGTTCCCGTTTCCTACCTTCTACGCTAATTTGAGCCCCCGTGGTCGGTGGCCCACATATCTGTTTCCGTCGAGTGAAGTATAGTCGTATGACACTCTTGGCTGGGAGACCCCGAAAGGTAGTGTTAGCCACCTAATGGGAAAGGCTATTCTGCCCTTCGCTCACGATGACTCCTCTCCTTTTAAAATTGTGATAATTGTGTTATTAAGTGTATGTGATAAGTGTAGGTGACTACAATGGGTGTGTGTAGTGTGTTGGTGGTAGGTACTAATCGGCCCATTAAGCGAACGCACTGCTTAATCTAACTAAAACTAACTTACGCTAAATACAACACACATACACCCATGCCCGAGGGAGGACTCGAACCTCCGACGTGGGGAAGCCGCGCGAACCGTAGCAAGGCGCCTCAGATAGTGTGTAGTGTGATATCATGTTTGTGTTAGGTGATGATGAGAGAATGGAGAGGATGAAACCTGATGCCACCACATAGCCTACTTCTCTCGAATAGCATCAAGGGAGTCGCCGAGCTTATCGTCCCCATCCGACCGACGGACGGATGACAATCACCAAGTCACATACTACAACATCATGCAACACTACGGAAAGTTTTCGAATTTAATTCAGAACGTTAACGGAAAGTCTCCTGGTAAGGAATTTTGCGCTATCATCCTTCAGCCCCCTTTGCCGTATGGGCCAAGGAAAAGCTGCCAACAGTACGTGTCGTACCCAGGTGGTTAACCATCCAACTACTGACCACGACCGACGTTACTTTTCGGTGATCTGACGTGAACCGATGTATTCAACGGGACAAGGCCGTTGGCCTTCCATACGCAATCCGTTAAATACAAGCACTCTTGTTTCAAAATAACTTCTGAAATCCAGTAAGACTAGCACCTGTTTGATTCTTTTCTTTACCTTTGCACCAAATACAGGGGGTAATTTCACTCCATGAACAGGAATAACTTTCACTTCGCGGTTGCTAGATTGAGGCAAAATGCCTGGGATGATGAACGTGCTTGAGACACAGTCACAATGCATGCGACTGTGTCAATACCATCAACTTTACCTCAATCGGGGATTCCTTGCATTTCATTAGGTATCTACGACAAGTTTATATACGTTTGTATAAATCTCGTCGTTCGCCGTGGGACGCCAAATTTCACGTTCATGACGTGTTTTCCTTACCCCATCCGACCTGTATCCCTCGTGCATTTTGACCCGATCTGCGTGTACTGTTGCATTTCTGGCGCAGGTATGTTAACAAAACTTGCGTCTCGCTTTACTAATAGCGATCATTTTCCCACTTGATACCTGCCCCTGTCTGCCTAAAAAAAAAAAAAATACGTGGTCAATGCACATTAATGTGACGTGCGCCTATGTTCGACGTCTACGCGCAATAGCCATTCATCGACGGCAGGTGGCAGCAGTAGCAGCGGAGCGTATATAAAATGTGTCGGGGCGATCCCAAAAAACAGGGCTGTCAGTATCGTAATGTGGAAACAGAGTGATTTATCTGACGTCGAATAGGGCATGATCATGGGCTATTGGGCCAAAGATGGAAGTATTTTCAAAACGGCTAAGTTTGTAAATGGTTCGCATGCCGCCCTGGTTAAAGTATACTGTGCATGGAAAAATAGCGCTATCCAAAACCGGTGAAGAGTCAACTTAGTGCACCACAGGCCAATAGATGACAGGGGTGAACGATGGCTCAGAGACGTGTACGGGTGAAAAGATGTGCAACTGTTGAGCAACTGACCGCTCAGATCAACCAAGGGGCTACCAACAGTATCTCCTTAACGACCGTTCAGTGAACGTTGCCTCATATGGGCCTCAGTAGCAGGCGCCTAGTTAATGCTCCTATACTGACGGCTGTTAATCGGCGACGAAGGCTGGAATGTGCACGTCAGTACTGCACTGAGAGGCGACAGGTGGCCTTTACAGATGAATCACTTTTCATGCTCAATCGGACAGATCTCCGTACTTTTGTACAACGTGAAATGTCTGAAAGCAAACACCCTACATCAATCGTCGGAAGGGTGCAAGCTGGAGGAAGGAGTGTTACGTATGGAAAATGTTTTCGTGGTATTCTCTGGGTGAGCTCGTCACACATGTATGCATATGTCTTTGGCGACCATTTCCAAATCTATATGCAGTTTTTTTTACCCTCGGTGCAATGGCATCTACCAGCAGAACAATGTAACGGTTCACACAGCTCACAGTGTACGAGCTTTGTTCGAAGAGCACCAGGATGAATTTACCCTACTCCTCTGGCCACCATAATCCTCGTTTTCAACCCAATCGAAAATCTATGGTATCACCTCAATAGGGCTGTACAAGCCATAGATCCTCAAACGAGAAACCTAGCGCAGTGGCCATGGCAGTGGTATCGGCATGGTACCACATGGCTGTCGGTAGCTTCCAGAAATTCATTGACTCTCTTCCTGCACGTCTCGCAGTGTTCCCGCCGAAAATTTGGTTCCCCAGACTTCTGACAGGTGGTCTCATTAATGTGACTGGACAGTGCATTAGTTCTGTGATGGGGAACATGTCCACTTCGTGTAGGGCAGTTGTGGTAAAATGCACAGTTCCTTCTCTCGCAGGCTGCACATGACAGGCAGCAACCAACCGTTTCGATTATGAAGCGCGTCTGTGTCACCCATTCACTGTTCCCCACTACATTCGGCTACATCGAGAGAACGAAGAGTCTCTATAAACTCCTCATCCGCTTCTCTTCAAGTAGGCACTGATTGCACATGGACGGGGAAATAGCTCACCATGGTGCTACAGTATTCTGCCTTATTCATACTGCGGTCAAGTGGGATTCCTAGGCAGATAAATTTTCGTTATACGTCCTAATCGACTGTATGAAATATGACGGACCTATCCCCGAAATACGTGCGTTATTATTTTAGCCTTTCCTGCAGTGTGCCAGAACGTGGCTAAGAATCTATCCTAGTATTCGATATTCGTCATACCTGTCACACAAGGCTGCAAGCCACACTAGATTGCTAAGTAACCAAGAGTTTGTGAAAATAGGCATTTCCAAGTCGTTCAGAAATATTTCCAGGTTTATACTGCAATTTTGACCAAATTTTGGCACAGAAACTTGTACGCCTATTGCACTCACAGGAGAGCGCACATCTGCACGTAGAAGTTGCGCTAGCCGAACTGCCTCCTGGTCTTGCCAGCTCTTAAGATTGGAAAGTTTCTGGTCCACCCAGTTTCTGCCCAGAACTTGGTATCCTCGTTAAGATAAACAATTACAATTTCAGGATCATTCACTGATTGTTTACTTCCTTGAATTTGAAAATAAACTCATTAGTTTACTCCTTCAAGTGCTTGAGACATTATTCTTCACTTTTCGGACACTTTCCTTTATAATTTAGTACCCAGTGTTTGGCCATTCGTTTCTAATTTTCCGGATTAAGCTGATAATAAGTTCACCATCACGCACCGTCTGAAAAAACCGTAAGGTTGGGTGACGCCCATTTATTTGAATCACCTCACACTATGGGTGATTCTCAGATCCAAACATGAGTATGAATCTTAGGGATCCGCTCTGCACACACTTTCCGGCTTTAGAGTCATACAGTTAACAAAGAAAACAACAAATAAAAATCAGCATCAAATAAACTGTATTTCTCTAAACGTTCGCCTCCTTTAGACGATAGAACAACCAATATCTAACATAAAGACGTCATCACAGAACTGACAGACATCAGATTTACAACACCTAACAAAGAAAGTGAAGCACCCAGAAGAAGTCAACATCTACATCTACATACATACTCCTCAATCCATCATACGGTGCGTGGCGGAGGGTACCTCGTACCACAACTAGCATCTTCTCTCCTTGTTCCACTCCCAAACAGAACGAGGGAAAAATGACTCCCTATATGCCTCTGTACGAGCCCTAATCCCTCTTATCTTTATGGTCTTTCCGCGAAATGTAAGCTGGCGGCAGTAAAATTGTACTGCAGTCAGCCTCAAATGCTGGTTCTCTAAATTTCCTCAATAGCGATTCACGAAAAGAACGCCTCATTTCTTCTAGAGACTCCCACCCGAGTTCCTGAAGCATTTCTGTAACACTCGCGTGATGATCAAACCTACCAGTAACAAATCTAGCAGCCCGCCTCTGAATTGCTTCTATGTCCTCACTCAATCCGACCTGATAGGGATCCCAAACGCTCAAGCAGTACTCAAGAATAGGTCGTATTAGCGTATTATAAGCGGTCTCCTTTACAGATGAACCACATCTTCACAAAATTTTACCAATGACCCGAAAACGATTATCCACCTTCCCCACAACTGCCATTACATGCTTCTCCCACTTCATATCGCTCTGCAGTGTTACGCCCAAATGTTTAATCGACGTGTCTGTGTCAAGAGCTACACTACTAATGGTGTTTTCAAACATTACAGTATTCTTTTTCCTATTCATCTGCATTAATTTACATTTATCTATATTTAGGGTCAGTTGCCATTCTTTACACCTATCACAAATCCTGTCCAAGTCATCTTGTATCCTCCTACAGTCATTCATCGACGACACCTTCCCGTACACCTCAGCATCATTTGCAAATAGCCGCACATTGCTATCCACCCTATCCAAAAGATCATTTATGTAGATAGAAAACAACAGCGGACCTACCACACCTCCCTGGGGCACTCCAGATGATACCCTCACCTCCGATGAACACTCTCCATCGAGGACAACGTACTGGGTTCTATTACTTAAGAAGTAGTCGGAAGTCAGTGTTACTTCGTACACAAACACACCATCAGCGGGTGTGCACGAGGGGGCCCTGAAAATTAATGCTTCCGAATTTTTTATTGCGTTCTCGATATCGGTTGAGGTATCACATGTCATGCATATGACTTTTCCGCTTCAATTACACAAGTTGCAATTCTCTGTAGTAAGAGGGCTCCGAAGTGTAGCGTGTAACATTGCCACGTAATTGTGTCGGTGGGTGAGAAACAGCGTGCTGTAATTGAGTTTCGAATTCGAAGAGTTCGTTAAAACATGATGTGCCTTCTCCTTCAGCTTGACAATGCCAGACAAGACACGAGCGCTGCAACATCTGCAACTATCTGACGCCCTTGGCTCGCTCTCATCGATCATCCTCTATACACGGTGAAGCGAAGTTCGCGCACTCGGGCTTAGCAGCGCGACTCCTGACACGCCAGCGATAAAAAAAAATGTCTGTCACAAAATTTCGTCCGGCGAGTACATCCGGCAGAAAAAGGACGTTAAAGAGTGGCAATCTGGCAACTCCGTAAAACATGTACAGTAACTACATCTGTCTGCCAATTCTGGTTGTGCTGCGCTGTTGGTGCAGTGGATAGGGTTTTGGGTTAGCATGCAGGAGGTCGAGGGTTCGATCCTGTGTTCAAGCATATGTTTCTTTATTTGCTAAATGTAATCCAAGTGGTACGGTATCTGACACCTTAATCGTCAACAGCGATTTCAGCGGGTCCTCTGGAAAACATTTGCACTTACATACGACAATCGTAGAAATGGAACATTGGTAAGCTTTGAAAGAAGCCCTTTCCACGTCATGGGCTCGAATTTATTCGTACCAATTCCTCTACTAGAAGCGAAACCTGTTTTCTTTGTACCCTCCTCTAATGGTCACATAAATTAGTACCAAGTATTATTCTGGCCTCGTTCAGGTACATTGCATTTCGTTAGGACCTTACGTTACCAGTAGGACTAGCAACGTGATTTACAAATAATGTCCAAACTCGGTTACTATTTGTATGTGTTATCATCATGGTCTAATTAATTGTTTCAGTTATCTATTTCTTATTTGTCAAACCATGTAGATGTTGTGTTCAGCGTTACAAAATGTTGTAAATGTAGGGTACATGTGACATACGAAACGGTGTATATTACAGTACGAAATGTTCGAATGAAATTAGCATATAAAAGAAATGCACCCCAACCCAGGATAAAACCCTCCACCTCCTGCATGGTAGCCCAAAACTCTATCCACTGCACCAACTGTGCAGATAGATTGAAATGTCCTGTCAGATGTAGTTACCTTATGTGATGTTACAGTGTTGCCAGATTGCCACTCATTAACGTCCTTTTTCCGCCATATATACTCGCCAGACGAAATTTTGGGATAGACGTTTTTTTATCGCTGGTATGTGAGGAGTCGCGCTGTGAAGATCGAGTGCGCGAATTTCGCTTCACCCTGTATAGTCCCGACTTGGCCTCGTCCGATTTTTATCTGTTTCCAATTCTTAAAGAACACCTTCTAGGACTTCTTTTTGCAAGTGTTGAAGTACTGCATGGAGAGGTGAGACTGTGGCTCCGTCAACGATGTCGAATATGTGACTAAGAAAATGTGACTCATCGACGAAAGAAGTAGCTTACAAAACGCTTGTTCGTCCGATTCTTGAGTATTGCTCATCAGTATGGGACCCTTACCAGGTTGGATTAATAGAAGAGATAGACATGATCCAGCGAAAAGCAGCGCGATTCGTCATGGGGACATTTAGTCAGCGCGAGAGCGTTACGGAGATGCTGAACAAGCTCCAGTGGCGGACACTTCAAGAAAGGCGTTACGCAATACGGAGAGGTTTATTATCGAAATTACGAGAGAGCACATTCCGGGAAGAGATGGGCAACATATTACTACCGCCCACATATATCTCGCGTAATGATCACAACGAAAAGATCCGAGAAATTAGAGCAAATACGGAGACTTACAAGCAGTCGTTCTTCCCACGCACAATTCGTGAATGGAACAGGGAAGGGGGGATCAGATAGTGGTACAATAAGTACCCTCCGCCACACACCGTAAGGTGGCTCGCGGAGTATAGATGTAGATGTAGAATATTCTGCAGTGACGGCATCAACAGACTGGTCCCTCTCTGGGAGAAACGTGTTCATCGCCAAGGTGACAATGTTAAGAAATAAATATCTAAACATGAGGAATAATCATGCAGAACGTTAATAACGTTTCTTTTATTTAAAAAGCTTTAAGAGGTTTCACATAAAAGCTTCTGAGGCATTATTTTTCCGCACACCCTTGTAAATGGTTAGAGTTGCAATTCCCCGTGTCTGGCAGAACGGTCACCAGAATGCATTTGTATTGTTCATGTTTCATGTTGTTATCAGGCATGGTAAGGCAGCCAAGGACATGAACAGCGTCAGTTACTGTGTGATAACTGGGAAGGACGCGTTGGCGCCACATTCTCGTATGAGACAGCGTTGTCAGCATACGACTGATCTTAGAAGAGGTGTCGTTGCGGGTCTCCATGTGGCTTTCTTGACGAGCCACGCAATATCCAACTCTGTGGGCCATTTGGATGTGACAGCAGTCCGATGTTGTACTGTATGGGAACGTGAGGATAGACGTACTCCTCGTCAAGGTTCAAGTCGACATCATCAGACCAGCATAAGGGAGGATCGCCGTATTGTCCACCAAGAAAATCGTAAGCGCTGTACATATGCGTTTCCCATTGCAGAATAATTAATATACTCCCAGGAACATTCTGTGCCATCCCGCACCAGTGGTCTGAGATTGACACGACAAATGGATGCATCCTGAGTGGTGCCCTGACCGGCAAACGTGTACTGCTGTAGAATGGCATCGAACTGTGTTCGGCGCTGAATCGCGGTTCTGTACTATCCAGGGTGACCATCGTCGGTGAATATGGCAGAGCCCTCGGTATAGGTCCCATTCTTACAGTTTATTGTAGAGGAGCGGCGGTGTTAGTCCTAGCGCCATGGTACGGGGAGCCATAGGGTATGCCGTCATATCGTGGCTGGTAGCGACTGAAGGAACTCTAACGGTACAACAGCACGACACAGTTCCGCGTTTTCATGTGTTACCTCTTAAGCTACAGTATCATGGTGCCATTTTTCAACAAGACAACGCTCGTCTATGAACCGTCTGCGTGATGGTGAGGTACTCTCATGGCCAGTAAGGTCTCCAAACCCATCCACTATAAAATATGTGTGAGACCAGCTCGGACGTCAATTCAGTGCTAGTACCAAGTATCAAAAGACCAAGTTACAACAGTTGTGGGCCCGCTTGCCTCAGTAGACGATACAATGGGTTTATGACGCCCTTCCTACTCGAATCATTCCGTGCATCCAGGCCAGGGAAACGGGAGGGGGGGAGGAGGGGAGTGGGGGGGGGGGGGGGGAAGCATGCAACATCATACTGATATGTGGGCTCATACTGCTAAGTTGTTTGGCTGAGTTTTGTGATCACAGAAATAACATTGCACACTCTTTTAAGTGGTGAAGTTTCATTTGGTATCGTCCTTTACTCCTGGGTGCTTCACTTTACTTTCTACCAGGTAGTGCATATTACATAAATTAAGTTTTCAGTCACGAAACACCAAGTACTAATTACGTACCATACATACAAATATGAAAACAAAAATAAACATAATTAAGCCTTCTTACGTCAAGCAAAGCTAATAAGAGTAGCTAAGACACAAAGCCTAATGTCTCTCACATTCACATGCTGGAGCAAATACAAAGATTAAATATCTCCACATTGGTAAAGCACATCAATCAACTTGGGTCCCATGCCGGAAAAATCTTAATTATATAGTGCTTACATTTTTGTTGGGCAGATTCTGGGATCTAGTTTATGTAGTGGCACTCTTGTCCTATCAGTCATTTTAATGACTGTTGGGCACCAGGTTGTTGAAGGTAAACGAACAGTGATCAAATTTATAGCGTGTGAAGTAGATCACATGAAAGAAAAGATGGTATTAGAGAGCCACATACACTAAAACGAGCAAATACATCATTAATTTCTGTTTCCAACCAAACAAATGAATTAAAAAATCGTGCTACAGATCTTAAAAATAGGAGATACATTGTGGGCCCCTGAGTGCAGTCAGTTGAGAATCTCGGCTCGTAACTAAAGGAATAGTGACCCGTTGTGACAGAGCTGAAGACAGAGGGAGAACCGCGTGGGTCCACTGAGGGAATATCCATGCTTTTCCGTGCCTCCATGGTTTGTGACCGTACAGCTGTGAGGCAGTCTCGGTGTGATACGTATTTCCCGGTGAATAACCATAACTCGGCGTTTCTGAATGCAGGCAATTCCCAACTAGGTGACGGAAGTTTCCACAGATCATATACGAGTTGCATCAGACAGCCCATAATAGTATTGCCACAATATAGAGCTTATCCTCAGTTCTTAGGTATGCAAGCCCGCTTAATTCAATCTCCTTCTTCTGTAGGTTCAGAGAGAGAGTAGTTTTGTGTCATTGGTCAGAAGTAATGTACCATTCCATCAATGATGGAAGCTATTTTGCTCACTGCGTAGCTACCTCCACAGGGGCTAGGCTATCACCAGAATCCATATATAAATTATAATCCATAGATTAGTGAACTCAACACGGTAGTGGCCCACTATGGGTGCAAAGTACTTCATACGCATCTTGTGGAAGCAAATCTACGGTAAGCGCTTGTGCAGGTACATTTCTTCTCTGGTTTTTCAAAAGAGATTAAGATAGCCTCTTTACATGAGCTTCGAAATTTTCGTGTCTGCTAAAGATGGTTGAAAAAAGGAGCATGTTTATTCTGCGTCCCTGTCAGATACCGCAATACTGTGTAAGGCCACTTATCGTAAAGAAGCATCGCGTTATGACATTCAGACACTAACAGACCGAACTTCTATTTGAAGAATGAAATGGAATGTTGGAAATCATGACTGGTGACATTTTGTACCATTGTCTGACCTACGTCTCTGTGGCTGGCCTGGAGACCGTACTTGCTCGTTATAGCAGTAACTGGGCGTCTCTCACCTTGGCAACAAATCCTTCACATGTTCTTGCAACCCACTGCGTGTTTTATAAAACCACCACCATTCAGTACTCGTTGCTCACTTATGTTTATCAATCTGCAATTCTGATTCAAAACAAATGTTTTTGTAGCCAAAAACAAGAATTTGGATATAGTTCGGCACGTAGAAGATGGTGTTTACGGGTAATCAAGCAACAAAAGTACTACCATAAAAGTGATTCAGCACACTAAAATCTTGCACACTCCCGTAAATAATACTTTTAATGATTCATCCGACTGATGTTGCTTCTGAAACTTACCAACATAATTTTTTGATATTTGTAACCTTTACAAACATAGATACGAAGTTTTGTTAAAGATGGTCCGATTATTTCTTTACGAAGAATATGAGCCTCTCACGGGACAAAATGAAATTCACATTCACGTTATGACCTCGACGAGGACAGTAGCTATATGGTCGCTAATAATGAGGGGTATCGACCACTCGCGTGGCCCACGGACAGCACGCACGAAACACATACTGTATTTCATGCATCAAGGACATATTAGCACGAACACAAATACCCCAGAGATACTTGACGAACAGTAACGCTGATGATACTTTTTCTGTTCCCGTTGTCTTGTGCCTCAAAGGTTCGTAAAATTATTTCGTGTGTGTGTTAGCCTGTGGCCGCTATTTAATGAGAGCGGCAGAAACAAAAACAAATAGATAATTTGACCTTTATCGACTGTTTAAGTGAGGTACCAGCGAGCAAGAAACGCAGTACATTTCATTCACCGAGGGCACATTATCACGAATATCGGTACCCACTACAGACTTTGTTACATGAATACGACGAGCAGCCGCAACGTATTGTCATATAGATTAGAGGAAGAAACACTTCGAACCGAATTTCTTCTTAATATTTATTAACCCTTAACTTCTTGAGGAAGAATAGGATAAAGTCTCTCATTTTACTAATTTAAGAGTCAGTGATTGCAAAGATATGAATCAAACATCTATTCTGTCCTTCCCGTTTCTAAATAGCTGCTTCTGCCCACATGAAACGTGCCAAGTGAAAGAATTAATTGAAATAAAGGCCTCTCTCTCCTGACCCAGACCCTACACATAAGTATAAAGATGACAGGATGGATGAATCTGCAATTCAGCCATTTTTTCAGTTTTCCGAAAATCTAAAACGGATTCAACGATATTCGATTATTTACAAACAGAATTTTCCAAACTCGATTTCTCCCACGTACATTACACATGAAAGTAAGTATTTAAACATGTGTATTACTACTACGAAACTTCTATAGGACTTATTTGTGGTTTTCTTACGTGAGTTTGCACATGAAAAAATGTCAGACGAACTTTGCATGCTAATAGACGTGGTAATATATACTTCAACTCCTGTAACATAAGCAAAGGACCAGCTCATTACTAAAAGTATCCTAAACATAAAATCACTATGCTTACGGGGAAATCAGATTCCACTCATATTTAGGAATATATAATATCTTCAATAATGTTTTGGTAGCAGTATCAGAAGGCGCAATGACATAACGAGAATCACAGGAGATTTAAAAGCGACTGTTCTGAAATGTATGAAATGTTAAATTATATGACTGCCTGTAATGTCCACTTAAGTTATCTCAGTGAACTGTAATAATAACGTCATTCACAAAATAATCTTGAAGTTGCCAGTGATGTCAAAATTGTTAGGTATGCTCCTCTAGGGCAGAATATTGTTTTTTTGGGATACATGAAGTGTATTGTTGATTAAATTACCGTCTTCCCTGTTTCAGTACATTAAAGTTTACCTTCATTAATTAGTACATAACATTCCTTTCCCCTAATCTTCCGTTTACACGTTTATTGAATAGTTTAATGACAGTCTACATCTCTTCGTAAAATTAATAACAGATAATGTAAAACATCAAAAGTGATGACAGTGTATCATTTAACGGTATAGCAATCAGAGACCAACAGGCCAAATAACTGTTTTTAGAAAAAGACGTTCACATTCTTTTTCATTTTTCCATTAAGCTCTGAATACAGTGTTAGAAACGTGAAGTTTTGTAGCGTTATGCAGTATAGCGTTTCATCAAAGATTTATCTTGGATCGATTAAAGGGATACGGAGAGGCATTAGTTCACACAATTTTCTGATTGTAGATTCGTCCATTGTACGTTCTTTGCCCAGGCTGAAGCATATGTCTCCCCTGCATTCTCAATCCTCATCAATGGCTTAGAAAGTAATTAACGGGCACCTAGTTCTACTTTCTAATTCAACATCAGACAGTAGATCTGTAAGAACGAAATTTGTAAATTATCGTTACACACTTCAGGACTCTTAGTGATGACCGACGAGGCACCATTTAAAAAGTAATTCACTCCTGTAACGGTAGCTTTTCTGCACTGTAGGAGCCGGCCGCCGTGGCCGAACGGTTCGAGGCGCTTCAGTCCGGAACCGCGCGACTGCTACGGTCGCAGGTTCGAATCCTGCCTCGGGCATGGATCTGTGTGATGTCCTCAGGTTAATTAGGCTTAAGAAGTTCGGGACTGATGACCTCAGATGTTAGGTCCCATAGTGCTCATAGCCATTGGAACCATTTGCGCTGTAGTAACTAACATATAAAATAATCTGTTCTACTCTCCCACGATCACTGGGCGAAAGAGTGATAGAGTATCATTGTGATTCTTACGACTGGTCCGTTATCAGTCAGCTGCGCAATCGGATAACAATACCCAATGCTAACCGTTTTTGTAGATTGGAATTAGATGTTGATCAGGTGTAGAGGAAGAAACGCCGACTTGGCAACAAGACTAACGAATATTGTACATTTCGTCTGATCGTACCTAGCTTGAATTGTTACCAAATTTGTTAGTTGGATGTCAAAGACGTAATTACGCTCCATAGGAAACTGCTATCGCTTCGGGAGATGTATAAGACCGCAAGTGGGATGTGGCAGACTGAGGTGGTGGTCGCGTCAGTGCGATTGAAATCTGTGTTTACCGACTTCCATTCTAACCGACAACGCAGGTGGTAGGCAAAGATTAAAGATGTTAGAAATGACCATAATGAAGAGATGAATGGGTGGACGATGTACAGCTGTGCGGTCTGTAGCCGAGGTGGAAAATCAGAGGGCAGAGGAAGACAGCCTCAACTATCTACCCTCAGGTAAAGCTAAAATAACTCTAGAGCAGAAGCACTACACAAGAGGGCGTTTATCTGCAAGCAGACACGGGATGCAGTCAAAGAGTATCTCTCCCACGCCCCCTCGTTCGTCATTATCAGATATCTGTCCTACGCTGCGTCTTTGTAAGACCGTGTACGGCTCTTGGACTTCGGACCTTCAGTTCAGGACGTGTACTTCGTTACAAAAACTACGAAGGTAACGTAAAATCTTAACGAGGACACCAGAATTAACTTCTATGGGTCTAGTTTAGCCTGACGACTGCGGCTTTACAGAACTTTTACATATTTGTTCCTGTAGTACAAAAATAATTCATTTCCGGAAATTGGCTTAGGCACTAACCATTACATACCCAGAGAACTCCTCATATGATAAAAGTCTTTAACAGAAAGTTATGTTCATGACGGTCAGCGAAACGAACCACAATCGCATGTTATACATTCCATGGTCCTGTCTTTGATGATCCATATCACGCTCGAGGCTATAACAGTGGATATTTCTTAGAAGTGTTATCAAATCAGTTAAATGATTAACAGAAGAATAAATCCTAGAGTAACTAGCTCCACAGCTGACACAGGTAGTACAATATACTATTTTACATTTTTATACCTGTATCATGGAACCACAACGTTTTGATCATACTTTCCTCTTCAAACTGATACCATTTCTATCCAAAACATCAAGTTTCAAAGTATATAGAAAAATCTTAGATACACCCTGCAACGTGCTCATTCTTGGTGAAGATGATCAACGGGAAGCTCATATGACTACTTCTAGGTGATCACATACTAGTCGTGTTCTGAGGGTATCATGTCATACGGATATATGGATCAGAGAACGAGTAGTGCCTGTCATTTTCTGAGTCTCAGGCTTTCTGGTCGACATGTGTCCATGCACAGTCTAAAGGCGCGTACACACTAGGCCAGCCAAGGCCAACGAACGACAGAGACTAGATTCGGCTGCACGTTGGTGGTCAATGCATTGTCGTTCGGCTTCACATTCACACGAAAGAAGGGCAAGGGGTCTAGGGATTCAGAAATGTGGAATCTCAGTTGTTTCTTATATCTTGCCGACGTTTCTTCCATTATTTCATTGTTATAAAGTAACATTAAAATTTCACCAGCCGATGTTATGAGGGAAGAGAGAATTAAGCAGTCGTTACATGTGTTGCATTTATTTTAATGGAAAAAAGCTGATCATCAGACCCAGAGGGAGAAGAAATGACGTTGGTGGAAGACCTCTCTCTTAAAAAGTATGGTGCAGTGTTTTGGGGTAAAAGTAATGTCTGAACTTGAAGCTGAACTGGATTATGGGCAATTTCATTATGTTTTGCTAATGAAAGCTACGAATTTCGAATCGTTATTGAACTGTGTAGGCCCCAAAATTTCCAAAGATGACACTTTTTTTATGAGAGCTGTACTTACAGCAGAAAGTTAATGATCATTCCCAGTTTTGTTTATTCCACTTTGTCGTTAACGAAGAAACGTAGTTATTAGCTGGACCTCTGCTTTAATGAGACAGTGTGGAGGATATCTTAACTCATCATCTCTTGATATTACCAACAGCGACTACCTTACAATACCAAATCCGCTTCTCAAACATTACGATGTTCCTTCTAGCGTCCTGCCACGCACCAATGTGCCATGTACTACGTCTGTCGCAACCGTCCATAGTACACAATTCGTTCCTAATTCGCATGCCGCTATCTGTGTTCGTTTCTCACTGCAGTTTATAGCTGTATTCGGTGCCCAGGCAAACCTCTGTAAAGAACAGTTTGCATACAGTCATCTCCGCTGTAGATACGATAGATAAACTGTCACATCCGTAAAAGTCATTCAGAGCTATGAAAGCTCTCGAGAATTTAGGATTTTTATTTGTTCCTAGTGAAAACAATTCAATAAAAATACAGTCATAGTTACCTGAACGTTACAATATAACAAAACACTGAATATCAGTAGTTTTATTATTGACGGTATGAGCATTAAACTGTTTCGTCAGGTGCTCGAAACAGGAGAGATTAAGGGATGCGTAAAAATCCGGCTGTTATTCAAAATAATGTGCAGTAATCTGATTACGGAGAAAAACTGGCAATTTATTGCAAGATGCTTTAATGAACCTCTGCCGAAGCTCATGACTGTCTGTCAGATTACATAAAGTTTCGCCATGAGTGGAAACAACAACCTAGTAACAACAAATGACAAGTAACAATCCATATACATTGTTGGAACTATCTTTTGAATCAGATGATACGGAGCAGCAGAAGAAGATAAAAACATAACTACGAGTCCTGTAATTTAGATAAATCGAAAATAATTCGTCAGTAACAGCAAGAGACTTCATTCTTCGAGTAAGTTTAGAAATCACTTGTATTCTGGTATGGGCTAATAGAAAACTTCATCATACGCGTTACCATTTGCCTTACATCTGCAAGTAAGCCGAACAAACACTAAACCGTATGTTCGAAAAGTGAAATTAAATGCCTCAGAATACTTTCAAGAACTTACCAATTTCACAGTGAAATTTATTGTAATATACATGAACTGTTTCTCATAGTAGACGCCTCTTTCTCTTTAAACACTAACTAAATCTAGGAATCGCCTTTTTATCTGCTCAGAGGGACACTTTTCCGAAATTTTTCATATAAAGCCGAAATTTAGTGTATAGCATCTCAAGTGTGAATACACGTCTACCTACGAAATGTTAATTTAGGCAAGTGGCGTATTAGATTCATGATATACGATTTGGAAAGCACATTATACATCCCAGACATAACTACTGATTTCAGGACCGATCGTCAAGCAAATTGAAACACAGCAGTGCAGTGGTATTTGAAGATGCTGTAATTCATATGCCTGAACTTCTTTAATAACCAGCCTATTATTTCAAATTGTTTTTTCAGTTTTATATTTCATTTTTCTTCTTTGTATAACATAACTAGGTTATCAGATACGTTTCAACGTGAAAGGGAAGTGCTCTTCCTGAAGTCCCACATTTAATATTTCCAACATCAAACATACGAATGAGATTTTCGAATCGACCCTCAACACTATATTCGGCTCGACAATAACCAAATATAAGACAACCATTCTCGAAAAGTACATTTGTATCAATACAATTAATAAACTATATATATTCACTAGTTAACGAGTAGTGAGAAAACTGCTCAATACTTTAGAGGAAACTTTTTGTGGATCAGGTTTCCAGTTATAGGAAAATTTCTGTCAGTTGTTTGAAAGGAATGCAAGCAAACATATCCCATTGCACACATTTTTAAATGAAACATGTAAACCAGAAGAGCATCATTCTGTGGTATGGTTTTCGTTATTCTCAGGTGTAAAACTTAGCGATATTTACTATGGAAAGTTGTACAATATGGTAGAAGGAGCTAGACATGCGGAAATTTGTGTGAGTAGAATGAACAGTTTACATCGGTTAAAAATAGTTTCAGCAACATCCATCGCACTGGACGATCGCTTGAAGTCAAAGGTAACTCGCTGCAAAAGTGCATGAACGACTGTGCCAGTTTGCCAAGTCACAATACAAAAAACGTGACAGTTGATGCTTCATGTAATGATGGAAAGATGTGTTCAGTCATTCACGACAAGGTTATTTATTGCAAAAGCGTGCTGGAGATGCCCTGCAAGCCGGCCGCGGTGGTCTCGCGGTTCTAGGCGCTCAGTCCGGAACCGTGCGACTGCTACGGTCGCAGGTTCGAATCCTGCCTCGGTCATGGATATGTGTGATGTCCTTAGGTTAGTTAGGTTTAAGTAGTTCTAAGTTCTAGGGGACTGATGACCTAAGATGTTAAGTCCCATAGTTCTCAGAACCATTTAGATGCCCTGAAATGCAGTTTACGGAAGTACGCAAGGGCAGCGGTATTTACACTTGTTCTGAACTCAGACAACGACTTCTAATGAAGGTTGTAAACTTTCTACATCGTGTTATACCTGCAGTGACATTCAGATTCAGCATTATGTACTTTAATCCTGACGGCAACATCCAACATGGAATCATTCGGATTCACATGCTAAGAAACAATACAAATCTCAGGAGCTGCCGGTAAGTCATATTAATTTAGAAATACAATGTACTGTGATCGATGATGCTTCAAAATGGATGATGGTGATGTCTGAGTTATGGGCTCTCAACTGCGTGGTCATCAGCGCCCGTACGAAGTTCAGAAATGTGTGTGAAAACTTATGGGACTTGACTGCTAAGGTCATCAGTCCCTAAGCTTATACACTACTTAACCTAAATTATCATAAGGACAAGCACACACACCCATGCCCGAGGGAGGACTCGAACCTCCGCCGGGATCAGCCGCACAGTCCACGACTGCAGCGCCTAAGACCGCACGGCTAATCCCGCGCGGCCAGTACGAAGTCCCAATTTTTACACAGTCCAAGTTTTTTCACAGTCCAATTTAGCCACTGACACAAATGATGATGATGACGATGAAATGATGAGAACAACACAAACACCCAGTCCCAGGGCGCAAAAAATCCCTAACCCGGTCGGGAATCGAACCCGGCTTCAAAATGGAGTTCAGCTTAAGATAACAATAAAATACCAGAGCGGCCTGTCGGAATAGGTAGTTCTGTTGTATGATAACTTTGAGCTCCGTAGATCTACATATATTCTGTACACCCCACTGAACAGTTCAAGCAGAAGGTACTTCATACCAATATTACCCACGTTCTTCCTATGCCTTTCGAATATGGAGGAAAGGTAAAACACTATATGCCTCAGTTCGCACCATAACAAGAAACATCTAATTCTCATGGGACATACGCGCGGTATGTGATGAATGCAGCCTATCTGTGGCACAGTCTACCTCGAATACTTGTCCTCCAGATGTACCCAAGTGAATATCGCTGTAACAGTGTCACTTTTATTGCAAGGATTCCCATTTTTACCTTAAAATCTTTGTTAAGCTTCCTTATGGGGAGCATTGACGTGACACGATCTTTGCACCACGCCTCTGAACTCATTTGTCAACTGTCTGATATGGACTCCAGACGTTTCAAGAAATGTTCAAATGTGTGTGAATTACTAAAGGGCCAAACTGCTGAGGTCATCGGTCCCTAGACTTACACACCACTTAAACTAACTTATGCTAAGACCAACGCACACACCCATTCCGAGGGAGAACTCGAACCTCCAGCGGGAGGGGCCGTGCAATCCGTGACATGGCGCCTCCTACCACGCGGCCACTCTGCGTGGTTCCAGACGTTTGATCAGTACACTAGAATTGGTTACGCTATCGTGTGGTACACAGTTTCCATTACAGATGCTTCACATTTGACTTACTTACATTTTTCTGCACTTTTGATTGGATGTGTTCATCCGATTTAATATGGCATCGTTGTCTAAATTTTCACCGTTACTCCAAAAGCTATCATACGATGAGTGGTGGAGGATATGTAGGGTACCCGAATCAATTTTTCCTATTCCTGCATCATCCTGCGTCACAGATGACACTCGGAAAAAAAGATTTTTGACACCTGCCGGATTAAACCCTAATTTCTCTAATTTTAATATCACAGAAGCTGGACGAGATATATGTTGGAGAATATAATATGCTTCTTCAGTCATTTAGAACCGTACATTGTCTAAATTTTGTAAGTAAGGTTTCTTGTGATTTAAAATTACACCCTCAGACAAAAAAAAAAAAAAAAAAAAAAAGAAAAAGAAACGACACACCACGAAGGAATTATCCGCCTGAGGCAAAAATCGGTAGATGTGATGTATATGTACAGACAACCAAATGATAACAATTTCAGAATAACTGGATAATTTATTCAAGAGAAAGACCTTCATGAAAAGTCAGTAACGTTTTGGACCCCCTCTGGCCCTTAGACAAGCCATTATTGAGCTTGGCATAGATTGCTAGAGTTGTAGCATATCCTCATGAGGGATACTGTGACTAATTCTGTCCAACTGGTGCTTTAGATCGTCAAAATACTCAGCTGGTTGCAGGGCACTACGTAATGCTCCAAACGTTCTCAAATGAGAAGATATCTGGCTACCTTGCTGGCCAAGGCAGGGTTTGACAAGCACGAAGACAAGCAGTAGAAACTCTCGCCGTGTGCGGAGGTCGTTATCTCACTGGAATGTAAGCTCAGGGTTGCTTGAAATGAAGGGAAACAAAACGAGGAGTAGATTATTGTGAATGTACCGCTGTGCTCTAACGCCACCGCGAATGAGAACCGAAGGGGTCCTGCTATCAAATGAAATGGCAGCCTAGAACATCACGCCTGGTTTTCAGGCCGTATGGTTGGTAGCAGTCAGGATGGTGCCTCAGCGGTATCTTATCGAGGCCTGGGATCTCACTGACTGGAGAAGAATTTTCTTTAGTGACGAATCTCGCTCGGAACTGAGTTCCGATGATCAGGGAAGACTTGCCTGGAGACGACCCGGGCAGAGTTGGGACACGATCTGACTGTCGCCTCCCAGACTGCCGGACAACCAGGAGTTTTGGTCTGGGATGCCATTTCAATTGCCGGCCGCGGTGGCCGTGCGGTTCTAGGCGCTCCAGTCCGGAGCCGCGCTGCTGCTACGGTCGCAGGTTCGAATCCTGCCTCGGGCATGGGTCTGTGTGATGTCCTTAGGTTAGTTAGGTTTAAGTAGTTCTAAGTTCTAGGGGACTGATAACCACAGCAGTTGGGTCCCATAGTGCTCAGAGCCATTTGAACCATTAGAACCAAGCCATTTCAGTTTCGTAGTACGACCCCTCTGGTTGACATCCGTGGTACCCTCACAGCACAGCGGTACGACGACGATCTCCTACGCCCCGTTTTGTTTCCCTTCATGGCAAGCCATTCGGGGCTTACATTTCAGCAAGCTCACACACGGCGAGAGTTTCTACTGCCTGGCTTCGAGCTTGTCAAACCCCACCTTGGCCAGAAAGGCAGCAGCATCTCTCCTCAGTTGAGAGCGTTTAGAGCATCATGGGATGGGCCTTCCAAAGAACTTGGGGTTCTAATGATCTTGAGCGCCAAAGGGCCAGAGGTGGACCACCGCGTGGACTTGCTCAGTTTGTGAAGCTCTTTCTCTCGAAAAAATTATCCTATTCTTTGAAATTTTAATAATTTGTTTGATCTACCGTTCTCCATTCAACTCCAATTTCTTCTTTTTTATTTTTTTCTTGGTGTGTATTTTCGTGGAGCGTCTCTAGTTGCTACCCCTTCGCAGTATGTTGAGTAGTACTGTCAAACTCACGCACGGACTATACGAACCACCTAAGAAACGTGCACCTCTTCTGTTAGTCATGGTAAAAGTCCCAGATCATGGAAATTGACCCGTTTTTGTGAAGAGTTCTAACCACGACCACGGTTTTGTAAGCATCATCTTGCAAGACTATTTACGTTAATTTTAGGGTACACTTACCGTCACACGATTTCGTATCAGTTTGTCAATTTACAGAGTAAATGAGAGTTACTTATGGTAAGTATACCTGCTAATCTTTGTACCATGCACTGATCAACTGCAATACTCCTTCCATTTGCCGTGCGGGGTAGCCACGCGGTCTAGAGCGATTTGGCATGGTTCGCCCGGCTCCACCCGTCCGAGGTTCGAGTCTTCCCTCGGGAATGGGTGTGTGTGTTGTTCTTAGCGTAAGTTGCTTTAAGTTTTATTAAAAAGTGTGTAAGTCTAGGGACTGATGACCTCAGCAGTTTGATCCCATAGGAGATTTACTACTCGACCAGAGTATTACAGCATTAGGCCCCTCGTGGCTGTTGCCAGAAACAACCGTGACGTTGCGGTAAGCAAGTACAGTTGTGTCTTAGAAACACGCATCGCACTGTAAATGATTTCAAGATAGCTGTGCATATATTATCAAGTGTTTCAGCGAGTCCTCGTGAAGTATCGCGATAATAACTCACGACAAGCCGACAGAGGCGTTCTCACTCCCAGTTGCAAAAACATTGTGGTCGACTAATACCTACACACTTATTTTGTTTAGAGGGCGTAGATATGGAATTGTGTCATATGCTTTCTGGTAATCAAAAAACACGGAATCAATCTGAGCTCAGCCGGCCGAAGTGGCCGTGCGGTTAAAGGCGCTGCAGTCTGGAACCGCAAGACCGCTACGGTCGCAGGTTCGAATCCTGCCTCGGGCATGGATGTTTGTGATGTCCTTAGGTTAGTTAGGTTTAACTAGTTCTAAGTTCTAGGGGACTAATGACCTCAGCAGTTGAGTCCCATAGTGCTCAGAGCCATTTGAACCAATCTGAGCTTTGTTATGTATTTCCTTCTGCACCTCATAGATGTATGAGGTCAATACCTGTATGAATATCAGTTTGTGACCAATTTCCGTGCTGCTGTGGCGTTTTCTTGCCTTAGACTGTATTTTGTTGTAAGAGCGGAATAAAGTGCTGCAAAGTTTTACAAATATTAAGTGTTACTTTTGGGGACTCTGACAGGAGTAAAACAAGGTTTTAGAAGTAGTACAAGCGTTTCGAAGAAAGCATTTGAAGCGAGCGCCCTGTTCGTTTTAGCACATTATCAACAGTTGAAATAGTGGAAAAAGTGAAATAAATGATTATAAATTATCGCCAAGTCTCAACCAGAGAAGTCTCTGAGAGTGTTGACAATTATTTCATGCCATGAATTTTTCTAGGATTTTGGGGCGTGAAACGCGTGACAGGAAAGTTTACTTCAGAATTGATGAATTTCGAACGAAATCAGCTGACAATGGATGAGGTCAACATTGATGCAGAACTACTGAAACGTGTAATAACACATGATGAAACAGGAGTTTACGGATATAAAGCTAGGGCTCAATAGTCTCAGCGAGAGCATTCTGTATCGCCAAGACCGAAAAAAGACAACTGCGGTCAAATGAGAAGTTAATCTACACTGCGTTTTTCCATTGTAATAGTACTGTCCTAGCTGAAATATCGAACGATCATTTAGGAGCACTTCTTACAAGTTCAACGCTGTTTGCGTGAAAGAATCCGCAAAAACAGTCCCGAAGCAATAACGAAACCACTGTAACTTTTGCATCTCAATAACCCAACTGGATACAGTTCGTTGGTAATATTATCAACTCGGTTGTCTGCTCATGAATTTTTGGCCAAAACAAATACTGCATTGTGCTTACGTATATATTCGCCAGACATGCCCTATGTAACTTTCTTCTGTTACCAAAAATAAAGGAAACCTTTATAAGCACAGATGACAGTAAAACTTCATCGCCGAGAAAGTTAAAACCTATCCCAAAGGTTAAGTTCCATATATATTTCGGGGATTGGAAAAAGCGCTCGTATAAGTTTATAATATGTATTGGAGAATATTTTGAAGGAGATAATTTTAATGTAAACGAATAAACAAAATTCGTTTGCAAGAACAAAAGTTTCCGCTACTGTTTAACACATATCGTAATTATTATATACACTACAGCAATCCGTAAACACAGAATGCTCACAAACTGTGAAGTCTAAATTCGCATTGGTGCCCCTAATAACTGTTTATTATGGTTAATTATTAATTTACTCACTGTTAAGTGGATTTGCAAATCAATTATACAACTCAATTAAGGTTTGTTTAACAGAACCTTTCGCTTCCATTATTACATTGATTTAGTCCATCTCTTGTTATATTCTCGTCCAATGATGAAACCATTATTAACGAATGACACACAAGTCTAAGCCGTTTTTATATTTTCAATTTATCCACTACTACAGTTTCGGGCATATAACTGTAATAAATACTATGAAGCACCGTACAAACACTGGAAAACAGTACACAGCAGTACTTTCTTTCGACTAAAGCATTTCCGAAAGGAAGGAGACAAACACACTTTACGTAGTAAATGGTAGAACTAAATCGTCATTCGGCACCAGCACGACGAAACAAAGACACTGAGTTTCGATTAAACATGACGGTCTCAATTAACTACATGTTGTGAAAGGGTAAACCGAGTAAAGCGTGAAGAAGAATAAAAGAAGAAATTTGGGTCTAATATGGGGTACTAACTGGCGGCGTTCATATATGGCGTATCTAAAGTACTTAAGGGTAAAATTCCTTGCGTAAAAACAAGAGAAAAGTTTAATATGTTTAGGTAATATCCAGTTTCTGCGTGAGAAGACAGTCCGTTAGAAGGCCTAGTGATGTCATAGAGGTCTACAGGGGTGAATTGCTAACGCATCACGCAGCGCACTTTGCCTTATTACTTGGATTATACCCATGAAGGGCATTATACAATGCACACTGCCGCTTCCACACATTTCAGTGAGTGCGTTTCAGTGGACATTATCCTGATCTGTGGATAGGTATACGTTGAGCAGTTACTTCTTCTCCACTTCTGACGGACTCTCGTTTTCTTCTTTTTTTGCCTTATGTCTGAGGAGTTATGTCAAGTCGACTGTTCTATATCTGAAGAAGCATCTCTTCTTCTAGTAATTCCGGAATCTTGAGACAGTAAGTGCAGTGCCAAGTGCACTAAAGCGCGTTCAAAATCCTCTGTGGTGACGAGCTGAAACATGTTTTCCGGAAGAAAGTTGGGACGTTACACTAGTTCAGTGAGCATTTTTGAGCCATTCGTAAGATATAGCAATTAACGCTACAACTGGCCGATACTTCACCTGGCGTACTGCACGTGACTAGCAATTTTAGTTTTCCGATCACATGTTGATAATTTCAACCATGAAACTGACAGCGAAGAGTTGCCCTGCATTTGAAGTAGATCATCTTCTGCATTAACTTTGAATCAACGGTTGCTGTAGTCACAAGCTGCATCTTGCTAATAGGATAGCATAAGCTGTAACTCTCAAAGAGAAAATTACCCAAAAGGGTTTATTACTAGTCCTTAAATTACTTGGGACTAATGACGTACAGACGAAACAATTTCAAATATATAGCCCCACTGGCACCTACTTAGATTCTTTATTACAGGCTCATACGATCGAGACGATGAGAGCGTTCCATAAAACGATTTCATCGTATACAATATGTAACGTCCCACGCAATGTATCCTGCACATAAAATCTGTATGTTGCACGTAGTTGATATTAAACCACAATGTGTTTTTAACTATGGTAGTATGACAAACTGCGTAGTATGTCCAAGTTATTAGCATTTGCACATGTCGTTCTGTACTGACACAGAGGTGGCAATGGTCTGTAACTCTCTGTTACTGGTGCTTGTGCAGAGCATCTCCTAGATTTCAGAGCGAAAAATTTCCCTTCGATTCCACTACAAGTGGAAAAGTCTATTGATATGAAGTTTGTGGACCGGAAGGCCCGTTTGACAATCTCACGTCTGCCAATGCATCTCCTGGGAAATATCTGAGCCATTCACGAGCAGCCAGAGAAAAATGTGGCGTTGCAGGGCTGTCTCAAGAGGAAAAGAAAGGAAAAGCTTATTTTTCGTGATGTCCCTACCGAATCACGATAACAGTTTAACTGTCTGAGGATTACCCTTGTATTTTGCACCTGTAACTGTTCAATACAAAATTAATATAATGACACATCCACATGACGTTGTGTATTGTAGAGGACTCTCATTCTACCATTCTTTCAGTTTATTAACTTACAAGACATAAACTATTCATATGCAAGTTCCTCGGCAGAATACGGGGTTAATTTATTTCCATTCTTTATTTAAAACGTCTTTTTCGACAGAGTAATTAAGCGCCGTATAAGTGCACTGAATTCTGCAGCAAAGAAGTCGTATCCTTTTGCTAATCCATTGGAGACGATATGTTCTTCTAATAGTAGAACAAATTGTGAGATTAAAGAGAGAAAAGCAAGGGTGGCGGTAAGAAACGGAGCACCGTCTATCGTTAACAAATAGTGCAAGTGTTGACACAATAACACTCTAAGAATGCTGGGCATCTTCCACTGTGCATTATCGATTTACGAACCAGCTTCTGAAACTATATTATTGTATCAAAACAAGCTAGTTTCCCATAACTACGGATGATATTATGAATTTTGTAGCAATAAGTTCTTAAAACTACGCAAAGAAATATAGTTTTTTTTAACTTTTTATTTTTTTTTTATAAGTAGAAAAATGTCTTTAGTAGGAGTATTTGCAAAGTTCATCCTGAGAAAAAGAAATGTTCATTCTGAATGTAACAATGGTAGAGGCAGTCAAACATCAAGTTCATTGTAAAGGTTTTTTAAGTTACCGCTACCAACCACAAACTTTGTTGACTATTGTATTATTTATTTAGCGAAATATTTCGAGGAAATACCTCATCTTCAGGCTAAATGGCATTACAAAAACAATTTTACAATAAGGTCATACTGATGTGCAATAGTCTTTTCGTAAATGCTGTGATTATCCTGTGGAAGAAGAGAAAACTTAGTAAGAGGCGATGTCACTTTTGAAGCAGGACTGCTGTTTGCATGAAAATATTTTGTAAAACTCACTCACTTTGTTCTTCTGTCGTGGCAGTCTAGTTGTGATCTGCTGAGGTGTTTCCATTTCCGTGGTTCCCTTAGCTTTCTTGGTCACTGTTCACAAATTTTCACAAACGAAACAGTTACTTAGAAACACTATCACAAAAACAAATCTGTACTGCAGTGGACAAGATGGCGGTCGAAATACAATTGGTTTCGATCTGACTATCGATTTGTCGACCTACGTGAAGTCAGATATTTACATGTCTTCTACAAGTCGTGTTAACGTACTACAGATGTAGGCTGAAGAAATACATTACAGACTGAGCACCTGTTTCAATATTATTGTACATATCATGGTATAAACTATTTATTTTACATATTTCTAAGCTATTCCTGGGCCTAGAGTAAATCGACTTTCATGTTATGTGTCTTTTATTCAAACAGTGCTGTAGTGAAATTGGAAAAGAAATGTGAATTTTTGAAGTGTGTCGTATCATTCTGGATCTTGTTATTCCCCATGTGGCCATGGATGAATATTTCCATTTCTTCCAAGATGTCCATTTGCAGCTCTTTTCTAAATTATGTAGTACTTCGAGATCGATGTCTATTGTAACATTGTGTCCTGTTTCATTTATATGTTTCGCTGTAGCTAATTTATTCGGTTTTCCAAGTCTGAAACAGTCAATGTGTTCTTTAAAGCGTGTTTTAAATTTTCTTCCCGTTTGGTCAATGTAATATTTGTTGCAATGACTGCACGTAATTTTGTAAATTCCTGCTTTGTTAAGTTTCTCTGTGGGATTTGAGATGTCGTGTATCGGTTTCTTTTTTAAGTTGTTGTTAGAGACAAAGGTGATTCTGAAGTCGGTTTTTTTTTCAACAGCTTTGCTATTTTGTCTGATATGACACCTAAATATGGTAAAGTTATGTACTTGGGTTTGTGGGTGTTGTGTGAGGAAGCTATGACCCATTGTTTGTTGTTGCTTTTAGTTGTGCATTCTGATAGTGTGTCTATTTCATGTTCGTGATAGCCGTTATTATGTGCATGTATTTGATAGTGTTCATTTCTGTCTCATGGTCAGCAGCATTAAGTCGGAATTTCTGTGCTCTGGTTACGAAGGATCTGAATGCAGCTTGTTTATGAGAGTTCAAAAATGGCTCTGAGCACTATGCGACTCAACTTCTGAGGTTAACAGTCGCCTAGAACTTAGAACTAATTAAACCTAACTAACCTAAGGACATCACACACATCCATGCCCGAGGCAGGATTCCAACCTGCGACCGTAGCGTTCACGTGGTTCCAGACTGAAGCGCCTTTAACCGCACGGCCACACCGGCCGGCGTTTATGAGAGTTGGGATATGTGGAAGAATTATTAATGACTGTGTCTATATACACTCCTGGAAATGGAAAAAAGAACACATTGACACCGGTGTGTCAGACCCACCATACTTGCTCCGGACACTGAGAGAGGGCTGTACAAGCAATGATCACACGCAAGGCACAGCGGACACACCAGGAACCGCGGTGTTGGCCGTCGAATGGCGCTAGCTGCGCAGCATTTGTGCACCGCCGCCGTCAGTGTCAGCCAGTTTGCCGTGGCATACGGAGCTCCATCGCAGTCTTTAACACTGGTAGCATGCCGCGACAGCGTGGATGTGAACCGTATGTGCAGTTGACGGTCTTTGAGCGAGGGCGTATAGTGGGCATGCGGGAGGCCGGGTGGACGTACCGCCGAATTGCTCAACACGTGGGGCGTGAGGTCTCCACAGTACATCGATGTTGTCGCCAGTGGTCGGCGGAAGGTGCACGTGCCCGTCGACCTGGGACCGGACCGCAGCGACGCACGGATGCACGCCAAGACCGTAGGATCCTACGCAGTGCCGTAGGGGACCGCACCGCCACTTCCCAGCAAATTAGGGACACTGTTGCTCCTGGGGTATCGGCGAGGACCATTCGCAACCGTCTCCATGAAGCTGGGCTACGGTCCCGCACACCGTTAGGCCGTTTTGCGCTCACGCCCCAACATCGTGCAGCCCGCCTCCAGTGGTGTCGCGACAGGCGTGAATGGAGGGACGAATGGAGACGTGTCGTCTTCAGCGATGAGAGTCGCTTCTGCCTTGGTGCCAATGATGGTCGTATGCGTGTTTGGCGCCGTGCAGGTGAGCGCCACAATCAGGATTGCATACGACCGAGGCACACAGGGCCAACACCCGGCATCATGGTGTGGGGAGCGATCTCCTACACTGGCCGTACACCACTGGTGATCGTCGAGGGGACACTGAATAGTGCACGGTACATCCAAACCGTCATCGAACCCATCGTTCTACCATTCCTAGACCGGCAAGGGAACTTGCTGTTCCAACAGGACAATGCACGTCCGCATGTATCCCGTGCCACCCAACGTGCTCTAGAAGGTGTACGTCAACTACCCTGGCCAGCAAGATCTCCGGATCTGTCCCCCATTGAGCATGTTTGGGACTGGATGAAGCGTCGTCTCACGCGGTCTGCACGTCCAGCACGAACGCTGGTCCAACTGAGGCGCCAGGTGGAAATGGCATGGCAAGCCGTTCCACAGGACTACATCCAGCATCTCTACGATCGTCTCCATGGGAGAATAGCAGCCTGCATTGCTGCGAAAGGTGGATATACACTGTACTAGTGCCGACATTGTGCATGCTCTGTTGCCTGTGTCTATGTGCCTGTGGTTCTGTCAGTGTGATCATGTGATGTATCTGACCCCAGAAATGTGTCAATAAAGTTTCCCCTTCCTGGGACAATGAATTCACGGTGTTCTTATTTCAATTTCCAGGAGTGTATGTTGGTTTTCTGTATACATTGATATTTAGGGTTTGGTCTGTGTTGCTTATTGTCATCTCTAGAAAATTAATTTTGTTATCTTTCTCATGTTCTATGGTGATCTGGATGTTGCTGTGTAAATTATTGAATCCGTTTAATACAGTTTCTATTTCTTTATCAAAGTTATTCATAAATCGTCCACATATCCCATCTCACATAAACAAGCTGCATTCAGATCCTTTGTAAACAGAGCACAGAAATTCCGACTTAATGCTGCTGACTATGAGACAGAAATGAACACTATCAAATACGTTTCACATAATAACGGCTATCACGAACATGAAATAGACACACACAATCAGAATGCACAACTAAAACGACAACAAACAATGGGACATAGCTTCCTCACACAACACCCACAAACCCAAGTACATAACGTTACCACATTTAGGTGTCATATCAGATAAAATAGCCAAGCTGTTTGAAAAAAACAGACTTTAGAATCACCTTTGTCTCCAACAACTACTTAATAATGAAACTGGTACATAACATCTCGCATCCCACAGAGAAACTTAACACATCAAGAATTGATAAAAGTACATTCAGTCCTTGCAACAACCATTACATTGGCCAAATGGGAAGTAATTTTAAAACCCTCATTAAAGAACACATTGACTGTTTCAGACTTGGAAAACCGAATAAATTACATATAGTGAAACATGTAAACGAAACAGGACACAGTGTTACAATAGACAACGATCTCGAATTACTACATAACTTAGAAAAGTGCTGCAAATTGGACTACTTGGAAGAAATGGAAATATTCGTCCATGGCCACGTGGGGTATAAGGAGATCCAGAATGATATGACAGACTTCATAAATTCACATTTCTTTTCCAATTTCACTACAGTACTCTTAGAATAAAAGATACATAACATGAAAGTCGTTTGACTCTAGCCTCGGCAATAGCTTAGAAATATGTAAAATAAATAGTTTATACCACAACAGGGGGGTATCTGTTGAGAGGCCAGACAAACGTGTGGCTCCTGAAGAGGGGCAGCAACCTTTTCAGTAGTTGCAGGGGCAACAGTCTGGATAATTGACTGATCTGGCCTTGTAACACTAATCAAAACGGCCTTGCTGTGCTGGTACTGCGAACGGCTGAAAGCAAGGAGAAACTACAGGCGCAATTTCTCCCGAGGGCATGCACCTTTACTGGAAGGTTAAATGATGATGGCGTACTCTAGGGTAAAATAATCCGAAGGTAAAAATGGTCCCCCATTCGGATCTCCGGGTAGGCACTACTCAAGAGGACGTCGTTATCAGGAGAAAGAAAACTGTTGTTCTACGGATTGGAGCGTGAAATGTCAGATCCATTAATTGGGCAGGTAGGTTAGAAAATTTAAAAAGAGAAATGGATAGGTTAAATTTGGATATAGTGGGAATTAGTGAAGTTCGGTGGCAGGAGGAACAAGAATTTTGGTCAGGCGAATACAGGGTTACAAACACAAAATTAAATAGGGGTAATGCAGGAGTAGGTTTATGAATGAATAAAAAATAGGAGTGCGGGTAAGCTACTACAAACAGCATAGTGAACGCATTATTGTGGCGAAGATAGACCCTAAGCCTACGCCTACCGCAGTAGTACAAGTTTATATGCCAACTAGCTCTGCAGATGACGAAGAAAAAAAATGTACGATGAAATAAAAGAAATTATTCAGATTGTGAAGGGAGATGAGAATTTAATTGTCATGGGCGACTGGAATTCGGTAGTAGGAAAAGGGAGAGAAGGAAACGTAGTAGGTGAATGTGGATGGGGGTAAGAAATGAAAGAGGAAAACGCCTGGTAGAATTTTGCACAGAGCGCAACTTAATCATAGCTATCACTTGGTTCAAGAATCATAAAAGAAGGTTGTATACATGGATGAAGCCTCGAGATACAGACAGGTTTCGGATAGACTATATAATGATAAGACAGAGATTTAGGAAGCAGGTTTTAAATTGTAGGACATATCCAGGGGCAGATGTTGACTCTCACGACAATCTATTGGTTATGAACTGTAGATTAAAACTGAAGAAACTGCAAAAAGGTGGGAATTTAAGGAGATGGGACCTGGATAAACTGACTAAACCAGAGGTTGTACAGAGTTTCAGAGAGAGCATAAGGGAACAATTGACAGGAATGGGGGAAAGAAATGCCGTAGAAGAAGAATGGGTAGGTTTGAGTGATGAAGTAGTGAAGGCAGCAGAGGATCAAGTAGGTAAAAAGACGAGGGCTAGTAGAAATCATTGGGTGACAGAACAAATATTGAATTTAGTTGATGAATAGAGATAATATAAAAATGCAGTAAATCAAGTAAGCAATAAGGAATACAAACGCCTCAAAAATGAGATCGACAGGAAGCGCAAAATGGCAAAGCAGGGATGGCTAGAGGATAAATGTAAGGATGTAGAAGCCTATCTCACTAGGGGTAAGATCGATACTGCCTACAGGAAAATTAAAGAGACCTTTGGTGACAAGAGAACCACTTGTATGAATATCAAGAGCTGAGATGGAGACCCAGTTCTAAGCATTGGAGGGAAAGGAGAAAGGTGGAAGGAGTATTTAGAGGGTCTATACAATGGCGATGTACTTGAGGACAATATTATGGAAATGGAAGAGGATGTAGATGAAGATGAAATGGGAGATATGATACTGCGCGAAGAGTTTGACAGAGCACTGAAAGGCCCCGGGAGTAGACAACATTCCATTAGAACTACTGACACCCTTGGGAGAGCCAGTCCTGACAAAACTCTACCATCTGGCGAGAAAGATGTATGAGACAGGCGAAATACCCTCAGACTTCAAGAAGAATATAATAATTCCAATCCCAAAGAATGCAGGCGTTGACAGATGTGAAAATTACCGAACTATCAGTTTAATAAGTCGTGGCTGCAAAATACTAACGCGAATTCTTTACAGACGAATGGAAAAACTAGTAGAAGCCGACCTCGGGGAAGATCAGTTTGGTTTCCGTAGAAATATTGGAACACGTGAGGCAGTACTGACCCTACGACTTATCTTGGAAGCCAGATTAAGGAAAGGCAAACCTACGTTTCTAGCATTTTTAGACTTAGAGAAAGCTTTTGACAGTGTTGACTGAAATACTCTCTTTCAAATTATGAAGGTGGCAGGGGTAAAATACAGGGAGCCAAAGGCTATTTGTACAGAAACCAGATATCAGTTATAAGAGTCGAGGGACATGAAAGGGAAGCATTGGTTGGGAAGGGAGTGAGACAAGGTTGTACCCTTTCCCCGATGTTATTCAATCTGTGTATTGAGCAAGCAGTGAAGGAAACAAAACAAAAATTCCCAGTAGGTATTAAAATCCATGGAGAAGAAATAAAAACTTTGAGCTTCGCCAATGACAGTGTATTTCTGTCAGAGACAGCAAAGGACTTGGAAGAGTAGTTGAATGGAGTGGATATTGTCTTGAAAGGAGGATATAAGATGAACACCAGCAAAAGCAAAACGAGGATAATGGAATGTAGTCGAATTAAGTCGGGTGATGCTGAGGGAATTAGATTAGGAAATGAGACACTTAAAGTAGTAAACGAGTTTTGCTACTTCGGGAGCAAAATAACTGATGATGGTCGAAGTAGAGAGGATATAAAATGTAGACTGTCAATGGCAAGGAAAGCGTATCTGAAGAAGAGAAATTTGTTAACATTAAGTATAGATTTAAGTGTCAGGAAGTCGTTTCTGAAAGTATTTGTATGGAGTGTAGCCATGTATGGAAGTGAAATATGGACGATAACTAGTTTAAACAAGAAGAGAATAGAAGCTTTCGAAATGTGGTGCTACAGAGGAATGCAGAAGATTAGATGGGTAGATCACATAACTAATGAGGAGGTATTGAATAGAATTGGGGAGAAGAGAAGTTTGTGGCACAACTTGTCTAGAAGAAGGGGTCGTTTGGTAGGACATGTACTGAGGCATCAAGGGATCACCAATTAAGTACTCGAGGGCAGCGTGGAGGGTAAAAACCGTAGAGGGAGACCAAGAGATGAATACACCAAGCAGACTCAGAGGGATGTAGGTTGCAGTAGGTACTGAGAGATGAAGCAGCTTGCACAGGATAGAGTAGGATGGAGAGCTGCATCAAACCAGTCTCAGGACTGAAGACCACAACAACAACAACAAAAACAACCATGTTGTGTACAATAATATTGTAACAGGTGCTCAAACTGCAATGTATTTCTTCAGCCTACTTCTGTAATACGATATCAAGACATGCAGGACATATAAACATATGATACCATATAGATCGACTAATCGATAGTCAGATAGAAACCAGCTGTATTTCGACCGCCATCTTGTCCACTGCACTACAGATTTGTTTTTGTGATAGTGTTTCCAAGTAACTGTTACGTTAGTGAAAATTTGTGAACAGTGACCAAGAAAGCTAAGAGAGCCACGGAAATGGAAACACCTCAGCGCATCACAAACAGACTGCCACGACAGAACAAAGTGAGTGACCTTTACAAAGCATTTTCATGCAAACATCAGTCCAGCTTCCAAAGTGACATCGCCTCTTACTATGTTTTCTCTTCATCCACAGGATAGCCACAGCATTTACGAAAAGACTATGTAACATCAGTAGACCTTATTGTATAATTATTTTCGTAATTCCTTTTAGCCTAAAGATGAGGTATTCCCTGGAAACATGTCGCTAAATAAATAAGTAATACAATAGCCAACATAGTTTGTGACTGGTAGGGCTAATTTAAAAAACCTTTACATATTTCTTGAAACAGTCACGGTCGAAAAATAGTCAAAATGGCTTGAAATTAAGCTCATTATCCCATGCCTAATGTTAGAACCTATAAAACGGCGGAGTTGTGGTGCTTATTGTCTACTACCGAAGAGAGCACGCTAAGTGCTGTAACTGGATTCACCAGAAACTTCGGTTAGTGGAAGAGGGCTCAGAGTAAGCGAACACGTGTTTCGGCTTATCCGCAGGTATTCGACAGTTACTGAGAAAACAATGATCAAAATTTTCGAGGTAATCCATCTGCCTTTTAGCTAGTTAATAGTTCAGCCTAAGCGGTGGCACTGTGACTAGCGCCGCGGTCTAACACTTTTGCACCCCGTGTTCGAAACTCGATTATTATTTTTGGTTTTGTTTGTAATTTATTTAGTAATGCCCGTAGAAGATTACTGCAGGAATCTTTTCCAACACGTATTACAATAACGTTATTC
Source organism: Schistocerca americana (assembly GCF_021461395.2). Taxonomy (NCBI): domain Eukaryota; kingdom Metazoa; phylum Arthropoda; class Insecta; order Orthoptera; family Acrididae; genus Schistocerca; species Schistocerca americana. The sequence goes on along the minus strand of NC_060130.1, from coordinate 571,481,131 downwards.
TCATTCGTCCATTAATTGTATGTTTCGTGAACAGATTTAAAAAAAAAGCAATAAATAAATTGAAATGCTACTTGAAAATTTTTCGGTGTAATTCCTGTAGTGTATCTACATTCAACGTCAATTGCAAGCACCAGTTTTATGAGAAGTTCTCCGGTATGGTAATTTGCAGTGAAATTATTGCCAATGCAGTGTTAACGACCTTTCTTTCCCGGGCGAGACTAATATGAAGAAAGGCCGCTGTGGAAAACCTGCGTTCGCACGATGTTCTTGATGTTCGGATTTCTATGGTTCGAATGTCTCTACAATCGGTATCATCCAACGGAATGCACCAAATCTTCCTAAGGAACTAACATAAGAATAAAATATAAAAGTTAAGTACTGATATAAGAGTGAAACATCAGAATATGAGAATTTAATAAGATTGTAAGCCCTATAAATACTTATATTATATAATACATAGATGACACTTACTGTGAAACTAAGTTACAGATTTACGTTTAATATAGGGCCATTGTCTCCACTAACGTTAGCGTAGTAAACTTCTAGGGGCCATAGGTAGACATATGAAAAAAATAAAATAAAATAAATAAAATCAATAATAGGTTTTCGAAAATGTGACGCAAAAAAAGAGACTGTGATGCTAGCCTCTATGTCACCATTTGGACTAAGCTTATCGCGTACAAAGAAGTATCTAAATTATGTAGAAATCTTTGACGGTGGTTTTCTCAGCAACGGCAACGTATTTAAGAAAAGCCGAGACACGTGTTCACTTATTTTCTGTCCTCTTCAACTGAACGACGTAAATCGGGTTACGGCACTTCCGTGTTCTCCTCGTAAAGTCCGCTAAGATCCGCCTCTCGACTTCACGTAGCCTCGCTGCAGCCGCCCATGGTACTTGCCGCCTCCCACGCGCCTCCCGCTTTGGGTACCCACTTCTCGGGCGCTATATACGTACTTAGATACAGTGCTGCTGTGGCAATTGAGAGGTCTCTTACGGCTAGACGACGGCATTAATAACGCCTGTAACTTTCTCTGTACTTAGCCTAACTTCCTCGTCCTACTGAATTTAGTCTACCCTGTTTCCTGTAAACATTACAGGTGCTTCATGAGTAATTAAGTCATCCCTCCTCTCGGTAGGCGCTAATTAGGCCTGGTGAAGGTTTATTTACTTATTGACATTATAGAGTGAACCATCGCCTAGGTAACTATGGTGGGTTGTTTGCTACTAAAATATAATAACAAGCTCCAGAGACAGGCTATATGCCTTTCTCTACTCCTTCTCTTAGTGCTGTTGCTTTTCTTGTCATGGTGATACTGCAGTGTGCACTTACCGTCTGTGCCTGTGTATTCATCTGTTTGCATATCAGCATTTGAATCTCTGCTATCACATTGTGGCGTAGGGTTTGTGTGTGCGTGTGCGTGTGTGTGTGTGTGTGTGTGTGTGTGTGTGTGTGTGTGTCTGGCCGAGATCTTGTATAAGGTCGTTGAAGATATGAGTGAACATATGTGCAGTTCATGTGGGAGCACACGTCCACTTTAGCATACATGTCTAACACAAACGTGAGTGGACTGGCTGGCAAAATACATGGCTGGTGACATGTAATAAAGTAATTACTGCAGAATTTTTCGGTATGACTTGTGCAAATTGTCAGACGATTATTCAAAACAGAAAGGTACAGCGTCAAGGCCTAGTAAATACATAACACAGTAACGTTTATTTTTTATTCCACTATTACTGTCTCAAATTAGACAAGATATCCTACTTTCTATAACGTAGATGTTCCTTCTCCAGCAAGTGAAAAGTGACACCTACCTCGCTTTTCGCCCTGCTCTTCGGTGGCACACCATGCTATAGGCTTCACGACACACCGACAACAGTGCATTTGACATCTACAACTCAAGGAGAGTGATCGGAGCTGTGTGCAAAGCGTAAAAATCTCGTTGTGTTTAGCCAGATTTAAATTTGCTGTACTGTGGCCCATCTATCCGCTGCTACAACCCACAAGACGGTGAACCCTGTCGTTTTCACTATTTCTCTGACGGTAATTGACCCTGGTGACGATAAATGAAATGAGCGAATGGCATTGGTAGCCGGGACGGCCCATCTGGGGAAGTTCGACCGCTGAGGTCGAGTTTTATTGCAGTCGACGCCACATTCGCGACTCACGTGCCTGTGGTGAGGATGAAACGATGATGAGGACAACAGAACAACCAGTGCACGAGCGGAGAAAATCTCCAATTCTGCAGGGAATCGAACCCGGACCCGCTGCATGGGAGGCAAGCACGTTACCATTCAGCTAAGCAGGCACGCTCTGGTGACTATGATTTTGGTCTAAACGAAATACTCAAGGCATATTGTTGTCACAGTGGCACATGAGAATTCTGTACCCTCACAATCTGGTCACCATGACGTGTTGCTCGTCAAGTGCTCAAGTACAACGTCGATGGCCGGTATAATGCCTGACGATATCCCAGTCGCCTTACGTGGGGAACTGCCCCATTTCCGCGGTCAGAGAAGCGTTCTCTGACAACCACAGCAACTGTACCTGATGCAATCGATCATCATTGTAGATAAGTTTAAATAACAGTAAATTACACAACAGGAGAATATATTCAGTACTTTATCCATCTTCCTCAACTGTAATTGTATATATATAAATAATCAGCAACCAGGTGGAGAAAAGAAATTTGATTTCTTAACCAGTTTCAGGCACTTCGTATCCTTCTTCAGATGGTTATAACCATCACATTATTTGCGAGGGTCAGCAGTAACACACATGCAGCATAGTGCTGTGGTCATGTGGTTTGTAGTGCCTGTACAAAACGGTTTAGCCGGCCGACGTGGCCGAGCGGTTCTAGGCGCTTCAGTCCGGAACCGCGCTGCTGCTACGGTTTCAGGTTCGAATCCTACCTCAGGCATGGATGTGTGTGATGTACTTAGGATAGTTAGGTTTAAGTAGTTCTAAGTTTAGGGGACTGATGACCTCAGATGTTAAGTCCCATAGTGCTCAGAGCCATTTGAACCATTTTTGAAAACGGTATATTTGGCTTCTTTATACCATTTTTATACAGACACTGTGAAACACATGACCACAGCAATAGGCTGCATGTGTCTTCTTGTAGACACTCACAAATAATGCGATAGTTACAACCGTATGGAGAAGGATACTAAGTGCCTGAAACCGGTTAAGAAATTAAATTTCTTTTCTCCAAGAGGTTGCTCATTATTTCGATATATGACATTATATCAATTTCCTCGAACTGCAAATGCACCACGATGATTGTCACCGTCACTTTTGGGGTTAACAAAACCATTGTCATGCCAGACTGGTTTCAGTAGTACCCAGACTAAAGGGTTATCAGAAAGTTGATCATCCCACTGCAGGATAGAAATCACAATAGCTCTGCACTAGTCGACCAACTACCCGGGCCTCCCAGTACATCCGTTTGCCCAGAGTGATTGAAAATTTCTATTACAAGCTTCTAGGGTTGTAGGGGAACTTAGTAGATAAAGTTTTGATAAGGAACCTATGTCCGGAAGAGTACTGCTTGGACCTAAAATGAGTTGAAAGATCGGATCACATGTCGATCTCCCGTTTCACGGTATGCACACGGCGATAAAATATAGCGTACACGGATTCAGCTAAAAACGAATGTATAGTTATTAGAATAACAAAAGATAAACCGTTTACTATCTTTAAAACTTGGAAAATATGTAACAGCTCAGACCTTACTGGGTAGGTTTTTCCGAAAACCAGTACCCGAAATACCGAAAGACTTGGCAATAAACAACTGAGTGTCTCGTGTTCTCTATAAAAGACGGCTATATTTGCGGAGAAACATTTGAGGATAGAGTTACTGAAAAATTGCTAAAGCAATGAAGGCGTGAATTAATCGCGTCTTCGGGCTGTACGTATAGAGTGCAATTTCCTCAAGAAATCCGTGAAGGAAACAGGATCAGTAGAAAATGAAACTGGTACAGACTGTACCCTCCGCCACACACCGTACGGAGTACAAAGACATGTGTAAGTGAGCCACCACAATGACGAACCTACAGACGAGCAAACACACGGACGATTAGCTTACAACTCACGAACATGGCCGTGGTTTGGTACGACTCCAACAACCATAGCAAAGTACATAAATAACAGGATCGAAAATTTTGCTTAAAGGTCCTCGCGGAGAATATAGCGTTAGAGAGAAACTAGTTGGAATAGAATTTTTTCAGGGGAATCTCTCTATATGTAGCTACTGGGTAAGTCCAGAATCCATCCAAAGTGCTCGCAGAAAACCTTGAAACAGTTCACGACCAACGATAATCCAAAAATGTTCGATAGGGGATATGCCAGACGAATGCACAGGCCAGAGAATCTGTGGTGTCCGTTATTACTCGAAGAACCTTGCAGATCGTCACTTGTCGCCGGAGGTGTGTTTGCTTGGGGCATTTGTTGAAGGAGGGACAGATCCTCAACCTCTAAAGCTCCAGTAAGGTGGCGGTTGCTGTTGGGAATGCCTTCAGTATGTAAGAATCGGGATCGTTCGTAGAAGACAATGGTGCTCCATATCATCTTATTTGACGTTCGTCCGCTAAGTCACTGAATAACAGAATGTCAGTTAACTGTTCGCTTATTAGCGTCTTAAACGTATGTGATCGTTACAGTAGAACAGGTTCCAGTGAAACTCGTCTGAAAACATATTGTCACATCGTAGCCACACTGAAGCCCAAAAACGAAAGCAGGATCGTCAATGAAATACAATACTTAGCAGCCAGAACAGAATTGAACTCCTGAACTGGGAATGGTACTATTTATACGAACATTGAATATGCCAGTATGCTTCATTTTTATAAACATCGACTATTGCAGAATACGGAAACATCGAAAACTTAAGATATTTCGAGATCTTTCCAGAAATAATAAATACTAAGTTGCTGGTAATCGGGATTGTTCTGGTTGGCTGCATAATTCTGGATGTAGATGGTGCCAGTGGTGCACTGAACGGCACCTGTGTCGATCCTCGCGTTCTGGGCTCTGAGCACTATGGGACTTAACATCTATGGTCATCAGTCCCCTAGAACTTAGAACTACTTAAACCTAACTAACCTAAGGACATCACACAACACCCAGTGCTCGCGTTCTGGTTATGTTATTATGCCCTCTTCACGATGATGAGCTTCGAAGGTAGTCCTTCCGGCGAAATTTTGCTGTGGTCGAGTGGTTCATCAGTTTCCTTGAACCTCCCATCGTCGATCTGCGCCTCAGGAATGTAGCAGGGCACCACATAGGAAATATGGACGAAGTCTCTTTGTTTCTGTCTTCCTGATGAAGGCTCATTATCCTTGTCTTCAAATGTGGCGTCCGACAAGCGACGAAGGATACGATATGGCCAGAAGTAGCGCTTAAGTAACTATTCTCACACTCCCACATTTCGCACAGACGCAAAAATCTATTCCAAGTCTCCTGAGGTGTACCCAAGTGGCCAGTGATTGGTGTTATAGCTCTTCTCGGTCTTTCATCTTCGCGTCCAGGATCCGTATGCAAGCTAGCTGCCTCGCTTCTTCGCTCCTGTTGATGAGATGTTTCACATACTCAGCCTGAGTGTCGTCAGGTTGAAAAGAGAAAAGACTATCATTGTCGTTTTGGCCTCGCGACCCTGGAGCAGCAAGAATATTGTGAAGCCTCTAATGACTTTCTTCTCTGTGTTGTATGTAAATGTCACGATGGGCGTGTTGTATTTCAGTCTCTCTGTTCGACATCATCTTCACAGAGAGCATATCTGCCAACTTTCATTCTGCGAAGCCAATCGCCTGTGAGTGGCAAGCAGTTTTCATCCTATGAGTGATATCGAAATGTATTTCAGCTGATACTTTTGTGGACTGTAAAAATTTCCACAGCTTTTGTAACAGCATAGCAGGTGAGGTAGTCAGTGCAGACTATTATCCATCGATTCCCGTTTGTCCACTGCGGGAACCTCCCTTAGAAGTCTACTGCAGTTTGGTGGAATGGCGTTGCTGCAGGCGATATTGATTCCAGATGCTCCGGGAGGTAGTTGCGGCACGTTGCTACCGTCGTTGGTTCTCCTTACAGTGGCTCACATAGTGTGTAGGATCGGTAGAGACCTGGCCAGTGATACCTGTGTCTAATTATGCCTAGAGTCTTCACGAATCTCGGGGGAACAGATACTGGATTATCGTGGAAATACTTCAGGATAGCTGGCCACGGATGAGCTAGTTTGACGAGCAGTCATTTCCGCCCTTTTGAACCGTACTTCCTTTTATACAATGTACTGTTTATTAACTGGAATTCTCGTATGGTCGTCGTCCGCAGCTCGTGGTCGTGCGGTAGCGTTCTCGCTTCCCGCGCCCGGGTTCCCGGGTTCGATTCCCGACGGCGTCAGGGATTTTCTCTCCCTCATGATGACTGAGTGTTGTGTGATGTCCTTAGGTTAGTTAGGTTTAAGTAGTTCTAGTGGACTGATGTCCACAGATGTTAAGTCCCATAGTGCTCAGAGCCATTTGAACCATTTTTTTCTCCTATGGTCGGTTCCCTCTTCTTAAAGGTTTCTATGATTTCCGCAGCGCTGGATCTTCCCTCTGATCAAAAGAAAGTCATGACTGAGCGATGACTGAGATTTCATCCACATTGCACTCAGTATCCTTGTTTTCTTCGTCCACTTTTGTGTACCACAGTGACGTCGTACTCCTGAAGCCTCAATGCCATGTCGCCAGCCGACTGGAGGGATCACTCTGGATAGTCAGCCAGCGTAGAGACTGGCGGTATGTCAGGACGGTGAATGATTTGTTTATCTCATAAACACGCTCGGAAATTGTTGCTGGCCCAAACAAAGAGGGCTACGCTCGCCGCATCCGTGGCACCCATATGTAGTATAAAAATGAATCCACGTGTGTATGTATTGTCTAGATCTCCTCAGCCACTGGACAGATTTCAACCAAAACTGATAAACATATCACGTACTGTCTGGAAAGAAAATTTGTGGGAATAAGAACCACGTACCTATCAAAGGGGTGGTGGTGGTAGTTAAAAAGGAGTGTTGCTCATGACGATCGAGTTCCCAGGCTTCATTCATTTAGTATTTGGGAATGAGAGCACTTACTGACTTATAATAAACTCTACCGAACTTTTCCTCGCAGACGATCCCCACAAAACAATGAAAGGGAAAATGCTTATCGCTGACAACATTTTCGTTGCCCACGTAATCAAACTGCCGCATCATGTACGGCGTTTTAATGTATTACTCCTTTACTACTAACTGTATTACCGAAACATTTTGCAGACGGTGTCCTCATATGACACTGAATGTTCATGAAAAGTATATCATTGTACGACACATTTTTCAAGAGGTATAACGTCATAAATATTGAACAGCGTGAAAACGAAACTGCAAGGCGAAAATCGCTACAGATAAGGTGAAATATGTGTACAAATATGTGTGCAATACGTTATATATATTTCAAATATATGTCACATGTGCTTGCTCTGGCAAAGCCATGGGTAAAAAACTTCTCCAAAACTCTTGCTTCGATTTCAGCAAAACCTGGTGCACATATTACTGGAAAATGAAAGGAACGTATGGCTTCATAGGCGGTGAGGCCCCATTCGGGAAAGTTAGGCCACCAAATGCATGTCTTATTTCATTTGACGCCACACTGGGCGAACTGCACGCCGGTGATGAGGATGAAATGATGATGAGGATAACACAACATAGAGTCCACGAGCGGAGAAAATCTCCAACCCGGCCGGAAATCGAACCTGGGCCCGCTTGCACGGGAGGCAAGCACTTAACTACCCTGCTAAGCAGGCTGACCACATATTACTAACTATCTGGATAGAAATACTGCGGGGTAATAACCACAAGCCTGCTATTGGGGTAGGGTGCTCAGTTAATGTTGGTGAGAGAAGATGGGGAGAAGGAAATGGACAGAGGAGTGGAGGAGGAGATGGACACAGTTATGGATGAAGGAAACAGACAGCGAAAGGGAAAAGGATGAGATGGCTGGAGAGAGGGGGGGAGGAGGAGGAGATGCACAGAGAGAGGAATCGGAGGAGAGGGACAGAGAGAGAAGGGAGAAGGTGATTTACATGGATGGGGTGTAGAGATGACCTTCGAGTGTGGAAGAGGAGATGAACTTAGAGGGGGAAGAAGACATAAACTTAGAGGGTAAAGGAGGTGATTGACAGAGAGAAGTTTAGTAACAGATGGATAGAGAGAAGGCCAGGAGGAGATGGATTGTGAGTGGGGAGAGGAGGAGATGGACAGAGAGGGAAGGAGGAGGTGGACTAACAGAAGAAGATTGGACTATATACATACCCCGGCAATACCAATTACTCAGCGAGGTTTTGATAAGGCCACGCATCTCCCCGAGGTCGTTCAAAATGTGAGCACTTCAGAAAAAAATGGTTCAAATGGCTCTGAGCAGTATGGGACTCAACTGCTGAGGTCATTAGTCCCCTAGAACTTAGAACTAGTTAAACCTAACTAACCTAAGGACATCACAAACATCCATGCCCGAGGCAGGATTCGAACCTGCGACCGTAGCGGTCTTGCGGTTCCAGACTGCAGCGCCTTTAACCGCACGGCCACTTCGGCACTTCAGAAAGACCAGCCTTTGTTTTCTGGGTACGAGCTTGGCGTGCCCGTGTTTCCTGAGATGGGGACTGGTAAGAGCCCACAGTCCTCCATGACGGTAATCTCTGGGCATCCTTCAGCGACCACCATGCGGTGCAGTTGTGGTACGGTGCATGTAATAGGGAACGTGGTTCTCGGCTTAACAGCACTGATCACAACGCCCCCCCCCCCCCCCACTCTCTCTCTCTCTATTCTTTATATTTATTGTACTTTACTATCACCTGATTATTCCGTTTTGAGGCAAAAGAAACGCCACCTTGCAAATTTATATATATGGTGGTCCATTGATCGTGACCGGGCCGAATATCTCACGAAATAAGCGTCAAACGAAAAAACTACAAAGAACGAAACTTGTCTAGCTTGAAGAGGGAAACCAGATGGCGCTGTGGTTGGCCCTTTAGACAGCGCTGCCATAGGTCAAACAGATATCAACTGCGTTTTTTAAAATAGGAACCCCCATTTTTTATTACATATTCGCGTAGTACGTAAAGAAATATGAATGTTTTACTTGGACCACATTTTTCGCTTTGCAAATTTATTATTTCTGAGACCGCATGCTGTTACAGCGTGATTATCTGTAAATACCACATTAACGCAATAAATGCTCAAAAATATGTCCGTCAATCTCAATGCATTTGGCAATACGTGTAACGACATTCCTGTCAACAGCGAGTAGTTCGCCTTCCGTAATTTTCGCACATGCATTGACAATGCGATGACGCATGTTGACAGGCGTTGTCGGTGGATCACGATAGCAAATATCCTTCAACTTGCCACACAGAAAGAAATTCAGGGACGTCATATCAGGTGAACATGCAGGCCATGGTACGGGGCTCCGACGACCAATCCACCTGTCATGAAATATGCTATTCAATACCGCTTCAACCGCAGCGACCTATGTGCCGCACATCCATCATGTCGGAAGTACATCGCCATTCTGGCATGCAGTGAAACATCTTGTGGTAACATCAGTAGAACCTTACGTAGGAAATCAGCATCCATTGCACCATTTAGATTGCCATCGATAAAATAGGGGCCAATTTTCCTTCCTCCCATAATGTCGCACCATACATTAACCCGCCTAGGTCGCTGATGTTCCACTTGTCGCAACCATCGTGGATTTTCCGTTGCCCAGTAGTGCATATCATGCCGGTTTACGTTACCGCTGTTGGTGAATGACGCTTCGTCGCTAAATAGAACGCGTGCAGAAAATCTGTCATCGTCCCGTGATTTCTCTTGTGCCCAGTGACAGAACTGTAGACGACGTTCAAAGTCGTCACCATGCAATTCCTGGTGGATAGAAATATGGTACGGGTGCAATCGATGTTTATTTAGCATTCTCAACACCGACGTTTTTGAGATTGCCGATTCTCGCGCAATTTGTCTGCTACTGATGTGCGAATTAGCCGCGACAACAGCTAAAACACCTACTTGGGCATCATCATTTGTTGCAGGTCGTGGTTGAAGTTTCACATGTGGCAGAACTCTTCCTGTTTCCTTAAATAACGTAACTATCCGGCGAACGGTCCGAACACTTGGATGATGTCGTCCAGGGTACCGAGCAGAATTCATATCACACGCCCGTTGCGCATTTTTATCACAATAGCCATACATCAACACGATATAGAACTTTTCCGCAGTTGGTAAGCGGTCCATTTTAAGACGGGTAATGTACCACGAAGCAAATACCGTCCGCACTGGCGGAATGTTACGTGACACCACGTACTTAGACGTGTGTGACTATTACAGTGCCATCTATCACAAAGCGAAAAAAGTGGTCCAACTAAAACATTGATATTTCTTCACGTACTACGCGAATATGTAATAAAAATGGGGGTTCCTATTTTAAAAAATTCAGTAGATATTCGTTTGACCTCTGTCAGCGCCATCTAGCGGGTAAACCATAGCGCTATTTGGTTTATCCCTTCAAGCTAAACGAGTTTCATTCTTTGTAGTTTTTTCGTTTGATGCTTATTTCGTGAGATATTTGGCCCGGCCACTACCAATGGACCACCCTACCACCCTGTATGTATATATATATATATATATATATATATATATATATATATATATATATGTGTGTGTGTGTGTGTGTGTGTGTGTGTGTGTGTCCAAAATTAAAGCAACAAACCGAAATTTCGGGGCCACAAAACGGAATAATCAGGTGACAGTAAAATAGAAACAATATAAAGAATACAGAACGTAAACAACTGCAGGATGAATAACGCTAGATTAAAATATTCTTCGTTTTTTCCAACTTAAGAGATTAGCACACGCATTCCTACAACTGGTTAATGCGCTCAGTATGCGGTGTCACCACCTCTGAGAGCAATATAGGCCTGACAAACGACTGGACATGCTGTGAATGATGTCATCAATTTCATATTGAGGCAATGACACCCATTCCTCCTGCAGCGCTGCTGGAAAATCTTGGAGAGTGGTTGGTGGTTGCTGACGTGTTGCAACCCGTGTCCCTGGCGCATCTCAGACGTGTTCTATTGGATTCAAATCGGGAGAGCGAGCAGGCCACGCCACGGGTGCAATGTCTTCCATTTCCAGAAAACATCAATCACGCAAGCTCAATGAGATCGAGTATTATCGACAAGTAATACGAAGTCTGGGCCCACAGCACCTTGCAACAACCGTACATGAGATCCCAAGATCTCGTCAGAATACCTGACAGCAGTTAAAACTTGCTGATGTAATCGTACAGTATCACGAATGGTTGTTCCAGGGGCCAACATAATCTCTGCCCACACGATTAAGGATCCTCCTCGATATCGGTTCCGAAATTGTTTTTCACTTTCCTTCCGGATGCGAATTTGTCAAGAATCATTGTCCAGACCAAATCGGGACTCATACGTGAAAAGAAAATTGGCCCAGTGTTCGACCATCCACGTGGCATGTTGACGGCTCCACTCTAGGCGTTCCCTTCTATGAAGAAGCATCAGAGGTACACATACAGCAGGTCCCCGACAATAAAGGCCTCTCTCCGAAGCCTTATGTATACCGTTTGCCTCGGTACAGCACGTTCAGTGGATGCTGCAAGGTCAGATGACAGTTGCCGTGCAGTACTAAGGCGGTACCGTAATGCCCTTGCAGCCAAATAACGGTCCACTGTTTCTGATGTTCCACGTGATCGGCCCCACCCTGGTCTTCGGGATAAGGTTTCGATATCTATAAATTGTCGCCACATCCGAAAACCAACAGAACGATTCACATTAAGCAGTCGGACCATATCAGTTAGCGACCATCCTGTTTCCATTCTTCCCATGGCCCTCCATCGCAGAGAGACTGGTAGGCGTCTTCTCTGTGCCATACTGCCCGTCTGTGACTGAGTACGCAGCGATTGTGGATTTGGTGCTACCCGGAAAACACTATCCCGTTTGATAGGTGTACTGACGTCATATCTTGCTCGGTTGTCCGTCGACCGGAATACCATCTTCCGTGCAGGATACGATCGTACGGACATCAGTTGACAGTTTGCTTGATTACATCGTGAATTAGACACACGACACGGAAATTGTGGTTTGTTATTTTAATATTGGACACCATTTGTGAAAGGAAAAAACTTTGATTCAAAGTGTGCTGCGTGCCTATGAGGCGCAACCTGTTGCACCTCAGAAGTATAATGTTTACCTATGCACGCGGTGTTCTTTCTAGGTGGACCCTTATTTCCACAGCTGCTCACGGGATGGAGAGGTAACTCTGAAACTTCTACAGATCACCTCGCAGTTGAACTGATGTACTGCTGCTGGGTTTCAACACCCAACCCAACAATAGGGCTCGGATCATCAGTCCCCCTAATACAGGGATTATTTAAAAGACTTCAGTTTCCAATAACGGATCACAAACTGCCAGAAAGAATGACTTTTCAATGGTTAAAAGAAAGTTTCGCTCTTTCTACACAGAAAAGTGTTTAGATGGCATTGCTGACACGTTATAACGACGAGTATTAATCATTTGAGGAATGGAACACTGTTGGCTGTAACATCTAGTTCCCAACAAGCAAAAAAACGTCCAGGTACCTAATGGCTTTGGGGAATAGGACATCGAAACGGAATGAAGGATGAGTGGGCTCAACAATGTGTGATCAATGTGCAAAATATCATGAAAGGGCTCAGTGGCGAAATAGTGAAATCATATTCCTTTATTCTTATTTTCCGTAACATAGCGCTGCCAGAGCACATATAGGCAATTTTCATTCACATAAATACGAGGCTTTACATACAGAACTCAATACTTTCCTTTTAATGCCAGCGCTTTGGGCACACCACTCTAGCGTGTATGCGGGATACCACTGGCGAAAAATGGGGTAAGGCCGGCCACGAGTCGTTAGCTCATATCCAACAAAGTCTGTTAATTGCTCTAAGGATCAACAAATGTCTCTCAGCACTGCGGGACTTAACATCTGAGGTCATTATCCCCCTAGAACTTAGAACTACTTAAACCTAACTAACCTAAGGACATAACACACATCCATGCTCGAGGCAGGATTCGAACTCGCGACCGTAGCAGTCGCGCTGTTCTGCACTGAAGCGCCTAGAACCGCTTGGCCACAGAGGACGGCGCTCTGCGGATCACCCTGTCTGGAGTAGAAACTACAGTGTCTCCCTTCGAGAAAGGAAGACACAGGAGAGAAAAACAAAGAAGCGTATTCCATATTATGAGATAAAATATCTATAAAGCAATCAGACCTCCGACATTCACTACACCGTTTGTTTCAGCTCCCTAAAAGCCTTTTCAGAAAACCAATACCTCAATACAAGCGGAGGTTCGTAGCGCTAGCACTCTAGCACTAATACCTGTATGTGTAAGTACCGCTGCAACGGTGCTGTTGTTACAAAGCCTATATCTCCCTCCAGAACATCAGGAAAGGCTACCGTTGTTCACAGTGTAGAACTTACGTTTCCTCAACAGGGAGACTCCAGTAAACAGGCCAGAAATACCGCTACCACCGTTACGAACGTTCCTCAGAAGGCTCTTCTGGGAGTCAAACCACAGAAGAAGGGAAGTCGTAAGCCGTCAGACCATATAGATCTGTTTCTATCTGTTGGTTCCAATGATTCGGTTTCGGAGACAATGAAATATGAAATCTGACTGCCCCCAGACTAAGCCCCCACCTGCACAGGATCTCCACTCCAGAAGAGAGACAGGTTGAAATAAAAATCTCACGGTTAACATGGTCTCCATACTACAGTGGAACATCATTGGGTGTTGGACACATGTGGTGGAACTGAAACTCTTAGCGCTGGACTGTCTCATGAGCTTGTGTTGAGAACAAACTCATTTTAAACTTACTGTCGTCCGTGTGTGTTACAGGGCTAACTCTCCACTCCAAGGATGATCTGACAAGGGAGGAGGGTCAGTAGTGAAGGGGGTGGGTTTGTGTTTTCCAACAATACGTATCACTTATCTGCTTTGTGACTGGTTACTAACAAGTGATAGGAACTGTGTAGCTCATGAATCTTATAGACCAACATCCCCGACCATTTTTTCCACTGGAAGACTTCAGTGACCATAATGTATAATGGGACTTACACACTACTTGCCACAGGGTCGACTTTTAGAGAGCCTCATGACGTCTCAGGAGCTGTGCATTATGAACATGGTCAGCCCCACGCATTTCATAGCTGATAGTGTGTCATCCTCAGCCATACATCTTCCTTTCTGCTCCGCAGCGCTCACGCACTTTGTTCTATGGGAGGCTACTGACAATCTTCATTACAGGGACCAATTCCCACTCTGGAACCACCTACTACATGCAGCAATCCTTTAAAGGGAACCGGCAAGATGTACGATCTGCATTGGTAACTGGACGATATTTAGCCAGCTGGCTATGTTTGAACACTGCTGCAGAGTGCAGGAATAGGTGGACCACATCACACTTGTGATTCACCATGGCGCTGATGAGTTCATCATGAAATTGTCCTGCCGTCTTCGACGGCGGCTTCTTCATTGGAGGACTGATGCATGCCACAGAGCAATCATGGTGAGGCATGTGGCTTTGTGACAGCTTACGTATCACCCAACGCTATCGAGAAGCGAGAGCCACAGCTCGATTCAGTCAGGAAAAGCAAGAAATTGTCGATGCCCGTATTCGTGGACTCTCTGTTTATTCTACAAAGGTATGGAAAACCATAAACAGTAGCGGTGCTGAAGTGGTAGTGTCTCCAAACAACGCCTGGAAACACAGCCCAGACAATGGCAGAATATTTGGCGACAACTACTGCCGTTGCCAGCCTAGGATCCAGCGTCCGTCCGCTACCATGCGACTACGCAGAGGGGTGAATTAAGGTTCAGATACAACAGATTTGGGTCCTACAGCTGCCGACTCTCCATGGTGGAGCTGGATTCCGTACAATTTGTGGCTCGTGTTACTGCACCTGGTCCCTACCAAATCCAATACGGCATGGTGCAAAAATTGCAAAGGGCATCGAAGGAACTCCTCTTCGAACGTTTGAGTATGGACAAGACAATTTCCCAATTCGTGGGAGGAGGCAATGTTGGTATCTCTCCTGACACCAGGAGAGGACTGAACGTGACCCAGAAGTTTATGGAGCGATTCCTTAACGAGTTGTATAGGAAAGATCTTGGAACGAAAGAACAGAAGTCATCTGGTTTGTATATTCGAGATCAGACAGCCCCTTAGTCACTCTCAGAGCGGATTCAGGAGAAGTCGATCCTCTTTCGACAGTCTGACGTACTAGATGTGGCTATCCAGCAGGCTTTCCTACGTAAACAGAATTGAATAGGGACATTTTTTGACAACAGTAAGGCACACACCTCCACTTGTAGGCACAATCTTCTCGATCAGCTTCACCAGTGGGCTTGGGGCTTTTGTGGACACCTCTCCATATCTATTCGGTATTTCTTATCAAAATACTTTTTAGGTACCTATTTGGTGATGAAGTGTTAGATACGTTTGATAAGGAGAATGATGTTCTTCAGGGAAGTGTTTGAAGTGTCACCCTGTTTACCATAGCCATTAACAATATAACGTCTATGGTAAGAATTCCTGTGTAGTATTGCTCATTTTTGGACGATTTTGCAGTTCTCTGTTACTCCTCCAACAATGCAATAGCGAAAAGTCAATTGCAAATTACAACTTACAGTGAAGGGGTTGGAGGAGCGGGCTGCAAAGATGGACTAACATGCTCCACGGATAAGTGTGTGTTTGTCTGTGTGTGTGTTTGTGTGTGTGTGTGTGTGTGTGTGTGTGTGTGTTAATTTTAACTTAATTGAGTTTCATACGAGGGATACCAGCCTACATTTTAAGATTTTGGTGAGGTTTCTGTGCCTAGTTTTTGATTTCAAACTAGTCGTCACACCTAAAGGACCTTTAGTCAAGGTCCCAAAAAAAACTGAATATCTTAAAGTGTTTTTGCCACAGCTCTTTGAGAGTGGACGGGCTGCATCTGCTCTGGTTATATAACGCTTTCGTGCGATAATGGCTATTGCGCCGTTTACGAGAAAGCGAGACCTTCTTCCCTGAAGAATATTGTCGCTATCCATCAGGCTGACCACATGTGCTTACAGGACCAGCCCTACACACAATCTCCGCGCTGAGGTTAGGGAGCTGCTACTCACCATACGGCGGCAACTTCTCCTGGTGGATCAAGCATGGAAGATCCTCGCTGCTACCGTATCACAAGTATACTATACTTTTCCTAGACTAGCTATGCTGCAATTTTCTCCAATTGTCCACAAGCAACAAGTCTGTTTGGGATCTGTGCAGAGCATGTACTGGAATCACTTGGTATGGGGCAAGTACACACCAAAATTCAGGCTGTAGGCCGATTGCCACTTTTTATGCTGCAGAGAGCTAGAGCAATTTTAGATTTATTGAGGTACAGGTCAGGCTGCATTTGGTTTTAATACTACATTTTCCGAGATTTTAAATAAGCACCACAACTGTACAGCTGTATTCACACATGGATCTAAACAGGGGGACTCTATTGGCTGCTCTGTTGTTTTCCCTGATTGTGTCCTCTCTTTCTTATTGTCTCAATAATTCACTCCTTCTCATACAGAATTTTACACTACCTTGAGGACACTGGACTAGATGAGATATGTTGCAACTGCTTAATTCGACACCTTTCCGATTCGCTAAATGCCCTTACCTTTCTACAAAATGTGTTCTCAGCAGATAAAATAATCTAGAATATCCACGACGCCCTTCTCCATATACAAATGTGTGAGAAGGAGGTGTTTTTCTGCTTGGTATCAAGCCACATGGTTATGAGGGGAAACAAACTGATGGATGCAACAGTGAAGGAGGCGTGTCACGATGCCCTATTAGTTTAGTGCGCTAACCCCCTACATGCTACCACCTCACTGATGAGGTGCAGAGTCGCGCACAGATGGAAGTGACAGACAATAAGCTGCATCTCATAAAGTCAGTTAGACGGCCATGGCGTCCCTCCTTCCTGCCACACAGGCGAAATAATGTCCTTCTCATTCTTCATGTAGGACACACATCTATGACGCATCGTTTCTTGCTCTCACAAGAGGACTATCCAATGTGTGGTGTTTGTGGTGTTGGGATCACAATGCGCCACATGTTAGCAGATGGTGATTTATACTCAGACAGGAGGACAGCAAATAATTTACTGACAGATTTGCGCTATATTTTAACTGAAACTCAAGTGAATGTAGTATGATTTTGTGATAAGTTCAACTTGTTCTCTAGGAATTTAGGAAGACTTTTTCATGTGTTATCAGGGTGGTTTTCTCAGTTGCAGAGTATTTCGTCTCGGGTTTGGAGAGTACACTGGAAGGGTAAAATATCATCTTGTCTGCGCCTTTCTCAGTTTGCACTAAGACTGCTCCTATCCCATAATCACTATTGCCAGCGTTGATTTCTGTTTTGTCATTCACATCATACAATGCTAGAAGTCGAGAAAATCTTAGTGTCTCCTTGAGGACAAGGAATGTTACTTCTTGCACTTTCTATAGGAAAAATTGGCGTATACATGTACATTTACGTAAATAATCAGCATCAAACCATATGATGCATGATGGAGGGTACCTTTTGCCATTACTAGTGATTTCCTTTCCTGTTCTACTCACAACTGGAGGAAGGGAGACACAATTGTCTACATATCTCAGTACAAGCCTTAATTTCTCTTACCTTGTCTTCACAGTCCTTGGACAGAATGTATGTTGGTGGCAGTAGAATCGTTTTGCTGTCAGCTGAAAATGTGGGTTCTATAAATCTTCTCAGTATTGTTCCACAAAAACAACGTTTCCTTCCTTCCAGGGATTCCTGTCTTAGCTCACGAAGCATCTCCAGAACTGTCGTGAGTTGACCGATCCTACTAGTAACATATCTAGCTGCATGCCTCTAAACTGATTTGATGACTTCCTTTAATCCAACCTGGTGGGTACCCCAGTCACTCGAGCAGTACTCAAGTATGGGTAGCGCAAGTGTTCTGTACGTGGTCTCGTTTTCAGATGAGTTACACTTTCCTGACATTCTCTCAATAAACCAAGGTTGACCACTGACCTTCTGTACGACCGTCCTTCCTAACGAATATGTTGAGAAGTCCGAAAAACTACGATTGCTTTTATTTTCTGTGGATCCTTCGACATGTACTGGGAGCCCCAGGATAT
The DNA here is from genome assembly GCF_021461395.2 of Schistocerca americana. Classification (NCBI taxonomy): domain Eukaryota; kingdom Metazoa; phylum Arthropoda; class Insecta; order Orthoptera; family Acrididae; genus Schistocerca; species Schistocerca americana. Next base: position 571,462,870 of record NC_060130.1, on the reverse strand, counting down.
TTTTTTCTTGGGCTCTGAAGAGGCATTTTTTCAGACTGAGGTGAAAGTCTGAAGTCTGAACTCACTTCAACATGGTTGTCAGGTTGCCATGATGTGTTTCAAATGTTTTCGAGAAAACGACAGTGTGATCTAGGTAGGAAAGAAGCGTCGTTCATTTAAGGCAGGACTTCATAACAAACGTGCTCGCTCCAGCTACATGGAAATCACTACGCGAAGTATTACTACTTAAAAAAAAAAAAAAAAACAGAAATATACACGTGCTACACAGTTTTATTAATGTATACTTCTAAATTTTTGTTAATATACTTTATCAGCTGTTATACAAAAAGAAATCATTAAAGTGTAGGATCCTCGGTTCTCTTGCACTTTTTCGCCTTCACAATTGCTTCGTCGTTTGGAGTAATTGTTCTTGTGCATAGCAGACGCAGGGTGTAGTTTGCATTACGGACAGACAGCGAGTTCCTCATATGCGTCTTATTACTTGTCACTGCAGAGAACAATTGTCCACAAACATACGTGGAACCGGTTACTGACATTTTTGCAGTCGCCAGCTTTTGTAAACGACGAAATCTATCCTGAAGGAAGTTTCTATAGATTTCCCAAATATTTTTCTTGTTCTGAAATTTGTCTTTCTGTTTTCTGTCAAACTGCAGACCAATAATTTCTTGATGTAGTACAGAATGAATCTCTTAAATACTTGCTGAATATGGCGTGGAGAACAGCTGAAAATCATTTTCTAATGCCATCAGATCTTGAAAACGTTACTCAAATTCTGCCTTAGGGCAAACTAAAATATGTGAACAACGTTGAAAGTCTGTGTTAACAACAGCATCTTGCACGGGCGACACTTCAGGAAAAGGAGGAAGGTTTGCTTTTCCCATCTGACTCATCCAATGTGTCAATTTCGTTTCAAAAGCTCGTATTCAGTCTATGAAATGAGTAATCACCAGATCAATACCCTGTAGTGAAACGTTCAAAGCATTCAGATGACTTGTTGTGGTGTGCGTACTGTAAGACCTTCGGTACACACACCATCAGATTATTTGACTTGTCGCTCTAACGAAGTAGGCGAGTGTAATCAGTATGTCTCGTGGTCTTATCGTGGCGTGTTTATCTTCTGCCGATAGGTCAAACGATAGATATGCCACTTGCACGCTTAGAGTAGCAAATTGACGGTGACCAACTTTAAACAGAACTTGATTAATTTTCACACACATTTATCAAAATACTAAAAATCATAAACCTTACTAAACTTGATTCTGGATGCTATTTACAATTGACAATCTGAAGTTCGTACGTTAATCTTATTCTCACGTATCTCTGATACTTGAAAAAGTGTCTATACATTTATCTTCATGGCTATGTACAGGAATATGATAATCGTATTAGGCGCAGACTGAAACTTGACTACAGACTAATGCAGACTAATGCAGACTGACTAATCGGAGGTCTGTACACTCGTTATAATACCTCGCGCGTTGAGGTATCACTGCGCGAGTGCGATCCGCGAGGAGAAAAGGTTCTACGTTACCAGCAATCTCATTGGCTGCGTTACATATTAATACGCGGATCGGCGGAAGCAGAATTTGGTCCGTCTCTAACAAGGGGAGGCCGCCAATTGTGAAATTCAGATTCGATTCATACTGCGCATAATAAAAGCTCATGGCCAGAGGTGTAATGTGGCAAAGCACCAAGATGCACTTCTCAGCCGTTGTCGAGAAAACCGAGTTAAAAGAAACCGTTGCGGTGAAATACTCTCTACGATTAATAGTTTTCTACAGCGTCGTGGCGCAGCGGTAAGCGCTCGGGTTTGTAATCCGAAGGTCGCCGGATCGAATCATCGAATCTCGCGCCATGGATCCTTTTTTTTTAGTATTTGTTTTTTGTAATTCATATATATATATATATATATATATATATATATATATATATATATATATATATATTCCCGGCAACCAGTTGCAACAATTATGCATATAATAAGTTGTTGAAAGTCGTTTGTCGTGGAAGAACTGGCGACTTCGAACATCATTATGTTTTCCACAAATAAAGTTGTATTTCACAAATGTTATTAATTGTCTTCATAATGTTTACCACGTATAGTTAACGGAAGACGTAGAAACGATATTCCGAAACGAATACGTATAGCGTAAGTAAAACGTTCGAATTAGAATAGAGACTCCACGAACACAAATTTGCTGTGGCAGGTATGAAATACAAACTCCGTTACTCGCTCGTTACATTTGATGGACAGATGTTGAATGGGCCGAAACGAGCCGCCGCATAACAGCGTAGTTGCATGCTAACTTCGAAAGAAGGTAGATGCGGTCCCTAGCGCAACTTATAACATCGTTGAAAATCAGTGCGGACGTGAGAGTTTTGGTACGCCCTGTTAAACAAACGGAAAAATGGAGGCGGTACAATTGGAGAGCGATCCGCCTTCTCCAACATGCATAAGCAATTCATCAATAGTTTATATATATATATATATATATATATATATATATATATATTTGAATTACAAAAAACTAATAATGAAAAGAAGTTTCATGGTGCGGGATTCGATCCGGCGACCTTCGGATTACGAACCCAAGCGCTTACCCCTGCGCTACGACGCTGTAGGGCATTATAAGTAGTTGAGAGTGTTTCACCGCAACGGTTTCCTTTAACTATCGATTTTCTTGACAACGGCTGAGAAGTGCATCTTGGTGCTTTGCCACATTACACCTCTGACCATGAGCTTTTATTATGCGCAGTATGAATCGAATCTGAATTTCACAATTGGCGGCCTCCCCTTGTGAGACAGAGCCATCTCGTAGTGCGGAGACGGACGAGCGCTGCGCCTGCGCTGTTGTGCTTAGCGGGGCGCGCTCTAGTGGGAAAGTTGTGTATGCGCTGACTATGCAGAACTATGTACACAACACTTGTTAAGTCTGGTAAGAAGACGAGATCGCTTTTCCATAACGGCTCTTTAAATTTAAGAACACGCTTGCTATATATTTTCATGAACGTATTTATCTCATTCTAGACAAAAAAAAGTCGATTTTAAATTCGCGACGACTACGCCAGCGGACATTTTTGTAATATGGCAGGCTACCATACTGGCTCTCAGTATCCTCTAGAAAGTTTTTAAATGTCCTGTGTTGTAGTCCATGCTTCCTTAAATAATTGGTTGTACGAAAGACAAAACTAATAAGAAGTATTAGAGTAACACTCGTTACACATAAGTTCTCTTGGTGAATGACACAGTGAACACGCCTGATTGCATTCGGTAAGGAAAGCTTTTGCATTTTCTCCTTCAGCAGAGTAACGAACCCTGATTTCTTTTCTGGCATTGCTGGCGTACCGTCTATGGAGACAGGAACTAAAGAATTCCACGACAATCCTATATTTTCAAAGCTTTCTTTTACACACCATAAAATGTTACTTCCAGTTGTAGTGTTTTGCGTGGCTACCACATTAAGGTGCTCCTCTCGCACCTTAAGCTCCCTATTAACGCCTCTAACAGAAATGGGAAGCTGGGCTGTGGCCGAGACATCAACACTTTCTTCCGGTGCCAGAGAACATGCCGCAAAATCTTTACAAATATTTTCAAGCTGGCTCTGGACGTCGTCTGCCATGTCCTGTATGCCACGCATAATTGTCATGTTACACAATGGCACCATCTGAAACTGATGTATTTGAGATGGGCACAAACATTCCGCTGCAACTACTATATGCTCTTTTTACTAAATCGCCATCTGTGAAGAAGCTAAAAGCAAAGAAATTTTGTAACTTCCTCGAACAGGAGACGCAGCTGATTTTCCTTCATCATCGAGATCTTCCTTTTATGTTTAATAATTTTCTCTGGGTGATTACCCCGCAGCGCATTTTCCATTTCCGTTTTCTTTCACGTGGTATGACACATATAATGTCGTAGCAAATTAGATTTCCTAAAAGAATTCCGTGTTTTGTGACGTACTGAAAATTTCGCAGAACCATCACTTTAAATAAACATATACATTTCCTCCCATTGGGGGTTGAACTGCAAAGGCATGGTTCGAGGACGACTTGACATAATTGTAAACCGGGTGAGATCATTGTTACAACTGACCGCATTACGATGTAAGGTAGACAGTCGACGCGAATCGAATCTCGAAAGTGCGGGCGCATTTCCCATCCGTCCCTGCCCATTCCTGTTAACGCGACCTACAATCTACTCGAGAGACACTGCAGAAGCAGGCCAGTTGTCAAGTCCTGATTTAAGGTGTGGAAGCCAGTTGTCCATCACATGTTCGAAGGTGGCTGGAGTGCTACACTCCCAAGTAGCATAACTGTGAACTCATAGAGGCCGTAACGAGTTATGGGTGCAGTCTTTTCTTGGTCGCGTCTGCAGCACCTATTTGACAGTAGCTGTCTGCATCCCCATAATTAAGACAAACAGTCTAGTGTTTCATTAAGACGGGTCAATTGGACAGACGTCATTCTTGGTGATTTTGTTCAGTCGCCAGAAATCGACACAGACACGCCATGTGCCATCCTTCTTCCTCACAACGGGTCACAGGAGAGGCCCAAGGACGTCCTTTAGGTTCAGTGATGCTATCATGCGGCATCTTCTGCGTTTCCTTCCACATTATCCGTCGTTGAGGCAAGGACACTCCACATGAGCGCTGGTTAATTAGTGGATAATCCTCAGTGTTGATACGATGGAGCACAAATCTCCGTTGATGATATTAAGTTACCTTTCTTGGACTAATTCGGCTGCCGAGCGTAAGTTTTGGTATGAGTTTTGGGAGTTGGTGACAGCTATATAGCGGCCCCTGGGGCAAGGTGGGCAGCTATGAGCCAGGATGGTGTGAGCGGGTGGTGAAGGTGAGGTGGGAGTGCAAATAGTTCCAGAGAAAAGCAGCTGTAAATGTTACAAATTAATTCATTGAGACATCTGCGTTGTTTGATACACTGTGTCATTGACTGGCTGGCCGCTGAATTCTGCTGGGCTGTCCACCAGCACACCCTGCCTTACTGATGCGATATTACACCTCGCTGGTGGCCTTGGTATGTAAGCTGGTTGCGCCGATCCTACGCCGGCAGTGTACGAACTCGGCACTCCTGCGGTCGCTACAGCTCCTGAAGTCGTCCGGTGGCGTCACAGCGGTTGGGGACGGCAGCTGGTGTGCGCGGAACCGACCAACTGCCCCCTCGTCAGGAGTCCCCTGTGCTGCTGGGGATGACCTGGTGCTGCCAGCCACGCCGTGGCACTAAGTTCGGGGAGGGACTTGGTGTGCAGAGTTGTTACCCTGCCGTGGCTTCGAACCAATGACCTCTGCTGGCAGGTCTATGTTGCATCCTCGTCTGCCACAGCCCCGTCGTCCTGGTTGGGCTACGACACTCAGAAGAACGCTATACAAAAATGACCAGTACTTAAAGTCGGCAGCAGAGTGCTTATTGTGCATATGCGCCACTACCAATCGCATACCTTAAAACACTACTGCCATTGTCAGTGTGGATTTCTGCCGTGCCGCCTGATGCAGTAGTTGATGTAGTACCACTGAGTTCGTTGTTTCACCAAGCTACTCTGCCTCGCAACATACCACTGGCCTTGTCAACTTATTACAATGACATCATCTAGCGCTCGGCCACCGTCAGTGCTGCCGCTATACACTGCTCAAGCTCAAACTACTATGCCCAAATATGGTCGTTATGCTACATCCCCCCCCCCTTCCCTCCCCATATATGAAAGAGACCTGGTCCCTCAGGCCGACCTTAAAACCAGTTTCATATCAAACTATATGTTAGTCCAGAATACAGAGAAATTTTACACGTAAGCAATTGCGACTTCTCCTCATGGGTTACATAAGGCATCCACTCTTTCTTACTATATTGCTTATTGCTATTTTACTCACGAGTCTAATTTTTACATTCGTTTTGCACTTCTGGTAACAAGCCTTTAAGCCTTAAGGCTTATCCTGTTGCTTCCTTCCCCTTTTAGCCCTAAATTTGCGTCTTTACTGCATGCACACTACAAGGTTTTACTCTCATTCTCCCTTATGCTCAAAATGGTAGAAATGGCTCTAAGCACTATGGGACTTAACATCTGAGGTCATCAGTTCCCTAGACTTAGAACTACTTAAACCTAACTAACAGAAGGACATCACACACATCCATGTCCGAGGCAGCATTCAAACCTACGACCATAGCAGCAGCGCTGTTTCGGACTGAAGCACCTAGAACCGCTTGGCCATAGCGGCCGGCTCTCCCTTATGCCATCACGTTCTAGTTCGTTGGTTGGTTGACTTGCGGGAGGGGACCAAACGGCGAGGTCATCGGTCCCGTCCTCCCGAATGCGAGTCCAGTGTGCTAACCACTGCACCACATCGCTCGGCAAAGTTCTAGTTTACTGCAGTCTGTATTATTAGTGATTTACGTTGACGAGTGTTTCTCTGTTTCAGAAGAATAAAAACTACGCACAGCAGTGGCATTTGTTATTGCGGTACTCAAAATCACCGTTTCTCGTCGTTGTCCTTCTCAGAACTGCTCTACGTAATTTATTATCTGCTCGACTGAAATGCGTCCTTCCTGCCAGCAGTGAAACCATCCATGGATTGGATTAGGTCAGGTTTTAGAGTTTGATGCAGAAAAGCTGTATTTGGTGCTGTCAGTAATTCCAAAGATACATCTGGCCAGTACAACTGTGGTTGTGCGATATTCACTTGCGTGATTTCTATAATCATAACCGCTACATCGAAGGTTGGCCGCGTTGTAAGATGCATGTCGTCCCATTTATCAATAACCCACTTCCCTTCAGCCGAGTTCATCTAGCTTCCCCTATTCGTAACACATTGTCATTACTAATAAGTGATTATAAGTGGAATAAATCCAATGGAGCCGGCCAGTGTGGCCTAGCGGTTCTAGGCGCTACAGTCTGGAACCGCACGACCGCTACGGTCGCAGGTTCGATTCCTGCCTCGGGCATGGATGTGTGTGATGTCCTTAGGTTAGTTAGGTTTAAGTAGTTCTAAGTTCTAGGGGCTGACGACCTCAGAAGTTAAGTCCCATAGTGCTCAGAGCCATTTGAACCATGTTTTGAACCAAATCCAATGGAAACCTGCTTGCTGGAAATGCAGATTGGGTTCCACGATATCCCTCGGACCATATAGTCCCTTCTCTCTGGCTAAGAACAGTTATACTGCACATGTGCTCTGGCTAGATTGTCTTAACCTGGTCGGACACACCATGACACCTTCAACAATGTGGCAACTACTCCTTCGCTCTGTTTATGGACAACCACCTCCTGAAATTAATAAAACACCGCAGATCCTTACCTGATCGAATTTTTCAACAACTCCCCACCTCATTGGATATGTGTGAATGGTGCTGCACTTTAACTGTGCATGTCTTACTGTTACCGAGAGTTGAATCAGAATGTACAATCACGCTTGATCTGTTTTCACTTCTACTGATACTGCGTAATAGTAGAGGGATACGGTTTGTCTACTGGGTTCCATAATTAAGATCGACTCAGGCGGTAGAGCGCTCCGCTCTTTCAGTAATCCTGACGAGTACTGTTAAAGCGTCAAAAGATTAGCACTTAGTTGTGCATGCAGTTAGTCATGTATGCCTTCCTTCAAGTTTTCTTATGCGTCCCATACGCTTGTAACAGCCTTGTCACTACAGTTCCAGTACTTCTACAGTGCTTGCAGCACTCCAGAATTCCGATTCATCACATCCTCCGATGCTCTGCACCGACTCCGTGCCTCCGGCCGGAGTGGCCGTGCTGTTCTAGCCGCTACAGTCTGGAACCGAGCGACCGCTACGGTCGCAGGTTCGAATCGTGCCTAGGGCATGGATGTGTGTGATGTCCTTAGGTTAGTTAGATTTAATTAGTTCTAAGTTCTAGGCGACTGATGACCTCAGAAGGTAAGTCGCATGGTGCTCAGATCCACTTGAACCATTTTTGACTCCGTGCCGATCGAGGCGACGAAACGAAATACTGCTATGACTCGTATTCCTTCCATTCTTGCCCTCGACGTATTTCAATTTGAGAACAGGAACAAATATCGCCCCCTCTCTCTCCTCGGAAGACAGGTGCCTACTCACAAACAACAATGGTTCAAAATGGTTGAAATGGCTCTGAGCACTATGGGACTCAACATCTGTGGTCATAAGTCCCCTAGAACTTAGAACTACTTAAACCTAACTAACCTACGGACATCACACACATCCATGCCCGAGGCAGGATTCGAACCTGCGACCGTAGCGGTCGCGCGGTTCCGGACTGAGCGCCTAGAACCGCTAGACCACCGCGGACGGCTGCAAACTACAATGTAACACGAAAAAATTTCTCTATGAACATAACTTTATCACCACAATCCTACACATACCCAAAATTATAAACAAAGAAAGTTCTCGGTTTACTTGCCGCGTCAAATTTGGATAAAATCCCAAGCTTTCGATGACTACCTCCGTCATCTTCGTCAGGGGTAAAACTGACTGTCGTGGACTTTTTTTTTTTTTTTTTTTTTTTTTCCTTTATTGAATTTCAATTCCCCCCCGAAGGGGGCGGGCTGGCAGCAGCTTAGGACGCCGCTCTGCAGCCTACAGGTTTTCTGACAAAGAGCAGGAGAATAAATAATAATAAAAAACAGGCGATAAAATCGGGGACTCATTGAGTAACAAGGTGAAAAGAAAATGGGGAAATGAAAACAAACAACAGAGGGATGATGAAGCGAATAAAAATACATACGGAGCAGACAGGGGAAACAATAGACAATTAAAAAAAACACGGCGACAGTCTGGATTGTCGTGGACCGGTGAGGCTTCCGCTTTTATAAGCAGTGGACGGCTTCTCATTGGCTGGATGACGTCACGGTGAAACCGATGCCTACTGAGGTGGCGGCCTCTATATCCATAGATTTTGTTTGCGCGCTTTATCCAGCGTTGCTTGCAGCGCCATCCATCGCAACAGGCGGAGAACTGCGAGGAATGTAAGAAGTCTCCCTCTGTGCTCTTTCTATATCAATTGCGCGCTTCCATGCATTGCTGAGTGCATAACCGGAATCTCTGTTGAAATTATTTTCACAGAGTCTAATTTCAACTGCTTCCCTGATGACAGAGTCCCAATAGTTTGAAGCGTGAGCAAGTAGTCTTGTTTCATCGAATAAAATCTTATGTTTATTTAACAAACTGTGCTCAGCCACCGCTGATTTTTCTAGATACCTGTATTTCAGGTGACGCTGATGTTCCACACAGCGATCGGCAACAGTTCTTATAGACTGGCCCACATAACATCACATCCGAACTGCTGCAGTGAATAGAATTTTGCGAAAGACAAGTCATGCGATCGTCAGGGAGAGGATACATCATACGAGGTATGAACTTGATGCCAACGCTCGGTCTTTATATAGTTGCCATCTGTTTTTGTCTGTAGTTTTGTCACCGTGGGACTGGGAATGGGTAGACACGACCTTGGCTGCACATCAGCGAGCGAATTTAAGCAAGACTACAGCAAAACAGGCTGATAAATTTGTGCGCCTAAGCCGGGGAAAAGGAACTTCTGGGTCCAGCGACGCACATCGCACTGTTATCAACTTCTCCGACAAGGAAATTGACGACGCCACCATCTCGGTTCTCAGTAAGGGACTGAACTTTTCTCCAGCTCCACAAAAGCTACCAGTGGCCGAGATTATCAGTGGAGTAGAACAAGCGGTTCGGCACCTTCCCGAAGAGGCAGCAGATGAGGTAAGGCTTGCAACTAGTCGGATTTTAGCAACAGCCAAGCCTCCTAAGCCCAATGTGAGCAGGGTGGAGAAAGTGGCATTGAAATCGTTGGGGAAGGATGAAGAGTTAGTTGTACTACCAGCCGACAAAGGGAATGCCACAGTTATCCTCAATGCTACCGATTATCATAAGAAAGTGGCCATATTATTGGAAGATGCCACGTACCGTATTCTTAAACGGGATCCCACAGCAGCACTTAGTAGGAAGACAGGGGAGCTACTGAAGAACTCTGGCCTCCCAGAAGAACTAGTCAAGAATCTACGACCAAGAGCACCAAGGCCACCCAGGTTATATGGTCTACCCAAAGTCCATAAGGATGGGGTTCCGTTGAGACCTATTGTTAGTGCTATTGGGTCTCCTACATATCGGTTGGCAAAATACTTAACCAAATTATTAGCACCTATAGTCGGCCACTGTAGCCATCATATTACTAACTCAAAAATGTTTGTTGACATTATAAAGCAGATGAGGATAGGTCCGAATGACATCATGATCAGCCTAGATGTGGTCTCTTTGTTTACAAAGGTTCCAGTGGAAGATACGTCAAAAATGTTGGCTGCTCATTTCTCTCCTGAAATACTGAAGTTATTTCGACACACTTTGACGACCACCTATTTTTTGTATGGTGGAAAATATTATGAAATGATTGACGGAACAGCCATGGGTTCGCCACTGTCACCAGCCATAGCTAACTTCTTCATGGAGGATTTCGAAGAACGAGCGTTGAACAGTGCTCCCTTACGTCCATCCTGCTTCTTCAGGTATGTTGATGATACATTTTTAATCTGGCCACATGGCAATGAGGCACTGCAGCAGTTTGTTGAACATTTGAATGGTATACATCAGAACATAAGATTTACAGTGGAGGTGGAGAAGGATGGAAAGTTACCCTTCTTAGATGTACTGGTGGAGCGAAAATCAGATGGACGTCTCGGACATTCTGTGCACAGAAAACCGACACATACAGATTTATATCTAAACGCGCGTAGTTTTCACCACCCAGCTCAGAAGAGAGCTATGCTGAACACCTTGGTACACAGAGCAAGGACTATTTCGGACAAGGATCTTATCGGCTCCGAGATTAACCATCTGACGACGGTATTTATAAAAAATGGTTATTCTTTTCGTGATATCAGATCTACTCTGGCGAAGAAACCAAGAAAGGACGCTGTTCGAACAGATCAAGAGGACCAACACATCGCGCGGCTACCATTCTGCGGTGCAACGACCAGCAAGATCGGCAGAGTCCTGAGCCGGCAGGGAATCAGACCAGTCTTCCGGCCACCCACGAAGATTAAGGAAATGCTGCGACCCGTGAAAGATAATCTTGGCCTGAGAGTACCGGGAATTTACAGCATTCCTTGCGAGTGTGGAAAAAGTTATGTGGGCCAGTCTATAAGAACTGTTGCCGATCGCTGTGTGGAACATCAGCGTCACCTGAAATACAGGTATCTAGAAAAATCAGCGGTGGCTGAGCACAGTTTGTTAAATAAACATAAGATTTTATTCGATGAAACAAGACTACTTGCTCACGCTTCAAACTATTGGGACTCTGTCATCAGGGAAGCAGTTGAAATTAGACTCTGTGAAAATAATTTCAACAGAGATTCCGGTTATGCACTCAGCAATGCATGGAAGCGCGCAATTGATATAGAAAGAGCACAGAGGGAGACTTCTTACATTCCTCGCAGTTCTCCGCCTGTTGCGATGGATGGCGCTGCAAGCAACGCTGGATAAAGCGCGCAAACAAAATCTATGGATATAGAGGCCGCCACCTCAGTAGGCATCGGTTTCACCGTGACGTCCTTGCTCTGTGTACCAAGGTGTTCAGCATAGCTCTCTTCTGAGCTGGGTGGTGAAAACTACGCGCGTTTAGATATAAATCTGTATGTGTCGGTTTTCTGTGCACAGAATGTCCGAGACGTCCATCTGATTTTCGCTCCACCAGTACATCTAAGAAGGGTAACTTTCCATCCTTCTCCACCTCCACTGTAAATCTTATGTTCTGATGTATACCATTCAAATGTTCAACAAACTGCTGCAGTGCCTCATTGCCATGTGGCCAGATTAAAAATGTATCATCAACATACCTGAAGAAGCAGGATGGACGTAAGGGAGCACTGTTCAACGCTCGTTCTTCGAAATCCTCCATGAAGAAGTTAGCTATGGCTGGTGACAGTGGCGAACCCATGGCTGTTCCGTCAATCATTTCATAATATTTTCCACCATACAAAAAATAGGTGGTCGTCAAAGTGTGTCGAAATAACTTCAGTATTTCAGGAGAGAAATGAGCAGCCAACATTTTTAACGTATCTTCCACTGGAACCTTTGTAAACAAAGAGACCACATCTAGGCTGATCATGATGTCATTCGGACCTATCCTCATCTGCTTTATAATGTCAACAAACATTTTTGAGTTAGTAATATGATGGCTACAGTGGCCGACTATAGGTGCTAATAATTTGGTTAAGTATTTTGCCAACCGATATGTAGGAGACCCAATAGCACTAACAATAGGTCTCAACGGAACCCCATCCTTATGGACTTTGGGTAGACCATATAACCTGGGTGGCCTTGGTGCTCTTGGTCGTAGATTCTTGACTAGTTCTTCTGGGAGGCCAGAGTTCTTCAGTAGCTCCCCTGTCTTCCTACTAAGTGCTGCTGTGGGATCCCGTTTAAGAATACGGTACGTGGCATCTTCCAATAATATGGCCACTTTCTTACGATAATCGGTAGCATTGAGGATAACTGTGGCATTCCCTTTGTCGGCTGGTAGTACAACTAACTCTTCATCCTTCCCCAACGATTTCAATGCCACTTTCTCCACTCTGCTCACATTGGGCTTAGGAGGCTTGGCTGTTGCTAAAATCCGACTAGTTGCAAGCCTTACCTCATCTGCTGCCTCTTCGGGAAGGTGCCGAACCGCTTGTTCTACTCCACTGATAATCTCGGCCACTGGTAGCTTTTGTGGAGCTGGAGAAAAGTTCAGTCCCTTACTGAGAACCGAGATGGTGGCGTCGTCAATTTCCTTGTCGGAGAAGTTGATAACAGTGCGATGTGCGTCGCTGGACCCAGAAGTTCCTTTTCCCCGGCTTAGGCGCACAAATTTATCAGCCTGTTTTGCTGTAGTCTTGCTTAAATTCGCTCGCTGATGTGCAGCCAAGGTCGTGTCTACCCATTCCCAGTCCCACGGTGACAAAACTACAGACAAAAACAGATGGCAACTATATAAAGACCGAGCGTTGGCATCAAGTTCATACCTCGTATGATGTATCCTCTCCCTGACGATCGCATGACTTGTCTTTCGCAAAATTCTATTCACTGCAGCAGTTCGGATGTGATGTTATGTGGGCCAGTCTATAAGAACTGTTGCCGATCACTGTGTGGAACATCAGCGTCACCTGAAATACAGGTATCTAGAAAAATCAGCGGTGGCTGAGCACAGTTTGTTAAATAAACATAAGATTTTATTCGATGAAACAAGACTACTTGCTCACGCTTCAAACTATTGGGACTCTGTCATCAGGGAAGCAGTTGAAATTAGACTCTGTGAAAATAATTTCAACAGAGATTCCGGTTATGCACTCAGCAATGCATGGAAGCGCGCAATTGATATAGAAAGAGCACAGAGGGAGACTTCTTACATTCCTCGCAGTTCTCCGCCTGTTGCGATGGATGGCGCTGCAAGCAACGCTGGATAAAGCGCGCAAACAAAATCTATGGATATAGAGGCCGCCACCTCAGTAGGCATCGGTTTCACCGTGACGTCATCCAGCCAATGAGAAGCCGTCCACTGCTTATAAAAGCGGAAGCCTCACCGGTCCACGACAGTCAGTTTTACCCCTGACGAAGATGACGGAGG